>NC_056743.1:1084135272-1084282772 GCF_019279795.1 Protopterus annectens
ACTGAACCTGTCAGCCAGAATGTTGGCAATATCTGTGGGTTCAGTGTATTTTTATTGTTGTGAACCAACTCTGAGCATATCTGAGGGTTTCCGCCCAGGTTTCTAACATAGCTGAAGAAGGCTTTGTGGTTATCTTTAGTGTCCTTAGCGATTTTTCTCTCAAAGTTGGCCTTGGATGTTTTTATGAGAGAATGTAGTTTTCTGCTAATGTTGATCAGAGATGTCTTCCCTTCATGGGATTTTGCTCTGACGTGCAGTAGCTTCCTTCTTTTGTTATACAATTTGTTTATGGCTGAGGTCCACCAGACAGGACGCTTACCTTTGGTGGAGAGGGACTTGGATTTGTTTGGGATTGCATGATCCATGCATTCTTGGAGATGTCTATAGAAAGCATTTGTGAAGGATTCGCCATTGTGGGATGTGGTATCCACTGGCACAGTGGGCTTAAAGGATACCATCTCAGTCCTAAGAAGAGTGAAGTCTGCTTTTGAGAAGTTTTTCACTGTGGTCTTTTGTGCTGGGGGTGGAGGTGGGATATGTATATCCAGGGTGATTAGTCTGTGGTCAGATCTCACTAGTGAGTGGTATACTTCCGGTGTGGAGCATTTTGTCCCCATGTTTGTGATGATCAGGTCTAGTATATTATCTCCCCTAGTGGGAGAGGTGACTAATTGTTCCAGTGCATTTGAATTTATGAATTCCAGGAACTTTGGGCTAGGGTATTAGGGCTAGAATAATGTACCCAATCTATGTTTGGGTAGTTGAAGTCTCCCAGTATGATGGTATTTTGTGATACATTCATATCCTCCAATGTCTTCAGGAAGGCTGAGTGGAGTTCTTGAGATTGGGAGGGTGGTCTGTAACATGCTACCAGTTGTATAGCAGTTTTGCCTATGGTTAGTTGCACCTGTATGGTCTCTGATGCTTCATGTGTTGCTACTAACCTGGAGGTGTGGGTGTCCTTTATGAATATGGACACTCCCCCTCCCTTTGTGGTTCGGCCTGGGTTTTGGGGCGAAAAGCATGATACGAGGTATAGCCTGGTAGCTGGGGTGCTCCCAGGAGCCTTGAACCAGGTTTCAGTTACTGCACAGGCGTCGATGTTCTCCATGCTGAGGAGTGCATCAAGTACCTGCATCTTGAGATTTAGACTTCTGGCGTTGAGCAGCATTACCCTTACTTTTTTTCCATTATTGTTTTCTAAGGAGGTGGGTTTGTCTTTTGAGCCTTGCCTAAAAAGGCACTATGGGGTGGCAAGAGCCTTAGCCAATATCCGGAAGCCCAGTGGTGACAGGTGTAAGCCATCCCTTGCGAAGCAGCGTGGCTTGTCCAACATGTCATCCCAGGCAGACAGACATTGGATCCCCTTAGAATGACACCAGTACTTGAGCCAATTGTTAAAGCTGATCATCTTGTCTTTGTATTGTGGTATCATTCTTGGTGAGGGCAAGATGCTGCTCAGGGTCAGGGTCATACCAGCCTGGGCTACATAATCGGAGAGCTTCTCTATGTCTCTTTTCATGTAGTCCAGGGAGGTACGTCTCAGGTCATTCACACCAGCATGGACAATGACGGAGTCATATTTGTACTTGCTTTGGAGCGACTTAAGTGCGTGTGTTATGTGGTGGATCCTAGCTCCCTATAGACGGCTCACAGTCACCTTCTCCTTGTTCAGCCTGGTCAGCGGGACATCAGTGTGTCTGACTATAGAGTCACCTATTACTAGTGTATCAGGCAAGGTGTTTGGCCTTAAGGGCTGTGATTGGTTGACACACTGATTTATTGATTTATTGAAGTATGTGTTGCATGTGTTTTGTTTTGAGGTGGTGGATTTTTGGGTGTCTGCTTTGGGAGCCTCTGTTGTTTTGGTAAGTTTTTTATTAGAGCCTCCGAGTATGTCTATGTGTTTTTATGTGTTTGGTTTGCAGTTGTGGTAGGTCTATGTGGGACTGGGATTGTTGTGTGTGTGGTTGCCATCTCCTCCTGTCTGGTCATGCCAGCCCTGAGTTGAGAGAGTTCAGCCTCCAGTTTGGCTATATAGTTGCATCTCTCACATGTATTTGTGTTTGCTGGGAGGAGGAGAGGGTTGTCTGTGTACATGAGACAATTGTAGCATTGTCTCAAGATATCCAGATTGACCAGCTGAACTGGAGACGACGCCAGTAATCTACCACTCGACATGCTAGAACTGTATAAGGGAGTGCTGTACCTTTAAGGGTATATACTACACACACATACATTATATATATATATATATATATATATATATATATATATATATATATATATATATATATATGTACACACACAAACAGACATTACATATATGTACACACATTTTATATATATATATATATATATATATATATATATATATATATATATATATATACACACACACACACATACAGAAACACACATACTACACACACATACATTATATATATATGTACACACACACAGACATTATATATATGTACACACATTTCATATATATATATATATATATATATATATATATATATATATATATATATATATATAGTCCATCTCACCTGACAGACTCCTCAGGTAACTGAACTCCGGTTGCTTGCGCATCACACTCAGGTGTACAACTGCTATGCAACTAAAGAATTCCATGAAATTCCTAACTGGAAGAAAGATTATTTCACTGTCCTGTCACGTCAGTGTACTGTCAGTCACATGCCTACTTACATAAAAGTGAAGTGCTTTGCCTGTCCTTCCTGAATTTGTTTCTTCTGTCAGCTTCTATTACTGAGTTGCCCATGTATCAATGAAAATGAATAATTTTCATAATTTACTTTCTTTTTTTTTTTCTTTAATGTGCTCATTTGCCAGTTAAATCTTACTTTACCGAAAGCATCTTTTAACACTTTTCAGTTACTATCACTAAGGAAATAATACTGTTATAATGAATATGCACAAAGTTTCTCTCTCCTGTTTTAGCCTATACAATGACATCCTAGGCAATGACTAGTATCACAATAAAAAATGAAAAAAGAATACTACAAAAAGAGGACCAATATATTTAATGGAGCAAAAGTTAAGCTCCACTAAATATCCTATCTTGTCAAAAGGACTTGCAATATTTTCATATCTGTCCCATAACATGGCACACTAAAACTCTCCCCTATCAGATCTTAAACCAGTCTTTAGGCAGCAATTCTCATACTCTTTAACATATGTCTTCTCATTAACAGATAATTAAATGAAAACCAAAGAGACCTCACCAGCTTCCAGGAATGCCACACACAACAGCAACTACTTGCTGTCATTAAGTGAAGCCCTGCAGTACTTCAGATTTGAAGATACTTACCTCCGCTTCTGTGAACATCCTTAGCCAGTGTAAGAAAATGATCACATGCTGCTCCTTAGAGCCAGTGGAAGAGATCTTTCAGTCGTTTGAGCAACTATTTTGTGGGCTGCACCTGTGCAGATGCCTCCTCCAGTGCTCCTCTCTAGCAGTTTTTGTTGTCACTCATGTTACAAGGGAACATGAAGAAGCACTTAAAAATAACCTAGATGAGTTTGAGGATAATGAGATTGTCCTTGTTTTTATATAACTGCAGCAGATGATTTAGTTTTATCTCTTTTACACCTTGAGAGCAAGTAAGGAGTTTGACACTTACTCAATACTCAAACTTGCAACTTCATCTACGATATACTAATTCAAAGAATCCAGTATCTTGGACAATTGACCTTACTCTGAGGTACAGCAGTCTTGAAGTTAGTATATGCAAGTAGTGGATGTGGGGGGCAGAGACACCTTCCCACAACCAGATTGCAGGGTAAAGCCCTCCTGCAAAAAAAAAAAAAAAAAAAAAAAAAAAAAAAAAAAAAAGTTTTGAAAATGTTCCGGTGAGTTTTAATATTCACTACTGGAAAGTCACACTTTCTTGTTTACACGTCTGAATGTCAAGCAAGGTGTGGTGATCTTTAGCTGTGCAGGTTTTGCATCTTACTGCACTATGATGTTGTGGGTAGTTTTAATTATTTTTCATGATATGGAGATACTGTTACACACAGACTGCCTTTTTATAAGAAGACTACCTCCTATTCTCTAACACTGCAGATCCAGGATAATGTACTTTTTGCTGAAATTAATTTATGTGGCTGTGGCTGTGACTGTGCAAAATAAAAGTGCTGGCAAGAGCTTTACACTGTATGATACAAGCAATCGAGTTGAAACTAGAGGACAACATAAATAAAATTTATCAAGCCTTTGTTCAAACATCATCTGATATGAAAAGAGGAATAGTAGCCTTTCTTCACTGACGCCTAAAGGAAAATGCATCTCACATCTTCGGAAATGTAACTGAGTAGTGGGAAGGAACACAGAAATGGACTGAGACTGCATGCACATCTTCAAAAAATGTACACCATGTGTGAAATCCTCAAACGTCCACTTTCAGGTTAAAGAAAAAATATGGGGATGTGTTGGTGGGGTGGGCAGGGCCAGCCTTTGGTCAACTGGTGCCCTAGGCAAAAGGGCTCCACAGCACCCCCACCTGGTGCCCTCATCCTGGCCTACCTACACCATCCAGATTACTTTCTTTTTCCTTTTTCTCACAGTTTGTCTTACTCTCCATTTTTTTCCTATATTCACCCAACACATTTTAAAGAAACCAATTATTTACTACAAAAAATAAACAAATACTGGAAAATTACACCTGCTGGAGCACAGCCCTATGAGGCCGCCTATTTGGGCTATACCTAAGGCTGGCTGTGGGGGTGGCACCACAAATCAATTATAATTCTAATGCACGAGCTATGCAACACTAGATGATTGGCACATTTTCAGTTAGCTGAACTCACTGTCATGTCACAGCTGACCTGGGTTTGACTAGCTGGCTTGGATGTTAAAGCAGTCAGTTTAGGAAATTTGGGAGTATAAGCAGATGGTGTCATCTTATCGCAAGGGAGAAAGCTTGCGGAGTCCCACTACAGAAATAGCATGTGGTAGATGGCCAAGTAGGAGATGATTTACCAATAATCTTCATGCTCCAAAAGTGCAGGAGTTTGAGGTGGTGTGTACCTGCCAAGGGGCACTGATGCACTCCAGAAGAAGGGCAGGGATGTATAAAAACACTCTGCTGTATAAGCTTCAGCACTGAAGGTATAAAAATGCACCTGCTTGCTAATAAAGGGTGAGGGAGTTAGCAGCATTATGAAAGAATTTTGTAGCCCTGCAGAATGACAGCCAAAAACTGTCACCTGATATTCTGTGGATCGTAAGGATATGGACAACAAAGGGGCATACAACAGAAGTGGAGAACAACAGTCATGTGGGAGTTAAAACTACATAAGTGACTACTAGCATCAATACATAAAAACATACATGACTTTATTTATTGCCATTTAACTGAATTTATTCTGGAAATTGGATATTCTTACTGGGATACATTTTTCCTTTCCACGGGGAGGTACCCAGCACATAATGCCAAACGGAGTAATAATTAGCATAGTGCAACTATAAAAGATCAGTAACACATACAAATGGATGAGAGGGATTTCCCTTTATAGCTTATGACAAAAACAAGACAGTATCAGGGACAGCATTCTTCCTCCAAGTTCAAACTAAAGAAACACAAATCCCAAAATGTTATATAACTAAAGAAGCTTGGAATCTCTGTGTGTTTAATTTATCCAAGTTGTTTGCATTTTTAATACTCTGATGGAAATAGACCCCATTCCTAACTCAAGGCATAAAGTTTACAAAATCAATTTTGCTTTGTTTTTGCTGTTTCCCAGTTTTGTATTATCTACACTTGCAAGTCATTCACACATGAGCTTAAGTTCACTGCAAATGCCAAGAATTTCATAGAATGCTATATCCATTCATTTTCCATGTCCCTGAAACATATAGCAGGACTTACTGAATGCCACAGAAAAGCAAACAATGCATATCACCAAGGAAAGACTGATGGCAGTCCTCTGTAAAAAGTATGCTATAAAGGCTGTAAAGGACATGAATAATTATGGCAGCTGAAGAAGTAAGACTGTCCTGTAAGTAATAAATTGAAAAATGGACAATTAATAAAACAAGCATCTAAACACAGTAATCCTTCAGTCAAGCATTTCATTCCTAAAGCCTCTGCATGGGTAAAGCACATTTCTAAGCACTTTATCATATCCATGATTCTGCAGAGGATGCCCCTAACATACAGCCATAACAGTGTTAAAATGAAAAGAAAGTGGCATCGTGCCCTGCTGATAAAACATGTATCAGAGTGATTCTGTCAAAATCACGTCTGTTAACAGACAGACAAGTGGACTTCCCAATAATCCTCAAAACAGCTAAGTACATCTTAGAGCTACATTTACAGCTCAAACTCCCACAGTGTGCATACTGATGAGTTCAGAAAATGCTTTATAACATATTTAAATCACATGAAAACAAACAACCCAAGTTATGTGCTTGACAGTGCTGAAGGCCAAACTGCATGCCACAAAGCCAAGACACCAGAAAAGTCCTGAGAATTCCTTAAAGCCATAGTTGGCACAGCCTAGGGTCATCTATTCCGATGATTATTGACTTAATTGATTTTGTGTAATTGGGTAGCCTCACTGGAATACTCCTGTCTCCTTTAACATGGAAAACCAATGGATTATTTACAGCAAGAATAATACAATCAGAAAGAAGATGTACTGTACCTTACAAAATGTGAAGGCTCTGGGAAAACATATTAATAACAGTAAGAAGTAAAGTTAGATGTTTATTACTGACTAAAATTTGAAGGCAGTAGAAAACATGGGGAGGTGCAACAAAAGATTATTTAACTCTCAGCAAGTAAGACAGAGACAAGTCAAGACTATCTAAGGTAACTATAAAGGAAATTTAATGCATATGATTAAAGATAATGAAACAGAAAGCAAAGCTTCAGTGACCTGCAAAAAATGAAATTACAACCGTCAGGAAAGAAACAATTGTAAAGAAAAGTAAAGGAGAGAGGTTTACAGTTCATCGCTGGACTTGAACCAAACTGGATAATGAAGATTAGAAGAAAAGGGTAGATAAGAGAGAAGATTATGGTGTGTGAGGCAAAACTGAGTCCAAATCACAGCACAGAAAGCTAAAACAGGTTGAATACTCTGAAAGTATTTATTGCATGTTCTCATTACAATGTAATTTCAAAACACATTGTGATAAGATCAGAAAGCATGTCAGCAGCTAAGCTACTCACATTTGTTATTATGAATACTACCTTAAGACTAATATACTTCCACTATTCTTATTTCTTCCACATAGTTTTTCTCCCATCTTACAAAGTATATGTTTTTCTCTGTTTGCCAATATTGTTTAACACAATCACTCTGGCCACTGGCTTCAGCTGTAACGTCTCCTGTGTTATCTATTGTTCTTATTTAAATATGGCTACTTCTACCTACCATCTCATTAAGATTCACCAGTAGTCTTTGCCTGTGTGTTTATCTCTTCTCTATCCTCCTCCTCATCACATCTAAGCATATACGCTAATTACATTTTTATTTTGTTTTGTCGAATGAGAGCTATAACTAGGCATAATTGAAGGCTGAGAAAAAATGATGAAACATTACAGATAAACTAATATTATATAAATCATATAAGCATACAGGCCAGCTCTGTTTGCTTACAGGGATAAATCTCTGAGAATGACCCTAGTGACCTCAGCTTGATTAATGGGTTGGGTGCTTTCAGGAGGAAAGGAGGAGTGATGAGGCATCCCCAGCTTGCCTATCTTCAGAGGGAGCATGTAGGGGTGTAGGCTCAGGGTGCACAGTCCTGTGGTAGAGTCCCCAGTGGAGACAGAAAAAGCCACACATGAGCCTTGGAGCGCTCTTCAGGAGTTACATCACTTGTGGAACTGAGTGACACACCCTCATTAAGACCCACTGTATGCTGAACACTGGAGAGTGCTACTGAGCAAGGGCTGTGGGGTTAGTGATAAAATAAGAAAAAAAAGCCCTAACGGCTGCCTGAATGATAGCCACTTGTGGTACCATCTGCCAGGGAAATTTTTTCCTACACCCTGACTATTAACCTATGGAGTTGTAATTTTTACACACCAGTGACTTAAAAGTTCTGAATATGTCTTATCACTGCATTGGAAAGTTTGATACCTCTGTCCACTACTGTCAAACTATCTGCAATAGCACCTCCTCCATACCAATCACAAGCTACTGCATGATGCAATTTGAAGACAACTACTTGATATAACCTTCTGTCACATTCCAAATAAACTTTTGTAATCCACTGACTAAATTCTGCTAGAAACCTATAAGCCAAAGAACCAGCTATGGTTCATAGTCTTTTTTTACAACTTACTTTTTGCACCATGCCTGCTAACCATCAAGCCTTCACCAATCAGATTCAGACTATTCATTCCTTCGTACTAGGGAATTACCCCAGTACAGCACGGGGGGGGGGGGTAACAGTTTTCCAGAGGGGCCATCATACTAGTAGCCATGAGGGTTGCTTATGCCCTCACCAGCTTCCCAGCAATGAGGCATTTTGTATGACCTAATCCTATTTCCTGGGGGAGGACTAAGCTACCCACATCACTGCAGGGATTCACAATGTCTTCTCCTGTGAATGCATGCTTCTGCACACTCACCAATGAAGGATACAACCAAGTGGTGATTTGGTGAGCCAAAAACTTTCCCCCAGGGTATGCACTATAATTTTGCCTCTCCTTCATGGGATTGTATTTGCAGGTATCCAGCACTGCACTATCCTTCCCCCATGATGGGCACACCTATCCTCCTCAGCCACCTCCAAGTGCTCAAGCCACTAACTGAGCTCAGGTCACCTGGGATTTAGTCATGGCTTTATCTGCCACTGGAGTAGAAACCGTCAGTAGTACAAAGTCTTTGAAATCAGAAATCAACATCACACACCTCTAGAACAGTCTGTCACCAGCCATCAGAAATTACAATTCCTTCATAAATATTAAATCTTATTTACAGATAACCTTCACAAAAAACAAGACTGCACATAGTAATTAAACAAGCTCAAGTATACAACTTTAATAACTTATGTTGTTTTAATTTTTTTGGGTCAGTTCCTTCTCTGACCCCACTGCTCAATTAGCACATTTCCTCTGGGTGAGCTCTACAGCTCATGCATTTACTAGATGTGTGTCCGTGTTTGTGTGGGGTTGATAGCATGAGTGTACCTGGAGTGGTACCATCATCCAAAGAGATGAACTGGGATTTTGCTGTGTGATCCTAAGCCCCTCAGTGCGGTAGCTATCTGGGGCCTTGAAATTGCTGCTACTCAAGGGCAAATGCAAGCTGCTATATATGCCACCTCTCAGCTAGGCAGCACACTACTCAGCAACATGGTTCTGCTAATATCCAACTGCAGGTGATTCACTTGCACTTCTGCAGATTTCACTAATCCATACAGCCAAAGCTGCCTCCCTGTCCCCAGGATGGAGGCGCAGGCATTGGCCACTTACTCCCACCCTCCTCTGTCCAGGCTATTCTGGTGCCTGTCTCAAAATCAAGCCTGGCTTAAATTGGGCACAGTCAGGGCTTTGTCTCTCTCCACCACGTGGCTGAGTAACTAACCGATGTTTTAAAACTTTGAATATTATGTTAAACAGTGCTGG
The DNA here is from genome assembly GCF_019279795.1 of Protopterus annectens. Taxonomy (NCBI): domain Eukaryota; kingdom Metazoa; phylum Chordata; order Ceratodontiformes; family Protopteridae; genus Protopterus; species Protopterus annectens. Next base: position 1,084,144,887 of record NC_056743.1, read on the forward strand.
TGTAGAGATTTGTCCCACAGCATAAGAAAAGAATGAAGATTTTTGAACATGTCAAATGAATGCATTCATCAGATTGTGGTTCACTTAAATGTGACTCAGTCAACTGTACCAAAATGTTCGGGATTATATAATTTCCTCCTTAATTTCTCAATTTTAGTCTGTTAATTTGCAATATACTGCCTCAGAATGCTCACTACTAAATGGCATTGCAAATCAAAATTATTTGATGATTAACTGCAGGACATTCATTTTCCAAGAGACACAAGACACATAATTTTCCATACACTAAAACACTTGTAAACGTTGATATAAAAGATTTATAAAATTATATCTACAAGGAAAACCTCACATTTGTTTTATTATATGTTTTATTCTATGTTTTCAATTTACACTACAGCTTAATTCTGTTTTGATTATGCACTGGTATTATACACTTGTACCTCTGTATATTTCAAAACTGCATTTTATTATGCATGTCATATATTAAAAACCTGTATTATATACTTGCAGCCTTTAATATTTTCGGTTTAGTTTTAATTAATTATGCAGTTTAAGTTGTTAACTGCCCTAAGATATGGGGTGTCTTCATTTTTTTTAGGTACCCCTGAACAAGAGATGCAGCTTTGTGAATTAAATATCTAGTCAGAAAAATGCAATAAATAAGCTAGGCTAGACACAGGGAAACATGGTATTAATAGCAATGTTTGATTTTAAACAACACTTGAGACTTTGTACTGCAGGACTTGCCTTAAATGTGCAAGAGTTGGTAATGAGTAATGAAATCAAGCTAAAAGCTCTCAGGTTGGCATGCAGAATTATTCTCATCTTTCACAGTTACACAACTTTGAGGAACTGTTACTACTATTGAGAACACACTATGTCACAGAAATTTGCTTTAACTTATCACCCTGACAGTTAAAGTACACTGGGGATTCAGTTCTGGTTTAGTTTGGTTGTTTAAGAAAGCTGGATACCAATTCTGGCGAACTGGTTCTCAGAGGAGTAAATGATCATGCAACATAACAAATGTTATGCGCACACTTACCTAAGATTTACTCTGCAATCAGAGATAAAATGCATATGCCTACTCTGTATGCTAAAGGTTTACCCACACATCAGTAACGGGCAGTACATGTGATGACTCTTCCATATCTATTTTCTGTTGCTGATTCTTGATCTCAGTCTTTGAAGTGTAGCTGTGGTTATAAATGTATCAAATAACTTAAACCATGTCCTTTGATACTTGAATCAGTAACTCAGTGAAAAGGGAGACAACTACACTTCTGAACATTTCCATCTTCTCCCAAACAGCATCACAATGGGCCAGGTAAACAGACTGGAAGGTGGCATTATGAAGTTTATCTGACTTTCTGAATTTTCCCTTCAGTTTACAGGAACTATGCATGCTAGAGAATTATCAGCATCTGTAACAAAACATGACCCACTGGGTGGAAAAACTGTCCTTTAAGGCACAACTCCATAGCTTTAACTAAATAAATAAAAAGAGCTCCTCTTGTTTGATATATATATATATATATATATATATATATATATACATATACACACACACTACAGTTTTACACACACACACACACACACACACACACACACACACACACTACAGTTTTTTTTTTTTTTAGAGTGAGGTTACTATAGTTGAGAATTTAACTTTCCCTGACTTGCAGTGACCTCAGAACTAACTATAAAGCTGTAGGCTGCAGGGGTCAGCCCACTCAATGGTGCATACATGAAATGCATAATGGGTGTTTCAGCCCCCTATTTTCATTTAGATTGGCTTGTCAAAGCAAAATTTGATAAAAACATAAAGACTCAGCAACAATCCACTTCATGACTAAATACTCTAGTTTACTGCGGAAAAGCAATAAAACCATCCTATGCTCTTTCAGACAAATGGGTCCTCCATCAAGCAAAAAAGTGTAGGATTAAACTGATGACATTTAAACAGAATTGAAATGCAGCTTACCTAATGAAGCTTCAGATAAGCAAATGTGAGTATCTCTCCCTTGATACATTAAGAGTTTATCTTGAAAAGGTTCACTGTTCACATTTACATACATACTAAACTATTTACAATAAAACAGTGTTCCACTTAAGTGTATAAAACCGTATACGCAAAGCATTAAGATATATTAGTTTTTTGCAGCATTCAATCACTTAATTTTTCTGCTTCTTAAGTGCGGCTTCAGCGACAACTTGTCAGTTAGACACAAATCACCTAATTGACTCAATCTAAACTGCAGCTTAGATTCATGTAGCAGAAGCAATTTACTATGATCTCCCCATATTCCATTTTCCTAACAATTTCTAGTATTTGAAGCATAAATACAAGTGTATGATCTGCATCTGTACAATGTCTGAATAAGTTATGTTTCTCTCTGTTTAGAAAGTTCACATAAATGCTCTATGAAGTGATTTTTTTGAAATACATTCTGTTTTCCTAAGTAACAGCAAGAACATATTGCTCAATTAGCTAAATACGCCAAGCCTTCAGTGCTGCAGTCAGCATTCACATTGAAATTATACTTCTTTCTAGATTCTGGATGAACAAACACATTCAATAACACTGATATAGTTACTATAACTGCAACAGTCACATCCATGAGTACTCGTGATGTGAGAGCTCATTCATTTCAACTTTACCTTACACATAGTAAAACTGTTTCTACAAAAGTCATCCTCTTCTGCAAGTGAAGTGGGGCTGAGATTGAATTGATGCATTTCTTAACCAGATCACACAATGTCCCAGCTGTTTCTAAAATCAACCTAAACACGGTCAGATGCAACACCATTTGTCATAAAGAAAGTGTAGCAAAGTTTTACAACTTTTTATTTGTCCTACAACCCATGCCAAGCAATTAAAGAAATGTTAGCACAGCCATTCACAACCTGTCTGTCTGGGGCTAACAAAGGAGCTACATGTCTGGTATACACTTCAGACAGTATGTTTTAACTGTTCAGACAATACTTTTTCAGAGCACCCCCTAGCTATGAAATGTTTCTTTTCACAATTATAGCCTCTAGCTGTCTCACTATTTCTGGTAGTATTTCTAACAACTTTGACATACTTGCTGCATGGATGGAATACTTATTTTTAGCTCATAAGGATGAAAACTGCATAAGCCATAAAGGCTGTTAAGAGACACAGATTTCTTATAAATGTTCTACGTTTCAGCTGGAATGACACCACTTAAAATGAGAAATAAAAAATGTGCAGAAAAGCAGAAGCAGTGAGAACTGTTGCTTAGGACTGTGCAGAGTTGCACATGAACCAGATTCTATGAGTAAAGTCGTACGTCTACCCCACACGGTAGTGCAGACTGCAGCAGGCCCTGATCTTAAATAACCTGCCAGGTGAGCAAACTAATTTTCTCCACATAGACAATGGGGCATATCCAGGTGTAAAAAGACACAGTTGAGAAAGAACTCCCACTGTACAATTCCATAGTCATCTATATCTCTGTTGTTATCTTGCAATCCTTCAGATTTTAGTCTATTGCCTGACAGTAAATCCATGAAATTATATCATCTCAACCACCCCATACAAAATAAATTGGGTCTGTACCTACTGACATAAAGTTGTGGTGCATAAGTGGGTTCTAGGAGATGGCAATATGAGGCTTAGACAAAGTACATCCTGACAGTTTATGACCTTATGGAGGGAAAATATATAGGAATATGAACAAAGAAAAGTGCTTTCTACACTTATAAATTGCAATGGCCAATCAAGGGCAGATAGCCTAGTATGAACCTATGAACCTAAAAGTACTTTTCAAATGATGGCTTCTTGGTGCAGTGGTTCTATGTGCCCAGTGATCCTGACGTTGTAGGTTTTAGAACACAACTGGTTTGGCAGGAGCCCCCCCTTGAGGACCACATGAGCATAAAAATGGCTGCATTTACTTTCTTAAGGAAGAAAGTGACACAGAAAGGGAGGCAAAACTAATACAGTTTGACTCACAAAAACGACCAAGACCAAAACATGTAAAAGCCTCCCAATCTGAGGAGCAGAAGACAGATGCATAAATCTGTTTGACAATACTGCACATTCTTCTCATGAAAAGAAAAACAAAGTATAAGAGACTCACTGCTGCTACAGGCATGCAGAGCTAATGTAAAATGGCCTCTAACAAAAAGACCAAGAAAGCTAACAGGTCATCATTCTCAGGAGAGAAAGTTTCCTTCGAGGAGGCCATACCGAGGAACTAGCAGGAACATGGAAGAAAGCTGGCAGTGGACTGTCAGTGCACAAATGACAATATTAAAAAAAGGCTAGGGTGGTGAAGGGCATACAGCAAATACAATTTTAAAATGAACAGCACTTTTCTTAAAGCAGCAGACTTCCTCTTTAATAGAATGCACCACAACTTGATACTGTTGTTCATTCTCACAGCATGTTAAGAAAAACAGAAAAAGAAGAGCCCATCTGCTAGCAAGACACTCTCTCTCTCCATAGTAATGCACCTCAGTCTAAAATAGTTCTAATATTCTGTGTTTAAAGTTTGCAACTCCACAGATAAATAAATACCACAGTGCAATTTTAGTTTTAATGTAGAATGTTATGTGTTGTACACATGAGTGTAGTCAGCATAAATGACTCTCTTTACATAGCAAGAATCGCGATACGAAGTAGGGTTATTATTCCTGTACTGATGGAGCTGCATAACACAGAACTTAAAAGAACTAAATTTTAGCTGCATACGGACTTGTAATCCGTTAACATCCTATTGAGATACTCTACCCGCATAACAGGGATTTCACTTTCTTCCAGCTGGACTTGGATTGGGACCTGTACCAAGGATATCTGGCAAAGAATGCTAGGATGATATTGCATCGGTCCTCCTGAAGTCTTTAACTGTAGGGAGTGAGGTCACCACCTCTTGCTCCCGGAGAAGCAGCATGGTGACGACTTACACAGTAACTGTCTATCCTTCGTGCTCATATACTGAAGCATTGCTATAGTAAAGTAAGCACAACAGGTTAGCCAATATCAGCTGCCCTTTAAATAACTGAGATTTTAGTAACTCTTGCATAGGAGACTACCTGTGGCTAAGATAACACATTTGGTTATGTAGCACAAATAAAGTCAGTAAAAAACTTGATTTAAACAAAGAACTTACTAGGTTATCACTTATTCTTACTTTTATAGGCACTGTTTATTTTGGTAATTTTTTCCCCTCAAAAAAAATGGAAAAAGTGCAGCTTTCCTTTAAATATTGTGAAATACAGTAATAGTGCAATTAAAACAGCTTAGTATGATACTAAGAAATAAAATCTTACTTTCCATAATAAAGTAAAAACAAGTTCTTTACAATAGTTACAAGTATGGATTCTTGTAGAATCTCTCAGTATATGTCATTTCTTGACATCTGAAAAGGTAAGAAACCTGCTGTGCTATTAAAAGCAATACTGTGTCACCTTACTATCATCTTCGTCTAGCATATGAGTCAGACCACTGCAGTACATGACAGTTGCCCTCTAAGATACTAACTGTAACATACAAGCCAGAATTAGTACTAAGTGAGAGCAGAACAGGACTTGATAGCACCTGTGAATGTTTTTTCAAGTAGAACCAAATGAAAAAGTGATCACATATCCGAAATGCTAGAAAAAGTATGAAAAGAAAAACAATAATCAGATTAGTTCTTTCCACAACAGCTCATATGAATAATATTTTCTGCTGCTGCTACATCCTCAGCAGCTGGCTGTGTGGACAGTAACCATATAGCTATGTTAGTGACCAAAGTGCAGGGGAAAACCCAAATGCTGGAACTAATTCTTAGTGGCAGACAATACACAGTTGGACATCATATCTTACCTCTGCTACAGAACATCAAAGCAGTCTTCCTGGGGTTTGCTTTCAGATTATTGATTTAATGAAGAATGATTAACAAGATAATAGTAGAATTCATGTCCACCATGACACAGACTCGTCCACTAGCATTAATGGCAAGATGTCTGTCAGACCCTGGCAGCCCACATTCATCTAGCATCCTGAGTGTTAACAGTACTAGCTGATGACAGGAGAATTAAGTGACTACTGGCCAGCTTACCACTTTAGACTACCAGAAGTAGAGGCAACTTTAAGCACAGACTCGCCCTCCTCACAGGTTGAATCTAAGTTTATGGTAGCTAACATTAAGCAGTGGTGTGTGTGTGTGTGTGTGTAGCTGGAAATAGAGGGAATCTAAGGTTAACTAAATCACAGCAGGAAGAAAATAAGCATATATAACCAGACACAGAGAAAAATTCTGCTTTGAACTCCACTGATCCTTTGTGTCACAGTGCTTAACAGCACCACACCCTAGTCTATAAGCAATGGACTTCACATGTAGCCACTGCCACAGAGGGGTAAGTGTTTTAAGACGTTATCAAGGAAAGAGGGAAGTAGTAACAGAAATGGCAGGAACAGAAGACAAAAAAAAAAAAGAAACAAAGTAGCTGCATTTCATACTAAGTGCAGATTACAATAAATGTAGGTTGCCAGGAGTATATATTAGAAAAAGAACATACATTTATAGAATAAGATCTGCCTAAATGTAGAGATGGGAATACATACAAAATACAGGTTTTCATTTCTCTGTAGTTCTTAGAATCCCAAGTATTCCAGAGCACTTTTGGAGAGAAGAATTCTAAAGTTCATCCTACACATGCATTAGAAAATTATTTTTCCTCTGTCACTAATTACATTGTGCTCCCCTACTGTAACTTACCTCAGTAATTCTTTCTCTTTCAGTTCAAGCTGCAGCATGATAGCACTGAGTTCCATGTACAGGTTGTTAGCTCTCTCCAGCTTTCTTTCGTAATGCTCACGAATGTCCAGTGCATGCCTGGTAAAGCACAAATGCATTATGTTATGGAAAACCAAGACAATAAACATCTAATGAAAGCCAGGTGTAGCCATCATTACTCAAGGATGGTGTTTGTTTTTGTAAAATGATTTTTTGTAGGTTTCTAGATCATTTGGATATTTCTAGTATCCAGAAAGATGAACAATGACTTATCAGTAGCACTGCAGTGGTCTTTCTGTTGACCTTTTCCGCTTCCAGCAAAATATAACTAACTATAACTAATATAACACAAGGGCTGACTGATCTACTAACTTGTGCAAACATTTGTTACTAAACATAATATACATGCATTTCATGCATGGGCAATAATGCACTTTTAGCCTGCCAATATACCAAAACAGTCATTCCCATAATAAATGTCTAAGTTATTTTTAAAAATATCTACACTAATGCTTGCTTACTTGCTTTAATATAATTTGATAGACTATTCCAGCCATCAAACACTCTCACAGAAAACCAATTAGTACATCTTTCATAACTATACAATATTTCCACTGTACTGCAAATTGGGTGCAATCCTTGAGTCCCCCAACGAAGATGACATACTACCAAAAGGGCTTACACAGACAAATGATTGGTGCCAAAGCCACAAACGTAAACTAAATGCAAAAAAAAAGTGTTAACATCCTTTTCCTCAGGGAAAGTCCCTGCAAATTACAATATTAACAGTACACCCCCTTCGCTCAAAGCCTGTGGTGAGAGATTTGGGAACATGTCGACAGTGGTAAGGAAGGCCTTCTATGTTGCACATATCATAAGCAAGGGCAATGTATCCAAAGCTAAGGATGTTATAACTCCCCTGTACTCATCCCCCATCAGACCACTCAGAGTACAACGCTCCCTTCTGTATACCTCACCAGACACCTGCAGCAGCTGGAGAGACCTCAGAGGTTTCTTGCCAAGAACATTCAGGGCCTTCGACACATGACCTACATGGACAGACTGAAGGCCCTCTCACTGGACTCTATCTTATAGGCTGCTGAGAGGTGACTTGTGTCTGGCCTACACAGCAGTCTCAGACCCTGCCCTAATGGAAATGCTGCACATCCGCAAGTCAAATGGGACAAGATTCACTTGCTCTAGGGATCTTAACATAGCCTGCTACATTAACAGGACAAGCTGGCGAGACAGATGTCTCCCAGAGATTGCCACTCCTCTGGAACAAACTCCCAATTCATGTAAAACAGAGCTCCTCAATGACCCTATTTAAGCGCATCTTACACAACTGGATGGGAGACCATAAATTTACCCCAGGGGTGTCACCTCTGTCCCTCTTTGATAAGGGCAGTTGGTGCTGATCATAGATGCATGCGGCAAATATAGACCATGCAACTTGGTCAATAAGGGAACAAGGGTATAACATGGCTAGGCTTATAAAGGCCCTAGGGCCAACAGCCTAGTAACCTCCTATGAACCCATGAATCTACTGTATATTGTGATATTGTCATTTCTGTCATTTATGTATATATGTACTGATGGACACAAAAGACACAAAGCACAACATCACAACATTGGAGGGAATCAGCTTGCCAACAGCTCACAAATGGTCAGGCCAGTCTCCTTGGAAAGTCTGGGCTTATTTCAATGGGAACCCAATCCTCTTGAAAATGTGTACTTGGAACATTAAAGCCGTAGTAACACCTGTTTCCAAATGCTGCACGTTTCTGACCAATCTCTATCCTACCTACCCGGGGTAAAATTCCTGACAAACTCATGCACAGTCTGGTAAACAATACTACTTATTCTCCAATAATCAGCATGGATTCTGTTCAGGCAGGCAGAAGTGCAGCTGGTTTAACCAGTGCCAGGGCCGGTACTATGAACCAGCACCCCACCCCTTAGCTGTTCAAGTGAAAAACACTGCACTGTAATAAGCCAATGTCTACATTGTAAGCGATCAGCTTATTACAGTTAGATCAAGCCCCCCCAGCAAAAAAAATATATATATGGATGTTCCTTCTACTGGCATACCAACCTCATGCACAACACGCACCCTCCCTTGCTTCAGCTGTTCAGGTCCTATTTCTGTCCCCTGTCCCCAGCCCTCCTTCAACATACTTTATTAAAAAAATGAAAATCTTTTAAACTGTAGCAAACTGTGTGTTACAAATTTAGCAAACAGTTGCTACAGTTTATACCTTGTCTGAAAGGAGTGCTACAGTGCTCATATTTTAGTTTAAAAAAGTCTTCTTTTTAAACTGTAGCAAGCAGCTTGCTACAAATGTAGTAAACAGTTGCTACAGTTTATACTCTGCCTGAATGGAGTACTATGGTGCACGTTTTACATTAAAAAAATGTTCTTTTAAAACTGTAGCAAACTGCTTGCTGTAAATGCAGTAAACAGTTGCTATATTTTATACCCTGCTTGAACGACCACTATAGCACTCATATTTTAGTTAAAAAAAAAATTTTTTTTTTTTACTTTTAAACTGTAGTAAACTGCTTGCTACAGTTTAAATCATACACAGAGTGCTACAGTGCTCATATTTGATCACAAATGCGATACTGGCTCATAAACACATTGAAGAAAGATCAGGACTGGCTGACTGCATCTGGGGCAGTTGCCCCTTTTGCCCCACCCTAGCTATGTTACTGCAGACAGGATTATCATGACTGCTCTACAGGTACTCACAGATCATATTTTCCAAAACAAGGATACAGACAAACTTAATGGGACTCTTTATTGATCTCATCTGAACCTTTGATCTTGTCAGTTACTACTTACCTTTCTCCTACCTTACTGAAACAGGCAGCAGCCCAAAGGCCACTACATGGTCCAATGACTTCTTTACAAACAGATCTACTCCTCCCTTACAGTATAAGCCTCATCAAATCTAGCATCCTTTAAAGGTCAGTTCTTGTCCCACTACTCTTCTCTAGCCTTTTTAACAAGTGTCAACAAGTGTCCATGTGACATACCCGATCTAACGCATCTTTTATATGCAGATGACATGGTCATCTAGAGATCTAGTCCCAAACAACAAAGACATTCAGAACGTATTACAAAGTGAACTTTTCAGCAGCTGGGTCATCTCCAAGGAACTTATACTAAACCCCAAGGAAACTAAATCCATGACTTTCTGGACCTGCTTTAAACTGTCTAAAAACCTTAATACACTCTAAATCAAAAGCATGACAACCAAACACAGAAACCACAATCACCTTAGAATATTTTGGCAAGTGGCTAGATCTAACTCTAAACTTTCAGACTCACTCTGGCAAAACAGGGCAAAAATCAACTACTACTTTGGACTCAGAATATTTCATTCTCCTTATTACTACCTGCCAGGTCAGCTACTGGCATGGGTACACTATCAGTCCATCTTAAATACAACATTCTACTAATAGCAGTAGCTTCCAAGAAAACACCATAGCCCACCGATCTATTTTCAACAAAATATGCCCCTGACAGGACCACCACTATGTATCCCACAAGAAAGCTAAATGGAAGTCTGTTCAGGAAGAGCACACTTTCTACTTAGTTGTCTATTATTTAAACCACTATGACTGGATACTCTCATCCCCCTTTCTTCCACATGTATTTTAAACTCCCCCTTAAATTAACCCAGGATGCCACTCCTACTTGGGCTTAATACTTGAAACCCTCAGAACAAAACTCAGCTGCACTGGTTGTAGTGTCTCTATGCTAGACCACAATCTGTGTCAGTCTCTCCACATCTTCAGTTGCCTTTCAGTCCCAACAAGGTAGAGGCAACACCTCTGGCCATATTACCTAACTCTACCACTTTCTACAACTTTCACCAAACTAACACGCGTGTGTGTGTGTGTGTGTGTATATATATATATATATATATATATATATATATATATATTATATATATAAAAACACATTTTTAAATGTACTTCTCTTAGTGAATGTCACTTCTTGACATTGTTTATTTTATTGTTATTTTAAGAACACTTTAAGTTTACTATGTTGCTTTTTCATTACTTGCTTACATATAAGAATAAACCACTATGGCCACATGCGCACAATACGATGCTTTGCATACTTGTCCATCTCCTACAAATATGATCAAGATAAAGGTTATTGGTTACTTCAGTGACGTAACACCAGCACCCAGCACTCTGTTACTTTGATGGAGGAGAATGGAACTCATTATTTTTTTTCCATTTGACCTAACTTTGCTACATAATGTTGGATAACATAACATAGCTGCTGCTAATGCTGTAAGAGTACCAGAAAGGCTGAATGCAGCCTGTGATTACCTTTAGCTATCTAATGGTAAACATTGGATGACCAAAAAAGTTACACAATCTCTCTTCATTCTAACTAGCAGTGGTTTATAGGTTTATAGAGTAGTACAAGGCTAACTCCCCTTGTGACCCATTTTAAGCCTAGCCATTTACCCCATGTGAGAATCAAACCCTGCACCTTGTGTTTGTAAGGTAAGCACCTTAAGCATTATGCTAACAGGGGGAATTTTGCCACCCCATCCTATATCTCTATACGTTTTGTTACAAGGCTGTAATTTACAGAGTGTCCTCTCACAGTAAGGAGGTCCTTCCTGAAAGCTGTGGGATTAGTAACTCTTTGCATATAATTTCATGTGGCACACAAGAACAGCCTGGCTCGGCTGATCAGTCTATTTCACAAAATGGGAAGTTGCAGTTAAAACTATTGTTGCACACCCAGTACAAATCATGGTCTGTCCTATGCTTTCTTACATTCACTCACTATTTTAATTCCACCATCTCAGTAGGATTATTCTAAACACTGTCAATATCTTTCCTTACAGTATTTCTGAGCAACACTCTTCCTTCAGCTGCAGTCTGTACCCTCTATTTCTTATATAATTATTTATTCAGAAAAATGCTTCCTTCCTTCAATTTGATGACTCCTTACGATAGGTGAAAGTTTATATCAAATCCTCTCCCTCATTTTCTCAGTGGTGTGCATACAAAGTTACTTTGCTCTCTCTTTTATTGACTATGCACTGTTTTGCTTGTTTTCTTGTGGACAATGTGCTTTGTCTCAGTCGTTATGAATACATCTGAATAAGGAAACACAGTCTGTATGTTGCATTTCACTAGCTGTCCACACACACACAGACAACAGTGAATGTTGAAAAAGTACTGTGTAGAGTTGAAAGGACATTCAATGGGCCCAGATCTTATTTCAGGACAATTCATAAATGAAATATCTACTAGCATAGTTTTGTCCTTAATTAATATTTCAATAATCTACTGTTAAATGGACTGATACATAAAGTCTGGAAGACATCTTATATTGTCCCCATCTTTAAGAAAGGCGATAAAAATTATAGCTAAATTATACATCAATAAGTCTTACATCAATTATTGGAAAATGTTTTGAAAGATGCTTATTACAATACTTAATTAAACTGAATATATATGGACCAATGGTTATGATGCACGATATGGATTTATTAAGGGAAGATTGACTCTGGTATGTCAGTCTAAGTTCTATGACAAAAATGCCATTTTGAACAATCAAGGGAATGTGGGAGTGGTAGATTTTCTTGATATTTCCAAAGCTTTTGACACACTATTACAAGAACAAATTGTACTGTGTCTGTAGAGATAAAATGTCAATTCTTATAGATTAACTTGGATTATTAAATGTCTGGAAGATCATAAACAATGCATTAAATACAATGATTTAAAATCAGGATGATTGCTAGTAGCAAGAGGTGTTCAAAGGTTGACTTTGGACCCAATACTAATATAATTTAACACTGTGTTTTGGGGACCATCTACCTGCAAGAAAATTTTGGGTGTATAAATACACTAATGACTATAAGACGGGACAGAAATAAATAATTCTAATGAAGTGAATTACTTAAATGGGTTCTTGGACATACTCCATGAAATGGTAGATAAAGTGAGTCTTAAAATCAATCATAATAAGTGTAAAGTAATACAATTTGGAGATAATCAGAAATTAAGTCTAATGTCTTAATAAGGGGGGAAAGAATTTGAAACTTTTAAGTAGATTAGGGATTTTGATAATTTTACATTTAAATTTCACATACAAGATGTTAAAGCAAATGGTTTAAGAAAGATGGGGTTAATGTTAAGTACAGTTGATATCAGAGAACCAGAGATCTTAAAAGTGATTTTTGTGGCTATAATAAAACTAATCATCGAGTATAATTTCATCTTTTGTTCCTTACAGTTCACTGATATTACATTGATTGAGCAGGTTCAAAAACATTTTACTAAAAGAGTAAGGTATGTTAAGAACCTTTTATATGAAGATAAATTTAACAACAGATGATGAAATGAGGGCTGAATTAGGTTTACATTTGAAATAATATACAAGAATAAGGTATGGGGGACCTATTTTAAACATAAATAAAGACAGAATTGTAAGAAGAGATAGCTATATTACTTGGTGTGTTCCGAAGTTGTGGAATGAACTTCAGTTGTGGGTTAGAGAATTTGACTCTTGGATGCATTTAAGAAGCAGCTTGATGATGACAATGAGGTTAATAAATATAAATATTTTATGAAGACTGCTACATTAAAGGTCTGAAGGACTGTTAGCAGCTTGGTAATAACTATGTAATTATGTATAATAACTTTTTATTTTTACTGTAGATGCTTCTTATGTATTCCCGGCTATACTCCAAGTCCTCTTTATTTACTGTCTTTCCCAAGCTAACTAGCAGGACAACTATTAACTACTTAACCTAAAATATTTTTCCATTTCTTAGTAAATTACTTCAGAACATATTGTGTACAACTTCACCTTCACAATTTCCTCCAACATACACAATTTTGCTTTTACTGACTATATAAAGCTATGCTACTGTCCAAATGAACATTGTTCCTGTCTTAGCCAATTCAGTCATATATTTTCCATACCATCATATGCATTAATCTTGTAACACAGTTTTATGTCATCTGTAAAGTGATAAAGTGGTCTTGTGTAACAATATTTTAAAAGGATGGACAGTCCCAACATTTTGGAAGAATGCGGTGGCAGCTGTTCTTCTTAAGGAGGGCAAAACCCCTTTAAATCCAACATCATATAGACCAGTTTCAATGCTGAACCATGATTATAAAACATTTAAGTCTGTGCTTGCTAAGATAATGGCTAAGGTTTACCAAAACTGACATATGTGGATCAATATAGTTTTGTAGAGGGTAGGCAAACATTTGACAGTATTAACAGAACAATGAGGGGAAACAGAGTGCAAGAAGACTCATTATTGTTCATTTGTCTTGATAGAGAGAAGGCATTCAGTTGATTTAACTCTACGAGTAGGACAATGGCAGCATTTACATTTCCCACTAGAATAATGGTATTAATTATGAAGATATATATATATATATATATATATATATATATATATATATATATATATATAGTAAGATGCAAGAATCAAAGTGGGTGGGTTCCTTTCTGACAAGCTATGTTTGAACAGAGGGACCAGGCAGGAGTGTCTTTCTTCTCCTTTATCTTTTACCTTACACTTAGCGCCACTGGCAAAGAAAGTAAGGGGTGCATAAATCTAAGAGTATAACTGAAATGATACTCAAAAAAAATCTGCCTTACTTGCAGATAACATTTTTTTGCATTTGATAAATTCAGGCAAGGATATTTCAGTATTGTGAAACATTCTGAGACAGTTTCAAATTATTTCAGGATATAATAAATGAAAATAAAACAGACTATAGCAATAAATTATGTTCTCACACACGGATTGGTTCAGCAATACTCATATTTATGGAGACATGATTAGATGATACATTTAGGTTTTTGGATTAAATAGGATTCTATTATGGCATCCAAGGATGTGTAGGAAGACACTACACAAACGATAATACAAAAATTGGAAGCTCTTGACTACAGAGATGGATAGTAAGACACAAGAAGTGAAAATGTTTCTAGTTCACTGGATATTGTATATAGATCAGGCATATTGTTATGAACCAGTGGAGAAGCTGTGGACCTTAATTAATAAAGAAGAGGTCAGGCATATGTTTATCAACCAGAAAAGAAGTTGTGGGCTGTAATTAATAAAGAATTGAAAGCATTTGTTTGGGAGGGGAAAAGGGCAAGAATTAAGTGGGATGAGTTGTTTATCCCCCTAGAACAAGGTGGTTTAGGATTATCAGATTTGAAGGGATAGCGCTACACAGTTAATGGCTCATATACGTTACACAACCAGTAGACTACAAATCAAAGTGGATAGAAATGATGCTGAAACAGAGGAGAAGTTCACAAGATAAGGAGAGAGCCAGATTTTGGATGCAGGCTCTTAATTAGAATAGCAATAACCATACAGAATATTATATTTACAAAGTAGTTAAAAATATTTTGAGAACTAAGCCACAACAGGAATGGATAAAAATATTTTGAGAACTAAGCCACAACAGGAATGGAGAAAGGAGATTTTACCAGTAGTCACATCTTTATAGACTGTTACATTGTAGGAAACACACTACTATGATTAAACAAAGCATAAAATGGTACTTAAGGGGAGACTTGATAAGGAATTTACAAGGGAACAGTAGAATGACATATGTATGGCTCCCAAGTATGCAACAAAGTTTAGAAGGTTTAGGATTTTTGCTTGGAAATTATCTGCATAGGTTTTTTCACACCCTAAGCAGGCTACAAGAATTTTTTTCTCAGGCAGATGGCAAATATTACAGCTGTGATGGGGAAAAAAAGAGTTAACTGGGAACATACGTTCTGGGAGTGTCATGAGTTGGCAGATTTTAAAAACTCCCTAAAGAGTACTCTGTTGGAAATGTGCAAATGGGTGTAATTAAGGAAATGATTCTTTTGAGTTGGGACACAGGATCTAAATTGCCTAGTCATAGCAAGGCCTTCTTAATTTTAATTCTGGTGGCTGCCACAAGAACAATTACTAGGAAGTGGAAATCAAATGTATCTGAAGTACTGAATAGTGTAACAGAGATAAAAGGGCTGGAAATGGGATCTTTAGAAAAGGAAAGAAGCAAATTACATAGAAAAATGTGGGGATTGTGGAAACAATACTTGCAGAATAATGTTCAAGAGTGAAGTTTAAAGGAAGGCAGGAATTGAGCAATTTATGTGATGTTGGACTGATGACAGTTATAAAAAAGAACATATGTGATGTATAATGTACGTAATTGTAAACATGTTAATATGGTTTGTTTTCTTTTATATTACTGTATGTTTGCATATGTCTTAAGTGATAATTTAATAAAGGTATTAAATTAAAAAAGCTACTTAAGGAAAAAGGAATGAGGGTGGCTGCAGCATCCTTTCAAAGGACCAAAGTATAGGGGAGTAGTGTCCTTTCTAGCAAGCATGTGTCCCCTTACAATACCAAATCAATGACAGATAAGTGGGGCTGTTGTGTGGGGAAAAAGGATTTCTCTAAGAAGAACAAAGTTTACAATTTTTAGTGCATGCTTTCCATCAGGATTGTCACACGATGTAAAGTTTAAAGGGACAGTGAATAAGCTAGTCACCTTTTAAGAAGGAGGTACTACCTTTGTGGGGTTCTGGAAAATAGTCACAAGTATCAGGAACGTGACAGTTGGCTGAACAGCAACTCAAGGTCTCAGACAAAGCAGACAGAAATATCTCCTTAGTACAGATCCTGAAGCAGCAGCCCTAGATGAAGCTTCTGCTGCATCAAAGAAGCACTTGACAGAATGGCAAGCCACCTGCGAGGATTCCCTTAACAAAGACAAGGCAGAAGTTTTCCACTCAGAACCTGGAAGGTCAGAAATACCTTAATTAGCCTTGGAGAGGAGGGCCACAACATTTCTGGTCATATGAGTTTGGTAATTAATAGCATGAAAGGCAACGGTGAGGGAAGAGTGGCAGAAGTATAGCCCTTCTTTCCCAGTCTTTCCATTGTCCTGTTTCCTTATCACAGGGAAGATGTTTAGTGGTGGGCAGTAACTTAGAAGACTTATTTGAAGCCCCAGAGACCACCAAAGGGTTAGCAAATGGGCACTTGTAAAGAGATTTGCAATCATCAGGTACTTTGTAGAAATGGTCAGTCTTCTTAGGAGCAGGCAGCTGAGAATCAGGAGCCTGAGATGCTGAAGAAAAGACATCCAGTAAAGCAGATAAAACTGGAGGGACAGCAGATGGCGAAGGAGACTCCATTTGTAGGAGCCCATAATATCTCTTTTGCACATCAGAAACTTGGGAGCAGTCCCACTTGAAGTACTTTCTCATCCTAGCAATAGTATCCCCAAAAGTAATCTTCTCAATAGGAGATTCTGGACTAGTAGATTCCCCTTCAGGAGAAGCATACTCTAGAGGTGATGGAATCTGGATGGAATAGGCCAAGGATTCCTCATCTGAGGAAACCTCTACATCAGAGGAATCCTGCTGCCTTGCCTTCTTGCGAGGAGAAGATGTCCAAGGAGGAGCAGGAACAGAGACCCCCAAGGGAGGCTTCAGAGCCATAACACCATTAAATAAGCCCTGGATGAAATTCTGCCACTCACTTTGAGGGTCCCTAGAAGAAGAAACATGCTTTGTCTTTTGATTTTTCTTTAATTGGAAGTCTGTCTGCCTTATGAAAAGTGGGAAGGGTCTTACGTCTGCCTACACTTGATAACTTTTGTCGGAACTTCCTCCCTCACCAGAATTTAAGGACCCCCCAGGCCCTTCAGTAATAAGTCTTGGTTCCCTCTGACCATCCAAAATGAATGTCTGCAATGCGTCCAAGGACATGCCTGTTACTGGATCCATGGTGGCCTCTGACACAGTCCCAACCGAAGAATCTAACCCCGGAACCAGGTGAACCTTTGGGCTTTCCTCAGCCAGAGATGTCTGATGTAGGAGGCACAGTGTAAGAGTCCGACCTTGGTTTTGGGCCTTTCTCTTTAATGGAGACTCAAGTTCCCTTCAAATGTCTTTCGCTAAAAGTTTGAGACGCTGATTTTCCAAATAAATTGCAAGAGAATACACATGACTACGTAAAGTCTTAGGCACAAAGGCCTGACAAATAATGCAAGTTTTTACATCATGAGTAGACCCTAAGCAAAACAAGCACTGCTTGTGACTCTATGTGGAATTTGTCTCCCACAGTGGCACTTACCTTTTCTGGATGACATGTAAAACCTCACAGCAAAAAGCAGCAGTAAATAAAAAAAAGAAAACCCCAACAGGGTACTTATCTGAATGGCTTGATACACCAGCAAACAACTGAGGAGAGCAGAGAGAAGATCAAAAATGGCATTTGGACTGGCGGCAGAGAAGTTCAGAGGGTGGTATGTCCAGACGTCACTTTTACGCCCTGCACACGTGAAGAGCATACGTGCGACATATGGTATACCTTAGGTAGTTAAAGGCTTTAGTACACTGGCTGAACATTGGGCCACCCTAGGCAGGGAATCCCTCATATTAAGAATGCTGTAACAGCAGAATAGAAGGACATTGTGAGAGTTGGCTGAAAAGCAGCTCAAGGTCTCAGATAAAGCAGATACATGGGGATCTCTGCAAGGATCATTAAAAGAGGTGCCTCATCCCAACTATTTCTCGCAGAAAATAGGACAAGTTCTAGGTCTGATAAAATAAGTAATTCAACACAACATGCATATTTGATAGCAGCAGTTTTTACAAGTGTCATTGTTATAGCTGATTACACATCTTTGAGGTCATTTACAAACTAATGTGTGCTTTAATTCAGAGCATTACTGGAGATTTCCTTTACAAAAATAGGAGCTATATGCCCATCAGCATGGCACACAAGCATAAAACCCTAATTATGACATAGCTAACCTTAATTCAAACAGTGCTAAGGTGCTAGAGGAGCCAGGTAGGGTATGGTGGGACTGAATGACCAACCTGGGAAAGACGAGTCCCATGTCTACTGATCTGCCGCAGGCAATGCAATGGTGGAAGACTGGGTGATGTGTGTTTAGCACTACTACTATGCCAGTGATGGTAACTACACACACACTTGCATGCACACCACACACATATACACACACAGACGGCAGAGTAGCTCCTTCCAGGATAAAACTGGAAAGTCAGCTAAATGCAGGTGATTTGACAGATGAAAGTGAAATGCAGGGGATTAGATGCAAGACAGACAACAAGTTACACAAGAAATTTGTTTTTTAAAAGAGTCTTTCAAAGATGCAGTTTTCGCAATTCTCTGGGGATACCAAAAGATGCTTCAAGTGAGACTGTGACAACAGATGTTGGAAAGAATTTTGCCAAGCTGCATTCCACACCTGAGAACTCCAGTCAGAGATCCAGTTATGACTGCAAAGGAGGTGTTTAGGAATTATTACAAGTGCGTATATAATGCAGACACTAAATGTGGGGGGAATATGAGAAAGAATACAGGAATATTTGTTGTATGCAATGATGCCAAAGTTTATAGTAGACCAGGCAAGTGAACCGATGATCTCTCAAACTGCTAAGGAAGTATGGGAAGTTATGAAGGGATGAGTACAAAGTGAACTTCAGGCAATGATACCTTATTGTCAGAAATACGAAGGCAAAATAAAGATGAGGTGGTCCTCATCTCTATATCATGACAGTGTTCAGTGAAGTTCCTAGCATGGCAGTTATACCTAAGTCATGGAAAAATTACATCTCTATGCAAAGTCTGTAAGATCAGGGACTCCTATATGTAAAGAGGAGTTCTGAGCCACATACTTCTGTCCAAGTTTTTCCACAGGAAAAGATAACAGGTAGACTTGACTTCAAGGTCTCACAAAACACAACTATGGTCCTGTCCTAGGTCTACAAGTATGATTTTGAGTTATAAAAAGGATGGATAAAGACAGGACTAAAGGTCCCATTAGAAAATTTAAAAAAAATGCAGCAGCCCTGAAAAGGAGTGACTAGAGTGTGAATTTGGCCAAAACCTAGCTTACCTAAGTTCTTCTCGCCGCCTTGTAATCAGCTCCTCTTCCAGACGATGCAGGCAAGTTCCTTCTGATTTAATCTTCTCAAAATGCTCCTTTACTTCTTCTCGCCACTCTGCCTAAACAAAGATGAATAAGAAAGTTAATGCATAAAGCCTTTAGGGCATGCTTCAATGCAATGCATAGCTCAGACAAACCTGTACCACAGATAACCACAATCATCTTCTTCTTCTTCTTCTTTCGGCTTTTCCCGGTTAGGGGTCGCCACAGTGGATCACCTGTCCGCTCATGATTGGCAGTGGAGTTTTACAGTGTCGAGTTAAAAAAAAGAACACTGGTGAAGCTCTCAATGAAGAATAAAAGAAGCCAGAATTTGCACTGTAAGCAATGCATGACTATCAGAAGTTACGGTGCCAAGGTCAAGATGGACTAAAAGTTTACCACTACATTGTTGACTAACAACTATAAGCTGACAGCTGGAAAACCAATTGCAGAGGGCAGGTCTCACTCTTTACAGAAAAAATATTCTATCTGCAAGGTCCAGGGTTCCAAAAATGCACACGTGAAAACAGTAGCCTATATTTTTTGTCTATTTTACCACTACTAGTTAGCCATATAATGATATTTAATTGATTAATTAATTTATTTATTTATATACAGTTTATATACAGTTTGGCAAATGGCTAAGTGAACTGGTCCATAAACCCTTTTTAGCCATAACCTAGGCAGTAAACAAGAATACAGAATAAGTAATCTGAATTTAACAAAATGATCAAAGAAAAAATACAAATTTTAATGTAGAATGACATACAGATGAAATACTAAAATAATACAATTTTAACATCAGTCAAACAAACACAATTACAGTATAAGAGACGTCACACTATGAATTTATAAGCGAAGAAAGAGAAGATATACATGACCCTACAGATGGATGAGTCTGAATATTATAACAAATAAAAAAGCATAGTCCCTCAACCTTCATACCTGGTATATACAGTAATTCACTATCTATAACTGACAGGAGCCCAAGTTAACTACATACATTATGCTTAATAGAGTGAAAACATTCTTTGGAATTACCTGAACTTCGGGGGGGGGGGGGGGTTAAGGAAATATAAAACTGAATGCATATTGCATTTTAAAGGTACCTTATTTAACCATTGTCCTCAAACCATGTACAAGTAGTGTCTTTGTGGATGCATTCTGAAAGTAAAGTCTTGAATTCTTGTCGTGAGCTTTGGCTTTTTATTTTAGATAGAAGTTTATTCTATAGTGCTGGTCCGATTCTGGAAAAGCACACTCTAAAAAAGACAGTTTTGAAAGGAGGCCAGATTAAGGAGATGCGATTGTCTTGGCTATTACACAGTAGATACATTTACTCTCTAGCAGACAGATTTCTTTTCAAAAGAGGGCAGTAACCATCCTTCAGTTTTTTTTATATATCAGGCGAGTACCAAGCTGACCCTTTTGTTAGTGGTAACCAATACAAGAAGGTTGCAGTGATGCAAATACAAGTCTGCAAGTACAGCAAATCTGAAGACTTTGTTTGTGGCAGTCTGAAGCCCAAGAGTGTTATGGGCTGAGTAAAAAAACATTCCAGATAGAACATATTCAAGTTTAGGGAGGAGGACAATTTTAGTGATTCTATATCAGTTTCATTTGGGAGAGTGCCTTTTTAACTATGTTGTCACTGTGTATGAAGAAAGAGAGGGATGGATTAAGAGTAAGCCTTAGGTATTTGTACACTGAAACATGAGAAAAATGTTGTAATTATCAGTAATGGTTACAGTTTGCAAATGTGGTAATTTGTTGTCGAGGCAAATAGTGTAATATTAGTTTTTTTTAATTTTTTTGTGGTTAATTAGAACTTTGTTGGAGATAAAACAACTGATGGGATAAAGAAGGGTAGCGTAACCACAAGTAAGAAACAAATGCAGAGTGTTATGTTATCAGTATCACAATATGAGCCTAAAATCAAGGTGTCGCTTTTGTGCAAGTACAGGCAGTTACATGTTCTTCTTTTTCAAAACTTCACATGCAATCAATCAAGTCTAAGGCTACTGCTGACAAGGGTTTAGGAACAAGTTCCACTCACTACAGTTTAGTTAGGGGCTCAGAATATCATGGAACACTTTCCTGAATTGCTGCCTGGATTCAGTGTCTCTCTTGCAGTGCTGCTAGCTAGAAGCACGTAAATGTGTACACTGGCAAGTAAAAAAATGGAAGGAGTTAGCAGGAACTGGGCATGATGTATAATTAATAAATATGAATATATACTGACACGTCTGAATGACATTTGACACCTTACTGTTATACTACTGTAGTGCAATCTCAGTTCTGTACCATCAATATAACAATACAACTACAGTAATCACAGGTCACACTTCTCAGCAGCAATAAACTCCAGCTTACGGTAAGCAAGCTATGCATAAGCAGTCACTGATAAGGTCATGTTTCTGCCTTGCCATGGAGTAATTACAAATCTTTTAAAGTTCTTTGCTGCAGAACTACAAATTAGTTCAACAGTCTTAATGTCAACACTGCTAATAGTCTGACCTTTCCCACTGAATTTTTTCTCTGCCCTGAAAAACTAAGATATTAAAGCATAAAGACATCAGTCCTATGGCTTGGAGAAAAAAGAAGCCAGCTTTCACTAACACTCTCAATTAGTGGGGGTGCATGCCCTCATAGCTTCTCACTTTATCAGGGGGATAGTAAGCCTTTTGTCCTTCACTGACACTGTGAGGAGAAATGCCAGTAAGGTCACACTTTGGGTGCATAAAAATAAACAGAACAAGTTACAACAGGAATATAATACTGCAAAAAAGTCTTCTATTCAACTTAGCTCCACTGCTTTGTCACTAACATTACAAACATCTGTACCTCCCCAATTTAAACTGATGCTATTAATACGGTAAAGGCAGTGTGACAGAAAAGTGGGTAATGTTAGTGGCAAGCAGTAATGGAGTGTAGCTGCTACTGTTTTACCCAACAATCAAATCTAAAACTCCCTTTCATTCAATGAATATGGGTCATCTTACAGAACTGGGTCTTCCAACCCAGCACCTACAAAATTACACACCACCTACGAGTACCAGAAAGATAATTTGTTTACTACAGCTGCTCACACAGCACAGGCAAGTCCAAGACTCACATGAGAACTCCAGTGATTCCATCATAAAGGCAGAGGCAGGAAGGAGGGTGCAGTGTCTATTTCACTGTCTTCCTATTCATAATATAAATATCTCTAAAATCAGTATGTCTAACTGAGCTACTTTTGTACTCTGTTTTGGTTAAAGAGACTTCATACAAAAAGTGGAAGTTATGTTATTTCATTTTTACACCATTATTCTCATCTTTAAATGTTGGTTAGGCTGAAGTTAATGACAGGGAAGAGAGAAGATAATGTGTCCCTACTTTTAAGCACCCATCTTCCAAGTAAAAACTACTTAGGCACAACAATACATCTTAAAAACTATATACCATAAACTGTACACATTTAGTTCCAAAACAGTCCCAGCATTGCTGAAGTGTAAGAATCCACTCACTACAAGACTTTCGACTTTTCCCGGTTAGGGGTCGCCACAGTGGTACTCCGGTCTGCTCATGATTGACAGTGGATTTTTATGGAGCCAAGTTGTCAGCCCGATGCCCAACCTTCAATGAAGGAATGCCCATTCACGCTTGCACCTACCTGCATATCTTTAACGTCACTCGACCACGGGGAGGACATGCAGACTCCACACAGAAGGTGCTCCAGCTGAGAATCGAATGGGAGAACCTCTTGCTGTGAGGTGACAACGCTAACCGCTGCACCACCGCGGCTTCTATACCCCTGAAAAATGAGGCTCTAACGTAAGCAGCTCAGTGAAGCAAAAAAAAAAAAATGCAATTCATCTGGATAAGATATGCATAATTACAACTACACCCTCCTTACCTGGACCAAAAAAGATGAATGAATGGTCTTTTTTTGCAGTTAAAATCTGAGCTGATGGTGCATGACAAGGATATGAATGGGTTTCTGCTTCTTAGATTCTGTCCCTGGAAAGTGAATGGACTGGTTTACGGACAATTCTAAGATATTACTTGAGAGGACATGTGGATTAGTCCTATGGGAGCGAGGGACTGAAAAAAGACACTACAATCAGGACCCAAAACTCCTAAATCCTCTAGATGAAAAAAGTGGATGCCCAGCGTAATGTCCTCCACAAAAAAGACCATGTCCACCAAACCAGCTAGATGACAGCATAGTGTCCTCCAAAAAAAAAAAACATGTCCACCAAACCACACAGATGAAACAGAGGGCAGGCAATTTTTTTTTCAGTTATGAATTTCAAGATCCAATGAAATAATAAGTGCTTTTAAAGGTAGGTGAAGATGCATAATCCTCTTAAGGATCTAACTGACAAACCTCTGTTAGGACAGTGTTTAACATCTAAGACATCATAACATGTTCACACAGCAGAAAAATGCACCATAACCATGGAATGACTAAGACTGAACTCAAACAAGTGTTTGAAATAAATAAAAATTACCTGAAAAATTTATCAGATGATGTGAGGAAGGTATTTCTCCCAAAAGGAGAACCTCTTCCACTTGGAAGAATGTGCCTTGTAAATGGAATGCTTACTGATACTTTCTGTGACCTCCAAAGTTTTCACCAGGATATCCAGCAGGATTCAAGAGATCAACAGGAGTAGCCAAGTCCAAAGCTAGAGTTTGCTGTCACCTCAAATGGTAGGGACTGTTCTTGGTCATAATAGGTGGACCCCTGCACTGGCAGCTTGAAACTACACCTGTTTTAGCCACCAAGGGTGATGTTAATGAGTTTTCTGAATATGGTCAGGCATGGAAGCTGAGAGAAAAAAGTAGGGTAGCAAAGCTTACAAGAATCTTCCACACCATGGGAGACATAAGGTGTCCACTGCCAACCTGCCCATGCTCTGTTGCATTAAACAGGATTGAGGGACCATTGCGTTCTCCTCCATTATGAGCAGATTGACATTTGAATTGCCTCACTTCCCAGATTTCCTTACCAAGCAGGTCTCCTTTACCCTCAGTCCTAAAACAGAGGAAAAGCTGCAGCTAAGGAAGTCAGAAAACACTTATCTACCCCAGGATGTAAATGGCTTCAGTATGACTCGCATCATTTCACTACACAGGGGGTACAAATGCATGCTTCCCTGTCCATTCATACACCAAATCAGGACCTGGCTGCTTGATCACAGAAAGAAGCTCTTACTTCTCAGCTCCCATTCTACAGTTAAAAGGGAATGCAGTACTGCTCTCAACACGAACAGACTTATGTGTCCCCAATCTCAAAAGACCACTTTGTTTGGTAGCTGGAAGACCCTTAGTAGGCTCTGCACCTAACAGACAATGCATCTGTAGGTATTGGCTGCAGGAAGGAAATCGCTTAATGAGAATGAGGATAATTGTCATCAATTCCATATCCAGCAACCGAGGACAAACATCTGAAAAACAGCTACCAAATGAAAGGAGATGAAAAAGTGAACTGCCGTCACAAAAACCAAACAAAATGTTCACTTTGGAGACCAAATAAGGGTATGAGACCCAAGCTGTACAAATCCAGATGGAAGTCAATATAATAGTTGAAATAATTCAAAAATGGAAGTAGAATGTAGAAAAACAGCTGTCAGGATATGACAGTTCTCCAAACACTGTTACCTCTTTACCCACTGAAGAAGCCCCATGCATAGGTACATGATAAACGCAATGAAGATGGTATTCGCCATTATATACAAGAAGCACATAAATGCTCAAACCTTGACCAGTCTCTGCATCCTTTCTAATAACACAAAAGCCATGACTTTCTGGGCATTCCTGTGATTCAGAAAAGAACACTGAAGATTGTCCAGCTCTGGCCAATAAAAAGAATCCTCTGTGCTGGGACCAGAGGATTTCTCCCAGCTTTTGGTTACTTCTGTGGCATGCAACAACATAAGGACCCTGGAAGAGGTATGTACAGTACTTTGCATAGAACAATCATGAATCTTGTTTGTTTGCAACAATGAGTGAAAAAAATGCAGAGGCTTGAAAATGAAAAAGCCACAAGTTTTGTTAGATTGATGGGATAATGACCAAGAGGAAAATAAAAGAGCTTACAAGACATTTCTACTTAATGTCTTGAAAATATCTTTTATGCATCCTCCAGTCAGTTTCTTGTTACGATTTTCAGTGAACTCTTTATGTTTTACTAACTGCAGCACATTAATTAAAAGGCATAAAAGGAATAGTTTAATCATCATCATGCTTGTAAACTGTTCTCTGTTGGTAAAAGTTGTATTGGTAGCAACTTGAGCTGGGAAGGCCACTCTCCTGAATCTCAAGCAACAATCTTCAACTCATTCTCTGGAATCTCTCAGCATCCTCAGTTGTTGTTGTGTCTTTCGGCTTTTTCCGTTTAGGGGTCGCCCCAGCGGAACTACGGTCCACTAATAACTGGCAGTAGATTGTTACGTGCCGAGTTGCCAGCCCTGACGCACAACCTTCAATGAAGATATGCCCATTCACGCATGTCTCCACACAGAAGACTCTTTAGCTGAGAATCGAATAGGACAACGTCTTACTGTGAGGCGACAATGCTACCGCAGCACCACCGCCGCAGTTCACAGTCAAGCTGAGAAATAACATTTTTCTAACATGTCCTTGTCTACCCTGGGGCCTCCTTTCCAGTGGTTTGTGTCTAGTACATCTCCCATGGAAAGTGCCCAGGAGACATTCTCACAAAGTGCCTAAACATGGCAGAGTTACAACTGTACTCAGAGGTCCTCCTGTTTTGCCTGTATCCTCACTCTGTCATAAAGAATGTGATCAGATACCTTGAGCAGGAACTTAATTTTTGCTATTTATAACCAAGCTATCATTCTTTGAATCATTACCCAAAGCTCAAGACCGTAGGCCAGGATTGAGATGTAGACTGACTGGTAAATGTCAGTGGCACAATCAGTTAACTCTCTTATCTTGCAGAGATACTGAAAGGGTAATGGGAATTCATCAATACTGTCTGCATGAGTTATATGACCATCTGCACCAGAATGTGTTATGTGAAATGTTGCAGTGCTGCAGCAGTACAGGGTCCCAGAGCTGCTGCTGCTGCTGCTGCTTGCTGTATAATCCTTGTATTTGAGGAATGACAGTTGTGTCCACACTCTTATTGTGAAGCCATATACATTTGGGGTAGGCATAAGACTTCACCAAGGGTGAACCTTGTCTTGCCCTGCCTCTTGTCTGTGATTTTCATGAAGAGGATATAAAGGTGAAGCCAAGGTCTGGAGATGATCCACTTTGGGGATGTGAGAGTTGCAGCTTTCTTGTCTACAGATGACACTGATTTTTAGTATCAAATGACTGTGACATTCAGCATGCAGTGGAGCAATCCACAGTGGAAAGGATGAAAATCAGCATCTCAGAATCAGAGATTATGTCTCTCTCTTCCAGAAAACAGTAGATTGCTCTATCCCAATGAGGGTCAGCAATTACCTCAGGTGGAGATCTTGGAGTCTTATTCCCAAATAAGGGTAAAGGAATTCAGAAGTCTGACCGTCAGTGTAGTTGCAGTATTACTGCAGGCAATGCACTAGACTGTGTTGGTGAAGTGAGTGCTATGCCACTGGAACAATCATTT
This sequence comes from Protopterus annectens, assembly GCF_019279795.1. Lineage (NCBI taxonomy): Eukaryota > Metazoa > Chordata > Ceratodontiformes > Protopteridae > Protopterus > Protopterus annectens. The sequence continues at coordinate 1,084,172,241 of NC_056743.1, forward strand.
TGCAGTGAAATGGCTTATATGTGTTACTACTATAGTAACAGGTGTAACTCTGACAGTCACCTTGCCTTTCTGCCAATGTCAGCCTTACAGTAAACAAGAAGAATGTAGAAGGTTGTGTGGACATTGCTCACAGATGGAAATGCAATTGCCTTGCTCTGGCATCAAGGTCTATTTCCTAAGGGTGTGTTCCCACACACACAGGTTCAGTCATATCCTGCCAACCAGCAGATAGTGCTTTGACATCTAACACTGAGGGGACAATCTCAGGCCCATAGGTTCTGCAAAATGGGGTGAGCCCCTCAGTTCTCACTAGTTCAGGTTAGCCTCAGGGGGAGGCTATAGGAGAAGCCACTTCAGGCTAAACTTCTACCATAGAGATATCATCACCTAGTGACTGAAGACTCTAGCCTAACTTGAAATGGAAATTCTCCTGTCTGCACATGTGCATGGGAAGTAGTGGTCAAACCCTTGAACTTACTCCCAGTGGTGGTTGCTGGGGAAGCATCTCTCTTTGTAAACTGTAAATCATCAGCTAATGAATGGCACATGGAGAATCTGAAAAGGGTAAAAGGGGTAGAGGGTGATTTTCACCAGATAGTGCTATACTTCAGGGTTATGCCAGATCTGTCCCTTTCCTTACCCCTTCACTCTTTCTGCCAGGGATGACACTGCCCCCCCTGATAATCCCTGTGCTGACTTCCCTTCTTCACTGCCAAACTCTGTCCACAAGGTTCTCACTTATTGTTCTCTGGAAAACAGACTAAAACACTGGCACTTATGGTACTCTTTCCCCGGGTAATACAGAGAGCACTGCTGCAGGTCCTGGTTGGTGATATCTTTGGCTTAGAACAAGTCCCACAGTCTGCAACACCTTCATGGTTTGTCAGATAAAACTTCTAAGGCTTTGTCAAGATGGCAATAGGGTTTTCTCCTCTGCCACTTTGTGCCTTTGGCCCTTGAATTATCACTCTAACCTATTCTATTTCCAGTCTTCAGTGTGGATCATAAAATAGCATCACATGTAGAACATGGAGTTCATGAAGATGAAAAGATAGGTTACCAGTGGGTTACCACATGGGTCAGGACTGCATGAATAAAGGAGCTTAGAGTAATGTGATATTAAAAGAATAAAGATAAATAATCAGTATAACAGGGCAGCACTGAAAGCACATGGGATGATGGGGTGCATAGGGAGAAGCACTGACTAGAAAATAATGTTCTTTAGTATTCTTTAATATACACATTTGAAAAGCCATCTAGAAAATCTGAAAAAAAAATTTGAACAAAATATACAGGTTTGCAAACAAGACCCTGAAAGAGGCTGAGAAGGTGATAACCCTCACCTCCAAACTGTGAAGACTTGAAGGAAACAGTATCAAGCAAGAAGTATAGAACTTTAATACAACAAAGAACAGTGGGATACAACAAAATATGTTTTTGCAAATGTTGGCCACAAATGGGGCTTTAACTTGACAAATCTTCCCGGCACCAGCTAAAGTAATGGCTTCCCACAGTGTAATCCCTAAAAGGCCAGAACAAGAATACACACACACACACACACACACACACACACACACACACACACACACACACACACACACACACACACACACACACACACACACACACACACACACACACACACACACACCACAAACAGAGGAAAAGATTCACATTATTAGCAAATTCCATCATGGACAACCCAGTGTAAAGAATAGGATCTGGTAGCTGTATAATAAAAAGTGGTACCATCAGGACAAGAAGACAGCACAGCATAACTAAGGCGCAGAAGGATGTAGAGTTCTTTTTAAATAGTGAGCTGGTTGAGCAGTCCTTGTTCTGCGACAAGAGCTAGGATGGACACTTCTGCTGGCATAAGCACTGTAATTCAATCCAATCTCTGCTAATGGAAGCTCTGCGCACAGGAAACCTAATCAGTGTAATGGATAATTCTTTAGCTAAAAGGGTCACCTACCCTCCCCATCTTGAACACATTAAACTGATCAATTCTTTGATGCAGAAGTACAACAAACGTCACAAAATATCTCAGCCTGTCTCTCAAGGAGTCAGGCAGGCTCCAGACGCAGCTGCACTAACAGTTTCATTTTGTAGATGATGCAGAATAGAGAGGGTGGCTTCATGCAGTCCACAGACTCTGACACTATGCAGTCTACTATCATAATTCTTCTTCCTAGCTGCACTTCCATCAATTGAAAGTAATACAACTCTAGGTGATAATATACAAGACCCACTTATAGAGCTGGAATCCCATGGCACTGTTGAAAATTATTTCTTCTCCATCCATTTCATACTTTTAGTATAGTCTGATGACTAACACTTTCATGAGGACTTCTGACATCTTGCAGATCTGGGTTCAGCATCAGTATTTTCATATGTGTACTATGCAGCTGTAAGTAAACCTTTAAAACACATCACAGCTAGCAGGTCAGATGAAAACAGGCATATTCTGTGTGGCTTAAAAAAGATTAGACAAACTTAAAGGTACATAATATACAAATATGACCAAACGTCATGCTTTGAGCTCTACTACTAATGTTTTGTAACCTACTTTTGTAATCTGCATATGCAAGCCAAATAGTGTAACTTAAGAACTCCATAACATCCGAGATGTTGTCGCCCATGTAGCATCATTTGACATTTGTAGCAGTTGTTTCTAAGGCACTGATTACTAACCCAGCTGAAAATCAAAAGCCTTACTAGAGTCATGAATACTTAATTAGATTTGTAATCACTGGTGCTGCATCCAAAAACATAACAGCATTTTTAAATTGGTACAGCAATGTAGAATCTTGTCATACTAAAACAGTAGCTCGCTGCCTGTTCCCAATAATAAACACTGCAGTGAAAACACTGACAGTTTTAAGTCCTACTTCTAGAAAATTCAGGGTGTCCCAGAAGAAGACTTGTATTAACTCATATATTTATTATCAAACTTTATTCTTTTCTTGTTTGTGATAAACCTGAGATCAGTCTACTATACAAGAGGCTTTCTGAAACACTTACTATCCTGTACCGATAACCCTTGTCCTGACTTGCAAACCAAAGTATTCCCCTATCTGTGACAAGTGAAAGTCCTTGAAGCTAAGGACAAATATTAAGTAAACTTATTTCTAATTCAAACAGCCAGTATTCAATTGTAGTGACATGTAGTCCATGAGACCATTAAAGAGCCTAGCTCAATTCCAATTGTCCCAAATCACTGACACTGGCATAGGAAGCAGTTCATTCGCAAGTCAGAGTTTCAGTCCTCTTGTGTTTTTTTTTTTTGGTGGGGGGGGCAAGTGTGATGCCTCTAATGGCAACTTCAATTGTTTTTCTGATGGACCTTATGGAAAAATAGAGGTCTTCCTGCACTGAACAAAACCTTGACTGTAGCTCCAGAGACCTGGGTTCAATCAATTGGCCTGGATGCTGAGGAAGCTTGTTATGGAGGGATGGTAGTGTGCAGCCAGTGCAGGCTTCCACCTCTCAGGGGGGAGAGAAGTGGCTTGGACCTGATGCTTCAGCACTACCTGGTAAATAGCCAAGCAGTGACTTGAGAGTGGAAATGCACTAAACAATCTGCTAAAAAGGGAGCTGTACTGTAGGTGCACCATAGATGTACAGAAGGATATACCCAGATTGGTACAGAAATGTCATTTCAATCCTTACCTCAGCAAACCTCTTGCTGGCCAATAGAGTGCAGCGACAGCAAGGACCACAAAACTCAATAATGGTTTTCCAGCATCTGTCTCTTCCCTCCCATTGCTAGCTGAGAGAAATAGAAGGCTTTCCCCATGTACACCCCTGCTAATGTATGCTACCCCTAACTCTAATTCTGACCCCAATCCTATACCTTACTTTAGAAGAAAAACAATACCACTACACAAGACACTCAGATGTATATCACATGTACCAGCACACATGCACAACACTAAATGTATCAGCATCCAAGTCCTTACTTTAACACTAACCCACAAGCAGGTGCGCATGCTTGCCCACACACATATACACACACTAATGTGAATACTGTGAACGTTTTGGCATACCAACCCAAACCCATGCTTAATTTGTCCACATGCATTCAGTCTTCATGCTTTTAACATCACCAGTGCCTTCAACAAATTTCCCAAGCACTTCACTCAGTCTACGAAAGTACAGTTGTGTCACACTTACCATACACGTAGATGTTCAAGTAAGTCAATGTTGCAGTACTGATTCTTGGGTCTTCCTGCCATGTAGAAGCCCATGACTGGCCCAACTTCCATAGTGTTTGCATCATTCCTGGACTTCAGGGAATAAAAGGGGCATCCATCGGCACCATCTTCGGATCTTACTAAGCAGTGAATGAAAAGTCTGATGCCTGAGCATAACATGACCTCTGCAGTTGTCTAGATTTAAGTAACAAGAGGGGAAAAATATAGGAGGCAGAGAGGGGATGATGGTCATAACAGTAATATCTGCAGAAAAAACTCATTTGTCCCTAGCATCCAACAAGGGGGAGACAAGTGGTCCACAGACAGGGTGACTGGATGATGGGAGTGTGTACTGCAACACCGAAATACCCTAACATCAATAGTACTGATGTGTGGCACAACTGTACCATGTTCTTTGTGGACAATGCTGCAGTACTAATTCTTGACAGGACTCCCAAAGCTAAAAATTGGGTGGTGGGTCATCTGCATGACCTTAAGAAATAAGATTTTGCAAGATGGCAGAAGCAAAACCTGCTCCATCCCTGGAGACATCGCGTAGGTTACAGTGTTTTGTGAAAGTGTGTACGGAGTTCCATGTGGCTGCCTCAAGGATGGCCTAGGTGGGAACTCCTTTGAGGAAAGCAGTGGCAATCACCCCATGTCTGGTGGAGTGGGCTTTAATATGCCCAAGTAAATCCTTTCCATGGTGTGAGTGTCAGAACTTAATGCAGTTAGCTATTCATTTAGAGATGGTTTGGAGACAGCTTTGCCCTGTTTACTCTCTGATCTATTTGAGCTTTTTGTCCTGATTTTGATCTGACTTTGCACATCCAAGGAATGAAGAACTTGCTCTACCCTCTTTGGTGGAATTGGGTAGAAGGCTAGCAGGTGGATAGCCTGGCTTAGAATAAGTTCTGATACAACTTTTGGCATAAAATTATGTGGAAGACAGTGAAAGTTTCTTTACACTTGACGGCTTGTAGCTCAGAAACTCTCCTAGCTGAAGTAACAGCTATGAGGCAGGTGGACTTTCAGGTGTACATATTTAGAGAGGCTGTGGCAGCAGGTTCAAAAGGAGGCAAAGTTAGTTTTTCTAAGACATAGTTTAGATCCCAAGATATAATAGGGTTCCTTCTGAGTGGTCTCAAGTGAATCACCCCTTTTAGAAAGAGTTTTATGTGGGGGTTGTGAGAAGACAGGTGTAGCATTGTACAGGCAAGCAGAAATTGCAGACGCATGTACATTAATGCTGGAATATGAAAGTCCTAGTGTAAAGAGGCCTGACAGTTATTGCAAGACTGAGTTGATGTCTGCTTGAGCAGGGGCAGTGTCATTGCTGTGACAGCAGGCAGAAAATATTTTCCATTTTGCTAGATATGATTTCCTGGTATTGGGCTTTCTTGCTTCTCTTAGAATGGATAGCATCTCCTTGTGATAAGATGCAGTGATAGGTGTCAGAAACTAATCCTCCAGGCAAGTAACTTGAGGGTAGCTAGATGGGGATGGAAGACAGACCCCTTGACCTGGTTGAGGAGAATTATCTTCTGTGGTAGGGTCTGGAATTTCCCCTCACTGAGTGTCACGGGGGGGCAGTGTTGTCTAGGCCAGAAGGGTGCCACTAAGATCATGCTGGTTCCATTTGCCCTGATTTTTGTTAGTGCACTGGGGATCAGGGTCAAGGGTGGGAATGTATACAGGAACCAGTTAATCCAGATGAAGGAGAATGCTTCTATCTTGTAAGCTCCTGTCTATTCAAATTTGGGAAAGAACATCTGTAGTTTGCTGTGGACAGGCAAACAGATCTGTTGAGAGTATTCCCCACTCTACAGTCAGTCAGCTCAAAGAAGACCTCTCTTTTCAACACCCATTCATTGGGGTCTAAAAGATCCCCCTGCTTAGAGAATCTGCTAGGGTATTGCTCTGGTCTGGAATATAAGAGGCTATGAGGGTTAACCCTATCTCTTGAGCCAACATGCAACTTTTTATGGCAGGGTTGCACATGGAGTAGGACAAAGTTACTCCTTATTTATGTACTACATAACTGTGGTGTTGTCTTTCCAGATTTATAGTGTCACTGGGCTTAAGTTTTATTGAAAGGCTTTTATGGCTAGGTAGACTGCTAGTAACTCATTTTGATTTATATACAACTTCCTTTGCAGTGGGGACCAAATGTCATGTACTTTCATGGGACCCAACTGGGCTCTCCAATCTATGTCTGAGCTGTCCATAGTACCGGTCTTGTCTGCTTCAGGTAGAGTGAAATTTTCTCCTGGGTTCCTTTGTATAGTGTTCTTCCACCACAGGAGTTTTCATTTTAGGTATGGAAGGAGAGGCAGCAGTGTTTCCAGAGGCTGGGAGTGCTGTTCTGTGGCACTTGCTTTAGAAAAAAATGAATTTTTTTTGTGTGCACTTTTGGAAGCAGACTGGTCAGGTAGCCTTTCAAGAAAGTAATCTTGTCTTGGTGAAAGAAGGCTTTCTGTTAGACCAAGTCTATGATGGCTCCCAGGAAAAAGATCCTTGCTTGAGGGAGAGTTTGAGATTTTTTAAGGTTTAGGTTGAGTCCTATCTTCTGAAAACAGTCTACAGTGATCTGTAAGGATCCCAAGGTCTCTGAAGTGGATATTCCCTGAATGAGACAGTCATCTAAATAGGGGTAAACATGGACTCCTATGGTTCTGTAATGTGCAACTGGGGAGCTAGGCATTTTGTGAAAACTCTGGGTGCAGCAGATAGTCCAAATGATAAAGCACAGAACTAGAAGTGGAAGCCTGTTGCTTGTATGTACTTTCTGTGACTATCTGCTATGGTGACATGGAGGTAAGCATCCTTTAGGTCTATGGTGACCACAGAGGCATCTTAGAATATCACAGGCAGTAATTTCTGCAAAGTAAGCATTTTACATTTTGGAATGTTGAGGAACTTGTTTAGCTTTGAGAGGCCCAAGATGGGACTCCAAAAGCCCTCTTTTCTTGGGACTAGAAAAATCCTTGTGTAAAAGCCTTTTCCTTCTTGTTCTAGGAGGGCAGGTTGAATGTATCTTTGCTGAAGTAGCTCACTGAGGATAGGTAGTAATAGATTTTCTTGCTCTTTTGGTGGTTTTGAAATTCCCAGGAAGGGTATAATTTCTCTGAATTAAATATAGTTATCCCCTTTTCTATGATGCTGAGACCTCATTGATGGAATTTCACTGATTTAGAAAGAAAGAGAGTTTTCCTGCTACAGGTTTGGAAGAGAAGGGAAGGGGTAAGGGAAGGTGGGAAAGAATATAGTCACAGATGCTCTCTATTTTGGGTGGGTTTATGGACCCCCCCGCCTTCTGAGATTTTTTTCAGTTTGCCATCTCCTAGACTGTCTTTTACCACAGGGAGGCCTCCTCTTGCCTTGTGTAAGTGGGAAAGGCCAAGGTTTTGAAGGGTAATTCCTTACTATACCTTGGAGTCAGAGACAGGTAAAATTCTTTCACAGTTTTAAATTTGCTTTCCTTTTTTGTCCAGTTTCTCAAAAACCTGTTCAGCTTGCGGACCAAAATAGAATTCCTTGTCCAAAGGGGCATCCAGTAGTTTGGCCCTTACATGATCTGACAGGGGCTGGGCCCTGAGTAATGAATGTCTATGGATGACAAAACATGTGGTAGCTGCTTTGCAAGAAGCACCTAAGGCATCATACCCATATTTTAAGGAATGTTTAGAGACTTGTAAAGCTTTTCTGGCTATCTCCTGGATTTCCTTGGTTAAGGTTCTATCCACAATAGAGTCTACCTTTGCCAACATTTTGTCTTGAAGAGATTCAACATACTTTCTCATATGGAGTTGACAATTCAAATCTCTCATTGCGAGGGTGGCAGAGACACTGTTTTTTTGCCCCAATCTGTCCAGTAATTTGCTTTCCCTTTCAGTAGGCAGGGGGTGTCTTGTTGGTCCTTTACATACACTTTTAGTGGATTCAGTGAAGACAACCGAAAGATTAGCCTTCAGGTTTTTATACATCTGCTTATGATTTTCAAGCAGCCTGTAAAACCTGCCTGGTTTCCTTGCAGCAGGGAGAAGAGTCAGGGTGCACAGCTGTGTGTCTGAAGACATCATCCAAAGCAACATGTACTGGAAAATAGCCACTGGTATGGGTGAAGATAAACTTAGGAGTTTCTTGTAGTGGGACAGAGCCTGGGAGAAATACTTACCTTCCCTAATGAAAGCCTCTGAAGGAACGTTCTGGGGTGGGGTATGGAGTGTGTCATCTGAGACTGGGTAGGTTTGAGGTGATAAATGACCAGAATAAGACAATTCCTCCTCATCCTCTGAATTAGAGGAATCTTTCTTTTCCTGAAAAGCTACTTCCCTGCTCCTTTTAGATGGAGAGACCTCAGAGGTAGAAGAGTGGGATGCCTCTCTAGATTTCATGAAGGCCATAAACTCCCTTGATTTTTTTAAGGAGGTCTTGGGCTTCAGTTTGATTGTCCATTTTGCAGGGGGTAACTGGAGGGTGTAGTCGTCTGACCTTAACTTGGCTGTAACTTTGATGCAAACATCAGAAGCTGAGGAATGCAGAGTGACCTTAGACATGACCATTCTTTCTAGTTGTGCAGTCCATTGTGCTTCACGTATGTTCAATATGCTAATAACTTGTCAAACGGTTCATATCTCCAAGATCCTTCATGGCATCATAGACAGGTCATAAACCGTGGAAGCCTCCTGAGGGGTTGTACCACAGGGTTTGGGCCAAGGAGTCATCGTACCAGGGGGCTGCAAAGGCACCTCACCTAGGTCACTGGATGACATAAGAGCAGTAGTTAGAGCTTTTTCAGAAGCATCAGGGTCCTTGCCTTTTTGTTTTTTCTGTTTTTTTTTTGTTTTGTTGGAGTGACACTAGCAGATACTGAAATCTGTAGAGGCCCTGTAGTAGCAGTGGAATGCAATGCTACTGAGAAGCCAAGGACAATGGCTCCATATGACAAGCAAGTACTTCAGCCCTATGTTAGACAGTTTTCATACAGAATTTTGCAGTCAGAACAGTTAGAGACACTCTGCTGAGGCCCTGAGCAGAACAGACAAAATGTTTGAAAATCTTTCTGTGAGATTTATTTCCCATATGTCAAGCAATTGTTTACTTTTTTGGACATTAAATTAGTACAGAAATTTCCCCAATGGGGTACTTATCTGACTGGAAGGAGACAAAGGATTCCTGGAAATACAAACCAATTGATGGACTGCACACATATTGATCACCCATGAGGTGCATTGGACTGCATGGCTAGAAAGAATTAAAGATGGCACCAATGGACACCTCTTTTATACTAAACAGACGTCAGTCTTCAGATGTCCGTTAGCTAGGGATAAAGCAAACACTCTGGAAATTGGGCCAAGTGCAGGCTTCTGTTTTGCTCCATCACCTGGAGAAATGTATATTTGCCTCAGAGTAGTACGGTTTATTTATAAGAAGTCTTTAAGAACAAATCAAACTCCATCTGAATGTCAGTGGGCTGGCCAAGGGGAGGATGGAGAATACTGTAGACAGATGACAGCTTTCCCCTACTAGGTTCATAATACTGTTTTTTATGATGAAGTATACTATTATACATTTTCTGGTATTTTAGTTGTAGTCCATGTTTTTTTAACACCATCTGTTTGTTTGAGAAAGGTCTTCTTGGAGGATCTTGGTGTCATCTGGGGAGTTAATAACGACACCAAGTTTACAGTCATCTTCAAACTTCATCAGCCACAAACACTTAACATTTGCTTTGGTCATGGAGAAGTATATACCAAGGAGGAGTTGCCCAAGCACTGAACCTTGGGGTGCATCACTAGTGTCAGGTCTCTTGGGGAATGTAGAACTGCCCACCCTAATTTCCTGGGGTCTAGTTGTGAGTCAATTAGCTATCCAAGTTACATACTGATTTACAGTTGGCTGGCAGAGTTTATCTACAACACCTGTGTGGGATGTTGAACACCTTAGTGAGGTCTAGATGTACCGATTTGCCATTATGCATTGTTTCAGTAACCTCCTTGAAGAAGTAAACCAGTTTAAGTAGGCAGGACCTACCTTTGATGAATCCAAACTGGCTTGCATCAAAAGTCTGTAAGTTACCTATGCCGTTATTTATTAATACCATAATACTTTCCATAGCCTTACAGCAAAGGCTAGACAGGTTTATTGGTCTACAATTTCCTGTGTCCACCGACAACCCACCTTTGTGCAAGAGGATTGCTGTTCTTCCCTGCATTCATTCTACATGAAGCCTTTTTGAAGGTTGATACTGAACAGCTTCTGCAGGGGGGTATAATAATTCTCATTTCACACTGGCCAGTTGGCAACCCAGTATATTACCTAGTCCCACAGAAGTATGTTCTTGGCCTCAGATAAATGCCTTGAGGCCTTGCTCTTAGAAGATTTGGAGGGGGTGTAGACATGGGGTTGTGCTCTAGGAATATAGGAGGAGAGATGGGAGTAAAGTTTTCTATCAAACTTGTTCACCAGAGGCTTAACTATGTTGTCTGGGTTTGAGTATATGATACCATTTCTATTAGCCTCGTGCAATGTTGGGAATTGTTTCTAAGGTTTCTAACAAAGTTAAAGATGGTTTTGTAGTTATACTTCACCTGGGTGGCTGTGGCTATTTTTACTTAATTTCTGGCTCTGGTTGATTTGATATGGGTCTGAGTTTCCTGTTAAAGTTTAACAAGAGCATTTTTGGCATTGTGAGAGTTAAACTTATTTTTGCATGCAATGATTTTTTTTCTTATATTATACAGCCTGTTTATATTTGAGTTCCACCACAGCAGTTTATTTTTAAAGTTGTCATTTTGTTTACTTCAAAGCGGGATAGCTACATCTATGCAGCTATTTTACATGTGCAAAGCATTTGTCAGTACAGAATTCTGCATAAGGAGTGGAGTCATCAAGTTGAAAAAGGATTTTGAATTCAAACAGGTCATTAGTCAGTTTTAGAAGATTAGGATAATCTCTGAATACAGAGGTATTAGAATAAGCTTCTGGCTTCAGTCTTGTAATGAATGACTGATTTGGGGTCCAATTTAACAAGGGAGGAAGTTACAATTGGTGGGGTTCAAAGCAGTCCCATATTAGTAAAGACCAAGTCTAGAATTTTATCATGCCTGGTTGGTGTAGGGACTAATTCCAGAGAGTTTGTATCGATGAAGTCAAAACATTTCTGGGCATTCATGTTTGAGGATGTCCAAGTTTCCCAGTTGATGGAGGGGTAATTGAAATCACTTATGGGAATGGTGTTTAGCTTAATGTGTAGGGACTCCATACTATTTAGGTAGGAGTTAATGGGCTGAGGAGAACAAAATGGGAGGTGTCCTACAGTTAGGTATGATATGATAAGGGGTTATCCTGATAGTAAGTTGGATGTGGCAGAGACTGAGGTCATTATCTTGTCTAACAATTTTTTTATTATTGAAAGACAACCACCTTTAGTGCCTTCATTAACTGTGATGGGCCAGAATATTAGAATTTTATAGCCCATTTCCTAGTATAATATTACTGCTTATCACCCTGGAAGGTTACGGACCTCCACACAACTGCTACTCTTAATTAAGATAAATATGAGATCATACACCCTAACGTTGCCACTGGTAATAGGCCCAAACAGTCTAAGCGGAGATGGGAAGCCACAGCCAGTTAACCAGCAGTAAATGATAACCCTCCTGTTAGATAATAAATAGCAATAAAGTGTGTATAAAAGACTAAACACAAGAGCTTAAAAGGGACTGTGTGGGCTTTACTTAAACAATAAAGCAAATGGTGTAGTCAGACTAAATATACAGAGGAATGAGAGAGTGTACAGAGAAAAATAAAATAACATTTAGTTAAACATATGGGAATATATAAAGAAATCCACTATCTACATGAACTACATACATTTAACTGTCTCTGACTAAAATAGTACTGAACCTTTTACTATTACAAATTCCTAGAAAATAACAGGCAGAAATTGCAGGGAGCAAACTTATAGGGAAGGGGTCACTTCCGTATTTTCCAAGTAAAGACAACATAGTGTGAAGACCAGGCCCAAATATTTATACACATTTCAGGACATCCTTCTGTCCTGCTCCCTAGAAACCATAATATCATTTCCTTTTGCCTAAAATCTGCTTTTTCTTATTTTGTTTCCCCCAGCAAAATGGCTAAACCACTTCTGCCACCTGTAAAGGAAAAAATGTAATGATACCATTTCAGGAATAATAATGTCAATATGCAGAATGTCAGCCTATATCTCATATCTGTCTGCATTTTAATATCCATTTTCTTTTCACAATTCTTATCAGCTACTCTTTTGAACTAGATTGTAATTACATTCTATAGCCTGCTAGCACAAGTTAATGCAAGAGGTTACATATTCAAACAGATTTATGCATTTCCCTTCCTTTCACCTCTGGTTTACACTTACAAGGGAAAAGATCACAAAGTTATACACATTTTTCATACCAAATCTGCTACTAGTAGGAAATGAAAGAGACAGAGAGAGAGAAAAAAATAGAAAGAGAAGAAAAAATAGGCAAGATTTTTAAATGTTTCCTTAGCCCTGGCATTAGACCTGGCACCAGAATAATGATAATCTCATCTTTTGAGAACACAGAGTCTGCTATGGCAAAGAATAAAGCCAAACCAAAAAATAAATAAATAAATAAAGCACATTAGTATGTCCACTTGCAATCATTGACAAGAGGTTTTTTTTTTCTGGGTTAGGACAAAATAAAAGTTAGGACATTTGTATAGCAAAGAATAATGAGCTACAATAAAAACATGTTTTTTTTCAGCTTTTGGCCACACTGGGACTTTAATTTGACAAATCATCCCAGCACCAGCTAAAGTAATGGTGTTCCAGGGTGTAATCCCTAAAAGATCAGAACCATGTGTGTGCGCGTGCATGTGCACACATCCACAAAAACACACAGACACAAACATGCACACATCCAAGGTGATCCAGGCACACTAATCTTGTTAACTGACCTGCCCCATGCATTATGTAAATGGAGATTGATGTGTGTGTGTGTTTGTGTCTGTATGTGCGTCAGCCATGGTTCCCTTCACCTCCTGGAGCCTAGACTGTCATCATGCCCCAACTTCCTGGAAAGATGAATAATTCCATGAATAGCTAATTATTTCACCCAAATACACTACAACATTTTAACAGGCTCATTAGTTCTGCTAAAAACAACTGCCTATTTTGCAGCAACTAACATTACTGGCAAGCATCCTTGCCATATGTTGTTCATAGAATGAGGAAGGAAACAGTATTGATCACTCTACATTGTCATGCTCCAAGATATGTGTGTGTGTGTGTGTGTGTGTGTGTGTGTATATATATATATATATATATATATATATATATATATATATATCTACACACACACTGCACACACACACACACTGATATTTTGCAAAAGTCTAGGGTTACTGGAAAAGCATGAAGAGATAAAAACTGCTGTCTTCTCATGAGGAATGACACCTTACAATAGTTATTGAATTTCCTTGAATTTCACAATCTGAAGGTTGAATAATGCTGCATACAATAGACCCTGGAAGGGTGTCAGCACATGTCCTGTGTTGAGGTCAATTCATGCCATATGAATCAGCAAGGCACCCAGTCCTTACATACCAGTCTTTCAGAAACAAACAAGACATGATCACACGGTACTCACACTGCAAGTGGTAGAGTCCAGTAGAGGGTCACCGACCTAGACTTTTTTTTTTTTACCTTGAAAAACTATATTATAAGCTGATCTATTAGCTTAGATTGGTGGTCTACAGAGATGATGCACAGACTACATTAGCAAACAGTTGCAGGGAAAAGATCAACAAAGCTGCTGTATATAGATGATGTGGCATTACAAGCTGAATCTGAACAGGAACTTCAGCAAATAGGGGAATGGAATACAAAACTGAAGGCACATGAGAGAAAACTGAGTACAGACAAGACAGTTAATATGGCAGCAAAGGGGAGAAATCAGAAGGAAAATGAGACAGTGGAAAAAAGAGTTGAACAGACTAATAGCATCAGGTATATGGGATGTGTGGCTGAAAAGGGAATTGTGAATGAAGAGATCAAAGCTAGAATCAGAGGTGCTGCAGCCAAATGGCACACATTGTCAGGCATAGTGTGTTAAAGAATGCCAAAGAAGCTAAAAGGTAAACATTAAGGTGTACAAAGACAGTGATGCAACCAGTACTAATGTATTGTACAGAAACCTGGGCAGTTGAGGAAGCTAGATGCGATGGCGATGAACTGCTTGAAATGGGTGGTAAGATGCACACTGTGGGACAGATGAAGAAAAAAATTACATTACTGCAGAAGACAAAATAACTTCAATTGAAGAGAAGGTCAAAGATACCAAAGTATGGTGGTTTGGGTAGATGTGCAGGAAAGCAGAAGATGATTTGATGAAAACAATTTGTAAATACAGGAAGAAGATAAAACAAGGATAAAACACCTTACTAACCCCTCACCTAAACACACTGTTCAAACTCAGCCTCTCCACAGGCTACGTACCCATAGAGTGGTGCACAGCAACGGTTATTCCGCTCCACAAAGGTGGAGCCAAAACAGACCCCGGGAACTATTGCTCTATAAGCCTGACTAGCTTGGTCTGCAAGGCTATGGAGCGCATCATCATGGAACTCGTTAACAAAGACATTGGGAGCCTCCAAACACTGGACCCTACCTAGTTCAGCTTTGTTAAGGGCAGATCATGCGTCCTAAACCTGGTGGACTTCTTTGAGACAGTTACCAAGGCTATAGACGAGGGAAAGGTGGTACACACAGCCTACCTAGACCTCGCAAAGGCCTTCGACACCATTCCCCATTCTGGTATTATAGACAAGCTCACCAGCCTGAACATAAACCCCTATGTCACAAGATGGGTTGCCAATTGGCTCACGGACAGAACCCACATAGTGAGAGTTGCGGGAGCTAGGTCTGACTCTAAACCAGTTACAAGTGGCATTCCCCAGGGCTCAGTCCTAGGACCCCTCCTGTTCGGCATATACTTCTCAGAGGTACAGACAAGCACAGGAGGACTATGGCTGACCAAGTTCGCAGACAACTGCAAACTAGGAGCTATAATTGACTCACCGGCTGACACAGACATCCTCCAAAAGGGTCTCACTGAGACGGATACCTGGTGTCAAAATCATGGCCTCAAGCTAAATGCCAAAAAGTGCATAGTTATTCCCTTTGGAAATAACAAAGTACCTACAAACTACCACATAGGTGGTACTCCCCTAAATACGGAAAACGTAATAAGAGATCTGGGGACCCAAGTAGATAGTAATCTCTCCTTTGATAATCACATTGCCAAAGTGGTCAGAAAATCCTTCTATATGGCCCACCTAATCACAAAAGGGTTTGCATTCAGATCAAAAGAGGTCATTGTGCCCCTCTACTCATCACTCATCAGACCCATCATAGAGTACAACGCCCCATTTGGGATGTACCTTACAAGACACCTGCAACAGCTGGAAAGGCCACAGAAGTACCTCACCAAGAGGATCACTGGCCTCAAACAGATGCCCTATGCAGCTTGACTGAAGAAACTCCAGCTGTAATCGGTTGCATACCGCCTGCTCAGAGGTGATCTCTGCCTGACATACAAGGCCATGTCCAACCCAGAATTGATTGACACGCTCCACCTAAAGAAAACTTATCCCCTTGAGCCACATGCTCTAGGGATCTAAACCTTACCACAACAATAAATAGGACGTACTGGAGGGATAGATTCATGTCCCAGAGACTTCCTATGCTTTGGAACAAAATTCCAATCTACATTAGGCAGAGCTCCTCGCTTGCACTCTTCAAGAGAAACCTTGAAGAGTGGATGGGAAACAAAGTTTACCCCGGGGATCACTTCAGTGGCTCTGCTGGACACAGGCACAGGGAACTAATCTAAGGGGGCAGCGAAAGCCAACACATTCTGGCTAGGCTTATAAATGCCTTTGGGCAGATAGCCTAGTACCTATCTATGAACCTATGCTTGGATAAGAGATGACAGAAAACCTGCAACAGTCACACATGACTGTCAAAGAGGATAGGAAAGTGGCATAGAATTGAAAGAGGTGGTAAAAGTTGATGGGACAATTTAATACTATGGTAAAAAAAAAAATGGGAAAAAGTTGGTGTTGATGATGATGTGACCTAGATGACCCAACTTCAACTAGCATCATGGGTGCTGGAAAAATCAAGCAAGCATGGATAGTTTTGACTGGCTATCCCCAGCGCACCTATCCTGAGGGGAAGAAATAATGGTCTGGCTGGCTGTACTGACACATGTAAGTGGAGACCTGCATGTGACAAAGCTGCAGGTATTAACTGAGAATGTGGGACTGGTCTAGCAAGCTGGTAATGGTAGCTTTAATTAGTATCTGGGTGACAGCAGTCACATGCACTAGCAAGGCATACAGACCCTGTGGTGATGTGGATGCTGACATCAGCCTTCAGAGAATGGGTTACATCTTAAAAAATAGAAACATCTTCACTGCTAACATTGTTTAATGTGAGCAAGGGGACAATCTGTTTCCATGGCTTCATGGATTACAATCTCTTCTGATAACCTTCACTTCCATGCCAGGAACTCCTTGAGTGGCATGGAAATGAATAGGCTCAAGACCGGTGTGTGTTTGTGTGTATGTTGGCAGGGTTGGGACTAATGACTGGTTGTCATGAATACAAAATGCACAGAGAAAAAAAATGATTACTTGGCTTGGCTGTAGGATACAGAGTTATAAAGCCTTAACATCCCAGATGACCAGAGTTTATATAGTGACTCTTGCAAAGGAACAGCCAGGTAGCAAAGGAAGTGGATGTGAGAAGGCAATGCTAACTCATGCATCCTGGAGGTGTGTGCTTTCAGTCAACTGATCACCACCGTGCAAGAAGAGGCTTATCATACAATGAAACCCATAATCAAGGACATGGATTTGATGTTACCAATCTGGTGATGGTTGCCTTCATTGATATATGCCTGGAAGCATACATGAACATGGTCAAGGCATGAATGATAGCGACTAAAATAAATATCTAGTTGCCTCTGATAATGACAATATTCTCTTAGACCTTTGGATAGATTAATGAAGTGGCAGCAGCAGGTTCAGGTATTCAGTGGGCTTTAAGGCTGAAATGGAAGGTTGATGGTGATATAACTTCTCTCCTTTGGAACATCAGGCTTCCATTCTGGAGAATCTGTGACAGGGGACTAACAAGCCTTTCAATGGGCAGTAAGCTGCAAATAAGGATATTGGGTTACACATGGCCTGGGTGAAACAACCTTCAAGCCTGCCTAGATGATGACTCCTCCTGGTTGTCTCTCACCTGAATCAAAGGTTATGTTGTCACTGACAGGAAATAAAGGACCTTAAGACTAATTGGAAAAAGGTCAATGGCTGGTATGTGCAGAGACAAAACACTTACAGAAAAAATATATCACTAACAATGTCTAATACAAATATACAAATCAAAACAAAGTGAATGATAAGCATGTTAGCATGTACACAGAGTATTTCAAATATTAACAATATGTTGTATTATTTTTCTTGCTAATGTTACATTTGCAGTGGTCATCTACAAAATGGTTACATTTTAAATCAAGTTCATCAGTAAAATTCTTGTGGCTGTGTACCATAATTGGTTTACACCAAAAGGTCATTTTTACCACTCATTAGAAAGATGTTTTTTTTGTAACCTGCAAAAAATCCATCTTTGTGTTTTTACTGTGAGTTACCATATATAATCAGTCAACCATAACATACCCATTTGAAAACCAAGTAATTTCCTATGAACTCCACTCTTCTCAAAGGACTGACCCTTTTATTTTATTTTTTATCCTAAAGGAAAAGAATATGCTGCTGAACTCCAATTAGAATGCATGTCCACACTTTATAAGTATGGTAAGCCACTTTATTGGGTGACCAATGTCTCCCCCTGCTGCATGAAACACTATCACTGGCTTCAGACATCAGGTCAGAAACTGCTTACTTGCAAACATAAAAATATTAAACGTTAACATTTAGTTTCAAATCACTGGAACAGAAGCTTCTTCAATACCTTGTTGATAGTCTTGTCAGATGTTTGGTTTGGTGAAAATAATGATATACATGTGAAAAGTAATGACTTACTACATAATAATTATCTGTTAGCCTGGGGTGCTTCCAATGTCTGCATCACAGTGAGATTAATCCTACTATATCACCAGTTATGTTTACTCCCAGGAAACATTCACAACATTTAAAGGATAGAACTGTGAAGAAACTGCACAGAAAGGAGAGCATGGGGATGATTGTAAAGCAAACTTAACAAATGACTGAGTGAATAGCACACTATAATAAAGTAATCTGAGAAGGAACATCAACTATTTCATACTATAGAAGAAGTTGTAACTGACATGCCAGATGCAAAATTCATCTTTGTGCTACGTGTAGTCGAAGGTTTTGGAAGAGAGCTGTAAAAGATATACACTAAAAGTTCTGACATTACCATTTGGAATTTCTGCACGAGAAGAGTTTAGAATTTCAATATGTCAGATGAATGAAGGTCTTAATGGCATAGTTAACATCAATAATGTCACTCTATTATGTGGTGCTCCTGTAGATGATTATGTCCACAGACTGATTCCTTTACTAAATAAAACAAGACACTGTGTCCCAAGCTGAATAAAAGCAATAACATCAGAAGTAAAGAATTAAGATATAGCACTCACATCCTCTCTTCAAAAAGCTTGAAATCAGATAACAAGAATATATAGCTGCTGTACCTTTACTACTTCCAGAAGATAAGCATGCATGGACAGGATTTGGGGGCATGTTAAGTATATAATGAGGTCTACTCCCAGTAGATCAGAGATTAATGTGCTAGTAATACAGCTGTTGGACAATAACACAGAGTGGCATAGGAATGCCAAACAAGAAAAATAGTTTGATTTGTTTAAGTCATTGATCGTCATTTTTGATGTGAATATACCTGTCACACTGACACCTGATACAAGTGCTAATGGCATAGAAGATGCACTTTTACAGGAAGAAGGGGCTGTGACATATGTATCTAAAGCAGTTTACAACTGGCAGAAAAGATGTGCACAGGATGAATAAGTGCTTCTGAGTATATCTGCTTCTGAGAAGCTTCATCAGTTTATTTCTGGCAAAGAGATTCAAGCTAAGAATAAGCCGCTGCAGAGTATCTTTAGGAAGCTGCTGTTTAATGCTCCTCCAGGGATACAAAGAATGCTGCAAAACTATGATCTGCAAGATACTTAAAAACATACAAATTACTGCACATAGCAGACACATTGAG
The DNA here is from genome assembly GCF_019279795.1 of Protopterus annectens. Taxonomy (NCBI): domain Eukaryota; kingdom Metazoa; phylum Chordata; order Ceratodontiformes; family Protopteridae; genus Protopterus; species Protopterus annectens. The sequence goes on from NC_056743.1 coordinate 1,084,191,735, forward strand.
TCACATATCTTAAGGAGCAAAATTAGGATTTCTTGATAAATTAACTGAAAGGTAAAACAGTTTTTCCGCCGTCTCTTGGTAAGTGACCTGAAAGTTAAATTGGTTACTCCTCAGTCACTTGGTAGATGAACACAAAGTTATATGACTTGCTCGTCAATTATCTGTAAGAGAAAATAAGCTTAGTGTGTTACATAAGTGTACCAAAGATCTAGGAATGAAACTGCTACAGTTTTTGTCCAAGTTTTGCTATACGTAAAAAAAGCCCTTACACAGGAAATTCTTTCTTAGTTTTTATTCATATAGGAGATAAAGTGCATCTCTGGTCTTTTGCTCAAAACAGTTAACTGTGCTCAATCAACTGAGAAAAAAAGTGCTGAATAGATTTCATAAGTTTCATGTCGGCATAATTAAATGTTTGATGTTTTATTCTGGCAAGCTGTATCAGCTCAGATTAACCAAGTGGTACAGCTGTGTACTGTGCTTGCTCCATTATCAAAACAGTATCCAACAGTCAGTAATGTCCAGCTTAGTTCTAGAGGGATTATGGTCCAACTTTTTTTTTCTAACAGCAGAGGATGTTGACATGACACGTGCTCTTTACCACTCAAAATTGGCAGAAACTGTTAAACTGAATGATACTGCAAGTCAAGGTGTCATTACCGCACTGGTCTGTACTTGCAAGGCACAATACTCTTGATGTTGCCATGTCAGGCAATGAACTTTAATAAGCAAGTACAAATTTTTTAAGTTTTTCTAAGTAATGGGAGTTCCAGCACATTATGTGGGTCTAGGACATAAACAGTCTAACAATAAATTTGAAAAAAACTGTTCAGACTATTAAGTACTTGATGAAAAATGCACAAGGCTACAACAGTGACTATTAGTTGCTTTGTTGGAAAACATCAAATCCTCCACTGTAAGGTATTACATTGCCAACAGCACAACTACATATGGGTCACAGGCTGAAATCTTAGCTTTGACAATTAAATTGGTAACTTCTGAGAACAGGATTCAAGTTCAAGATATAATGCAACAGAATCAGTTAAGACAAAATTACTACTATGTTCAGAAAAGCAGGACTCTTTCAAAGTTCCAGGAAGAGAAGAGTGCTATAATGGTCTAAGAACTTCTTGGTAACCAATAGAGCTGTCACATCAAAACATGAGCAGCCAGGTTCACACACACAGTCATTTATGTTCAGGACTCTAGATGGAAAATTGTGCAGAATAAATAGAATATAATTGATAATGAGAAAACAGAAGTATTTTTGAGAAGGTATGAGGCAAGAAGAAGGTGGTGTTGTCTAGTGAGACTGTTGAGGAACTGTCACCTGCTTATGATGCTCCACGTTCATCTACCACTGATGCAAATGTATTCCAAAATGTTAAATATTTCTGAAATGAAGACAAGTTAAACTGCCACTTCATTACAGAAACAGTTCATGATTTCATTGTAAATGCTTACTCTAATATCTTACCTGAAATAAAAAGTCTATGTACTTGCCAATGCCAGTAAAATAATAAAACCATAAAAATCAAATGCCATTAAAAATAAACTGTACAGTCACGTACTACAAAGTGCACTCACAAGTTATGGAACTAAAATGTCACTTAATTAGCCTAAGATAAATTGTACAGCAGTTTGCTATAAAATTCAGTGCTTAGCAAATCTGTCTCAATAATTAGATATTCAAATTACTTTTATCTAACAAGGGGAATGCAATGCATTTTTAGTCAGTGTCTATGTCTTACAGCTGAGAAGGGAGTGTGCTATACAATGCAGTTTTTTTAATAATTTGGTGGTGCTGCAGTAGCGTTGTCACCTCACAGTAAGACGCTGTCCGGTTCGATTCTCAGCTAGAGTGTCTTCTGCGTGGAGACATGCGTGAATGGGCGTACCTTCGTTGAAGGTTGTGCATCAGGGCTGGTAACTCGGCACGTAAAAATCAACTACCAATCATTAGCGGACCGGAGTTCCGCTGTGGCGACCCCTAACCGGGAAAAGCCGAAAGGCACAACAACAACAACCTTTCAAAGCAAAATCTGATTATGTGAAGTCAAGTGGTACACTTCTAGTTTTAAGCTGCACTTTCCAAAACATAAAATGAATCAGCAGCAAGTACATTACCTTATGGTTGTGTCAAAATTTATTTTGTTTGAAAACCCAAGTGTTACATGATACAGATTGTGTTAACTCATAGCATTTTGCTTAAGTTATATTTGTACACACTCAACAGAGATGATTTTTATAAAAAAAACTTTTTTGTCAGCAGTGTCCAATACATGGCAGAAAATCCACTCTGAAAACAGGAAGTGTTACTCCACAAATGAAAATCTGCTTCAGCTTTTGATTTCTGTCAGTAACGGCCATTCCACTTACTAAAATATGCAGACAATAAACAGTACATCATACTGTCTATTTATATAGCATTTCACAAGTACTCCTTAATATAAATATGCCACTTGGTATCAGTCACTGTTTCAACTTAAAAACTCCTGGGGTAATTGGTTAACTGGCACAGAAGTCAGGTGTCCATATCAATGTCTAACAACCTATGCTACGAAAGTGGCCAAGACTACTCTCTGCTATCTGATTGTTGATCAAGGGGGGAAAGGTTAAGCACCTATGGACAGCTCACTGTGTATGCGTCCGTGTGTGTATGTGTGCGTGTATTTGTGCGTGTGCGCGCTGGGTAGAACCACAACAGAAACCGACCAACACATATGACAGGCCAGATGCATGTACCATACTAATGGATTAGAAAAGATGCACTGCTGTTCTCATGTCATTGTATGCCTAGATCCCAGTGAATAGGGGAAGTATCAGTGGAGAAACTTTGTTTTAATCTCCCCCACACGGCCCAATATGAAGCATACCAGAGCATAATTACTACTGGCTACAGTGGGTCTCAGCAACACATTCTGAATTTCATCTAACATGATAAGAGTTGCAACTACAATGTTAGTTAGTCTTACATATTCCTGTACCAGCGGAACAAATTCTTCCTGAGAATGTTTCTAATACACAACTTCTATATGGCTCTTTCCCTTTGTGCCATGGATACAGGAACTGACTGGGCCACAGCTAGTGGATAGAGATGTACATTCTTTTTTCCAACTCTGTTTGTGATTCTTTTCAAAAATATATCTTTTTCTTGTGTATCTGGAGAGCAAAAAATGGCATCCAGTCACCTGCTTTCCTTGTCCTCTGCCTGTTGCCACAGTAATTATTTGAGTCTCCACTCCCTCAATGGTTCATCTCTGGAGTTCCTAATTGGCAAATCTTAGACAGCTTTAATATTTTAAGGTGATGACTAACTCTGCACATTAGAGAGGCAATTTCCTAATTTAAGGAGTCATTTGGTTTTGAATGAACAACCATCTGTATTACAAATAATTCAGTGACTTTAACTTTCACCTTAGTGAGAATACCCTAAATATGAAAATTGAATCACTTTGTTGGTCTGAACTCTCCATTACCCAGTACAATCCTGCACCCCAAGCCATACCTGTACCTATAGGGCATAGTGCTACCTTTTAAGGGAATTAAACCCAGAAAGCCTGGTGGTTATTCTGAGAGCACCTGTTAAACATTTGGCTCAGTAAATCAAAATTATTTAAATGCTTAAGCCCAAGTACTGATCCTAAATACTAAAGTATACACAGAAGTAAAATGATTTTCAAAGTCTCATCAATATGTATTTCTACCTAAAATATAATGAATCTGTACATGAACTGCAATTAAGCTATGTATTTGAGATGCTCCAAATTGCTGGCTAAGTGACATTAGAATGTTTCTGATGTAGCGTTAGCATTGGAGAGACACACAACTAATGCTTTATTTTCAGAAAGATTTTCATGAGGACAGATTTAGACATAGCTCTGTGGTATACAGGAATAAAGTCTTTAATACAACCTGCACCAAATGTGTCTGATTAGCAGCCTATGCACTAGTGGAGCCAGTCAGAGAGAATAAGATGGGAGTAAGTGGCCAATGCCGTTTGCCCATTCCACAGGGGAGGGTGTTGTAGTCCTACAACAAGAGTTCCACCTGGAGGAAGGTTGTGTACTGTACTTATTGCAAGATGGAGCTCAGGGAGCACAAGCATGCCAAGGAATGTTCAAGCAGTCTAGCTGGAAATTCTTGGTATACAGAAGCAATGATTCTACAGCATTGTTGTGTTGGACTTTCTGGCCATGGGATGGTCAATCTGCACTTACAAGTCACAGATGACTCCTACAGTGACCCTCTGAATGGTCACCACCATCTATGGAGTTTACTAGGCAAGGGCAGAAATGGGAGATGGAGGGTGGGGTAGAAGCATACAAACAAATTCCAAACCCCTGATGGATGTTGGCTGTGATCTCCCTCTCTTGTCTTTGTCTCCCATATCACACCTGGACCTGTGAGGAATGAATGAGTTGACAGATCACTTGATTATCATGAGAGGAAAGGGTCCAAAAAAGGAGACTTAAGAAAAAACAGAAAAAGGCAGTCTATGGGCAATTGAGAGCACAGAGTAAATTTTAATGCAGAAGTAGTGCTCTTTCACCAGTCTAACAGGAGCAGAAGATTGTTTACTTTCTGAAAGAAGACTGACATCAACCCTGAAAGGTACTGTGTCAAGACTGTGAACTAAAGATCTGTGGAATGAATACGGAGAAACATGACTAGTTCTGTTAAGTCTGAACGTATCAGCAGATGCGTGATCATCAGACTGATTCATTTATTAGTGAAGGTTTGCATGGCACCTGAGTGGCACCTGAGGCTGTGGACTGGACAGTATGAACTTAGTAATCTTAAACAAGTGACAGAACCCCCATGGGCATGTGTAGGCAAGCATGTAAGCATCAAGAGAGGGTGTAGATCACCACTGTGTGATGCAGATACTCATATCAGCTGCCAGGGGAAGGGATTAGGGTAATAACAAACACCTTCTTTGCCTGGATGGTCTAGAGGACACAAACACCCTTTTGACTGCCTAAATGAAGGCCCCACTGGATACATCTCACCCCTGTGCTGGGAAAACCCAGTATGGGGAGAATGCATGAGTTCAAGTCCATTTTATGATAGCTTGACTGTTATCAGGCATTGGAATAAAGAGTACCTAGAGAAAAAATGTTTTTGTATAAAGGAAATTAGTTTGAATTAAGTACAATTTCATTACTTAAATATTTTCTACAGAGGCTATTACTCTAGTAATACTATACTGTGTATGTGAGTTAGTGTCGTGCATCACAGTCTATTAATCAATATTCTCAGAACAAAATTAATATCTTTATGACGGGCACACTTTGCAGGTCAGGATGCATTGTGGCATTATACAGCATAACAAAATTTGAATTTTACAAGCAGCTGAACTCAGAAACAATGTTAAGGCTATCCTGATTCACTGGAAAGTATGATTTTTTTTTAATATTAAAAAAAACCTAAACATCACTGAAATCAGGAATTTAAGTGCAGCTTCTGAACAATTTGGAGTTGTCTCAATAGAAACACACACACACACACTTTACCTTCAGAGGAGCATGCTAGGTAAGACACATATTATCATCAAACACTATTTTAAGACTACATGGTCCATACAGGAATTTGTCTTGTCAGCTCTGGGGTGTGATTTTCTAGCCAGTATGGAAGGTGAATCTCACGTTAATGACACTTTCTTCGTACATAAGGAAACTGTTAGATTCTATAGCTCATCTGAAGTATTCCATGTCATGATAACGTACATTCCTGTACATTCCTTTATTCCACAGAAGGTACGCTCTCACAAAGGCAGTACACTTTTCATTATCTGTTGCTAAATAAGTAAACCACATATATACTACTGTGGAGGAGTGGTCATCACAGCTTACTTGCGTTCAGTCCAGTTAACAGATATTTTTTTTTTTTAGGATTTTCCTAAAGTTAAATTCTGAAAATTGTAAATAAAAAAATATGAAAAACATTTTTTGGGAGCTTGGCCCCCACACACCACCTAAGTTATATATACCAACTCCATGGATGTACTACAGTGGACAAAGAGGCATTCTCCCCAAAAATACAGCACCAACTTGCACAATCCAACATTCTACAGTTAAAAGAAACACAACATTTATCTCTCAAGCAAAAGACAGACAATCGTAAAAAGCCTCAGTGAAGTGGTACTATGCCAGTCATTACTCATAAGTGTTGCAGTTTGTTAAGATGATGTTACTTTCTACCACACCACTACACTTGAAGAATGCTGTAGACCAGGGAACAGCCAAAGGATCACACTGGTTGCTACAATATTCCTATCAACCTTCTTACAGGATCATGGGGCTAATCCAGACATGTACATTTATGTGTCATACGTACCATGACAGCAGATGTTCACATAAAAATCAATATTCTCAGAACAAAATAATCTCTTTATGATGGGCACACTTTGCAGGTCATGATGCACTGTGACACTATATAACATAACAAAATTTGAAGTTTCTAAGCAGTTGAACTCAGAAGCAAATAGTGCAGAAATGTAATTATTTGCTTCATATTCAGAGCCATTAGCAAAGAAATTAAGGGATTTACAAATTCAAGGATATACTGGTATGGAAATCAAGAAAAAATATCTTTATTCCTAGGAGATAATATTTTGTACTTGATAAATCCAGAAAATGATATTTTAGTGTTGTGGAATATTTTGAGACAGTTTCAAGTCTTTTCAGGATATACAATACATGAAGGTAAAACAAAAAGTATGTACTCAAACAAAAATTTGTTCAAGCATACCCATATTTTTGGGGACATAAGATGGAGTATTTAGGTGCATGGATTAAAAAGTATGCTATTACGGCAGCTAAGGAAGCTCTTGACTAAGGATATAGCTAGTAAGGTACAAGAAGTGAAACAGTTTTTAGTCCCTTTAGTATTGTACACAGGTCGGACATAATTTTTTTATCAACCACAGAATATGGCAGAAGAAGATGGGCATGTCCATCCTAGGGAGAGCGAGCAGAACTGGGTTGCAAACTGCCACAATCCCTCAGACACTCTGTGTAGAGTTTAAAGAGAGTAGAGTTTAAAGAGAGAAGGTTAGGATGAGAGTTGTACTGTGCGAGTGAGGATAGGTTATACAGGTAGGACTGTGGGAGGTAATGACAGCGAAGAATTAGGAGAGTAAAAATGTTAGGTTAGAATTGGAGAGTGTGGATATGGGCAGTAATGGGTGTTTGAAGGTGGGTTTAATGGAAGGGTGTGGAGTGGGAAGTGAGATGAGGTAGGAGTATGAAGAGAGGAAGGGGTGGAGTGTGTGGTGGTAATGAAGTTGGTTGTGTGTTTGTTAGTTGGAGTGATGTGTGGGTGGGTGGAGTGTGGAGGAGGGGTTGTGTGATTGGAGGGTAGGTGGGGCTAGGTTAGGTATAAATGTAATTGATGTGGGGGTGGGTGGGAATGGGGGTAGGAGCAGGTTAGCCCAGCAGGAAGACGCAGGAGTGTCGAAAAACAATCAGGCAGGTAAAACACTTGGATGCCTGTTAGCAGGTGAGTTGGTCTGAATGTGTCAGAGACAGCAATCTTTACAGGGAAGAAATACTGCTAGAGGGGAGACTACACTTCTGAAATAAGGGCTTTTGTACAAGTTAAATCGGGAAAGGATGGGTTTCTTCCCTTGACATAGTGGTATGTTGCTGTGACTGTAGTGCACAGGGTCCTGGGTTCAAGACTTGGCAGTGAAATGCATGGTGGTAACACAATATTTTACATCTAAAGAAATCTCAAACCCTCCGCACCACATGCTCCAGAGAGGTCAACCTCATTACCACAATCAACAGAACATGCTGCAGGGGCAGGCTCCTCACTGTCCCTCTTCAAGAGGAATCTTGATGAGTGGATGAGTAATAGAAAGTTCACCCCGGGGATCACTCCAGTGGCTCTACCTGATAGAGGCACTAGGAACTAATGTCAGGTGGCATGATGCCAGGGCACTTCTATGGGCTAGGCTTGTAAAGGCTCCAGGGCTATTAGCCTAGTACACACCTATAAGCCTATGACAAGGGGTGATGCTGTAAAAAGCATCCTTTGGGATGGGATTTTGGCTAAACAAGCCACTGCTTTGTGGTGCTTGTGAGCATTAGCTTGCAAAGGGGAAGATGCACTTGATCCCTGCAGAAGCAAAGGTAGCTCTTCTTCTCACCAAATGGGTGGGGGTTAGGACTATACAAAATCACACGGTTGCTGGGATGCTAGTGAGGGCAAAATCAATCCTCATGGTTGTTTAAGACTGCTTCCTGGAACAGCTCTTGCTCTGTATAGTACTGCAGTAGAGTACCTCATAAACAAGAATGAATGGGCTAAGCAAGATGAGGGCTGGCTTGATGGTCAGTAGGTATTCAGGCAAAATCTACCTTTAAAAATTTGGACTGCTACCTACAAATAATCTAAGGATTTGATGTCCTAAAGGAAACTGCAGCAGTAGCTGTAAAGCTGGAGGACTACAGCTCCAAACCTCTTTGCTCAAGAATCGGGGCCAAGCCAAAAATAATGGGAAGAAATGGTCCAAAATTAGGGACAATTTGTAAATATTACTCTAATTCACTTAAAAAAGTTAACAGAATAATATGTTTTTTATCAGCATGCACTTTCTGAGCAATAAGAACTCTGAAACTCTAATGTTTGACATTAGTGACTGTAATCATAATTACCAGAAAAGTAAAAGTTTTGAAGGACAGGGTAAAAATATGATGCAAAATCAAGGATGATTTGCAAAATCTGAAACAGCTGAGAGATATTTGTCATAACAAAAAGCAACACAGGCAGCCATCCACTTGGAAAAGGTAAGTTTAGTATTGGACCAACCCTGCTTACGATAATTGGTTTGGAGGTTGCTGTACAGGCATCAGGAGTCCCCCCCCCAAGTAAAAATAAATAAACAGTTGCAGCAAGGTACAATGCAGTGGTCTGGAGTTAGCTTTTCCACAAATGGCTGCTTGATGCTGGTTTTCCACTCTGAATCTCCACGCAGCACTTCCTAATATGCATCTTTATACCATGTCCTCCTGGATATTTGACTCTCTGTTCTTTGGTTCACAGGATCATAAGAAGTTACCAGGCTAATAGCCAAAAAGCCTTTTTTAATCCTAGCCATTCATGCCCCAGTTTTCCCAATTATCCAGTAACATTGTTAATAACATCAATTATATGATGAGGAGGAGGAGAAGGAGGAAGAAAGCAAGAGGAAAAGAGGGCATCCATTGAAGAGATGGATGGATTGCATAAGAGAAGACACATCAGCATGTCAAACGGCATCAGACATACTTGGTCTAAGGATCTAAAACTCTTTTGCAACATCAACAGAACAGTTTTGAGGGACAGATATATTTTGCAGTGGATATTGCTGCTCTGGATCAGACTCCCCATCCACTTAAAACAAAGTTCATCCTTGTCCATATTCGAGGGCAACTTGCATCCATGGATTGTAAACAGAATATTTACCCCAGGACTGCCCCCTGTACTACTAAAGGAGACAGGCAGCTCCTAAATGCTTTTGTCCCATGCATAAGTCCCCTCAAATTATCTATGATATGATCCCAGTTATTCTCATTAGGAATAATATATTATCATTATTGACCACGGGATGGGTAAGGCCAATCTCAAAGCAAATGGAATAGGTTAATTTGAACACAAAAAGGAAAACTGGCTAGGCTAGAAATGGCCCACAAGGGCAGCCAGCCTAATACTTACCTATGGGCCTATGTCAGTGTCATACCTCCAACCACATTGTCTAATTTCACCATAATCTCTGCTTGACTACATACATCCATGCCAGCATTTCTCAACTATAATCCTGCTAAACAGCTTCATTATATTTATATTATGTATTCACTATATTTATATATAATTGTATAAATACTTAAATTGTGTCTACATATATACATATATATCACAGACTTTAGTTTATTTTTCACATTTTTTATTTTAATTAAAACTGCCTAGATGTAACACTCTTCTGTAATATTGTCTCCCAGGCAGAAACTGAAATTGGTCTTGTACAAATCTACCGTGGTTAACAAATTCAAATAAACCGTTTTATGCTTTAAGTTTGTGGATTCATCACAAATATTTTAAAGCGTTTATTTTATTATTTTTCACATTTTTTATTTTAATTGTAACTGTCTAGATGTAACATTCTTTTGTAATATTGTCTCCCAGGCTGAAAGTGAAATTGGCCATGTACAAATCTACCGTGGTTAACAAATTCAAATAAACTCTTTTTATGCTTTTTTTAAGTTTGTAGATTCATTATAAATAGTTTAAAGAACAAAAAAATAGAGATGGAATGATCATATTTAAAACAATTTCTTTCTTTAACTTGTGCAGCATCCTTCACTTCATGGGACTTACCATAACATACCACATTGCAGAAAAATACCTATTAATTTAGCCTTCACCTTTTTTCCAGAATGATATATAGTATTTCAAAAGAAAGAGATCAATCCTATGAAAACTGACTTAACTAAATAAAGTATCTTTGTAATTTTTTTTGTGCAAATCTCTACCGCACATTAACCACTTCTTTTATTGCATCCACAATCCTCCTCCCTTCCCATATAACTTCAGTCCTGTATGAGTAATACCCACTTTTATACGAGACAAATCTATACCATCTACTGAATAATTCTTACTGTACCCCTTATCTCATTTCTATTAACCCCTTTACCAAAATCCAGTAACATCAAACCTTCCTCCAAAACATCTGTGTAAAATATCATGACTATGAATTAAAAAAAGGGTCTATATTAGAACCACGAAAAGTCAGTTCAGCGAACGGCTTTCTCATTGAAAATGCCGTTCGTCAAACTCACTTTTGTGGGGGGCTGCACCCCCCCAAACCCCCACTAATTATATATACCAACTCCGAGATCGCACTACAGTGAGGAAAAGGCAAATATTCTGATCTTCACTGTACCACGATCTCACTATAACAGTTCGCTGAATGGCATTTTCGATGTAAAATGCCATTCGCTGAACTGACTTTTCGTGGTTCTAACAGACCCTAAAAAAATATTTATACTGCCCTAGAAGCTTACATTTCCTTTTAACCTTAATGTCTATTCTCACCAAATTCCTTCACAACCTAAACAGCTAAAGTCTTAAAGGGACTCTGTTTAATGCCCTCTCTCATTTAATTTCCAATTAAATCATTATTCACCTCATTCTTGGAAACTTTTACAGTCCACCTTTTCATCCCAGAAAATGAACCCATGCTCATAGTCCGCTAACGTACCAAAAAGTCTTTTGAATGCCAGTAAATCAAAATCTTTGGTGAACAAACACACTAAGAAAAAAACATTTCTCAGACTTCTATTTACACTATACATAAAATCCATCACGCCCGCAAGACAACTGTGAATTATGTCCTTCCTTATCCAATAATTCCCTATCTCAGTTTATATCCAGTTTTTAATAAAATTCCAAATGATTATTTATTTTATTTATTTATTTTAAATTTGTTGACTGGGCTAGTCTAACTGGATACATGTCCATTTTCAGTAGAGGCCCAGGGAGAAAAGCTCCAAGCATCGGCAGTGACAAAGCATACAATATATACGAATAGTAAAATGAGTTACAGTACATTGTTTAAATTGTAGGTAAGATAAACTTGTACAGAGTCCTTTAGTAGGTTTAAGCTAAGATCAAATACAGAGAACAAACAACATTTGAGAGAGAAAAATATATGGAGAATCCTTTTTTTTTTTTTAAGAAGGAACTTTTTTATTACAGGTAGGCAACATAAAACAGTGGAGTAAAGAAGTATAGGGAGAGCAAGAAGGGGAAATGAGATATCAGTCAGTGTTAGAGCAGGGACAAAGCCAGTGAGTTTTAAGATATACTTTAAGTTGTTTTTTAAAAAGCAGTGTGGAAGCAAGGGTAGAAAGTTCACTAGGTTCCAGGTTTTTCCCACTGTGTTGATGAACAGTGAGTCCCCAGCTTTGTTGTTGGATTTAATAGTGGAAACTAGTGTTGCAAGATTTTTATAGGGGGTAATCAGATTAGTGAGGATTGGGGTATTATTAGGGTGGTAAAGGATCTTTTGTCTTAGGTTCATAGCTAAGTATCAAGGAAACAGTCTATAGACTATTACAAGATTTGCCAATTAACCATACCCAGAAGTTCACGCTAGCCTTGAGGAAAGCAGCAGAAAACCAAGTGGGGGAGAATTTCCAGCTGCCTATCAAATTATCTAGGTTAACCTTGAAGGTGCCAAGGATGTTGCTCTGCTTGACAAGTCACGGAAAGTCTGTTGAAGAGGTAGGAGATACAATGAGGTAAGACTCTAACCCACCAAAGAGTCTTACTTAGCTATTGATGAAGATTTTTGTCCTTTAAACAGGTATTTGAGGAATGATTTGTTCTGTGAAAGAATGGGAGGTCAAAGATGGTACACAGTCTTTCATGACTTGAAAAGCTAGACACACATCACCTAGAAGTCCATAGGAGACTAAGCACAGGGAGAGGGCTGCCACTCCATTCTGATAACTGAAGGTCTTAAGGACACCTATATTTAACATCTCGCAAGTTGAACGATATATTTTGACAAACATATTCCAAATGGGGCACTATATGCAATAATGAGTCTGACATCAGATGAGTTTAGGGGAATTAGAACTTATTGAATCTAGAAGAGATGTCTTTGGAAACTAGTTAAGCCGGACACAATGATTTCCAAACTTATGGAAACTAGTTAAGCCAGACACAATGATTTCCAAACTACTATGGTGACATGATAGTCAAAAGTTAAGGAGTTATCAACAAGAACACCCAGATGATAGTGTTTAATTGATGGGTGTGTCACCCATATGGTATGATGTGGAAAACATTTGTTGACCCAAATGAACCATATTTCTGTTTCACATTTAATTTGACACTCTTATCCTTGCACTAAATGTGAGCACAGTCTAACAAATGGCAGAGCATTGTAAGTTATAGAAGGAATGAATGCCATCATCCACAAACTTAGAAAGCCATAGGCCAAGAGTGTTGGTATGAATGTCTGAGAAACAGATACCAAATAGTACAGGGAATAACGCATATCCCTGAGGTAAACCACTGGTAACATTTTTGCTTTCAGAACCACATAAGTTCTCTCAGACAGCAAGTTCGCTATCTGCTTCAAAACATATGGATTTTTATTAAAAATTACAAATCTGTCAACAATGTTTGCTAGTGAATAGTATCAAAGGTCTTAGCCAGGTCCAAATATGCTGCGTGCACTGCATAACCACTATCCACTGTCTTGGCAATTCTTTTTCCAAACAAATTAACAGGGTTAAGAAGGTAAGATCTGTCTTTGATAAAGTTACTGTGGGTCCAGGGTAAGAGAATTTCAAAGTCCAGATTAATGAAGTCTGTGGTAATATGTTTCAAAGCTTTACAAATGAGTTTAATGAAATTAATGGGTCTGTAGTAACCAATGTCCGTATTAAGGCCCCTTTGTTCACATCATTCCAATAGTTGTTTCCAGTCTTAGGGAATGTAACCAGTGGAAAGGCTTAAAGAAGTCAACTAGAGTTACAGATGTGCTGCATTTACTACTGATAATCAGGCACCCTGGTATGTTGCCACGGCACATGGATGACTTGTTCTTAGCTTTTGAGAGGGCTGAGTGCATTTGATCCACAGTAATTATAGGGGTGGCTGGTACCGAGGAAACTGTGGAATAGTTATAACTGTGGGTGGAGAAAATTTGCACTAAAATTCTCAGCTAAGGATTCCATTCTGGTTTGTCAACTTGCTCAACAGTCGGCCAGTAAAAATACCACACCAAGACATTTGATGCCTGCTCCAATGAATGAGCTTAAACATGGGGCTTGCAAGGGAGAAAGGCCGATCTTCCATGTAAACTTTCATATAAAAACACAGGAATGGACTTCAGTATGGGTCTTGCAGGAGGTGAAGATACATGTCCTATCCTCCACAGAAAATGCAATGGACTATAAAAATGTTTAACTTGCAGGAAGAACAATTATAAAGTTTTTTTAAACAATAAACATCTTTATTAAAAATTATCACTTACGGCTCATACATTTATATACATAAAAACATATTGACACAATCCCAGTTGCAAGCATTTTACATCACAAATCATACTAACATAAATCTAGCTGCAAACATTATTCATCACTTATAATCTACCCGGTCATTGTCTTTCAAGCATTACATTGCTCATTCAAATCCTGCCTTCTTTTAAACCTCATTCCCCCCATATGTACTGTTCCCACAATTCCCATTTTTCCTATGTAATTTGCTCCTAACTTTACTAAAGCTCTCAACTCCAGTTGTTTTATTTCTGTTACTATATTCACTACTTCTAATATAGTTGATTTAGACTTTGATTCCATGTTCTAGTAATTGCTTTTTTTGGCAGCCACCATAATTAGACTCAGCAAGGACTTACTACGTCTAGGCAATTCCGATTCTGCATCATAGCTCAGAAAAATCATTTCCCTAGTTACTCTAATTTGCTCACCCAGTATCTCTGATGGAGTAGTCTGCAGGGAATCTTTAAAGTCTGCCAATTCATTACACTCCCAGAAAATATGTTTCCAATTACCTCTTTCTTCCCCATCACACATCAAACATTTGCTGTCTACCTGAGGAAAAATTCTCTGGAATCTACTTGGGGTATAAAAGTATCTATGTAAACATTTCCAAGCAAAAATCTTAAATCTTCTAGATTTTGTTGCATATTTGGGAGAGATACATATATCCTCACATTGTTTCTTTGTGAATTGCTTATCCAATCTCTCTTCCCAATCCTTTCTAACCTCCTCTGATTGATTCTTATAGTTAGCATGCAATATTTTGTATTGTCTACTAATTATTTCTTTTTTAACAGCAGCTTCTGTTCTAGATTCTACTAAAAACTCTAATACTGCTGGTCTTTCGTTTAGGACCCCCCCCCCCTTTTTCTTTCTCTTTGCCTATACTCTGACAATCTCTAATCTACAGTCCAAATAAATTCTTGGTGTCTTCCCATTCTATTACCTTTTCCTCTCTAATTATTTGCTCCCAATACCATGGTCCCTTTGCCAATTTTCTCCAATAAATTCCAGCCCCCTCTTGTCTATTGTCTGTATCCCTAATTATAGTTATCCCTATCAGAATAATTTCCTTTCTCCACTCCTGTGTTGGCTTAGTTCTTAGAATAATTTCTGCTACTTTATGAATATAATATTCTGTATGATTATTGTTATTCTCCTTAAAGGTCTGCATCTAAAATCCCAGTCTCTCCTTGTTTCTTGAGCTTCCCCCCATTTCATCAACATCATCATTTGATGATGTCAAATATCCCTTCAAATTGGGTAATCCCAATCTGCCCTGTTCTATTGGAAGAATCAGCTTGTCCCACTTGACTCTTGCCGTCTTCCCCTCCCAGATAAAATCCTTCAGCTCTTTATTAATTGCTATCGGCAACTTCACGTCTGGTTGATAAAAATATGCCTGACCTGTGTGTATATGACTAAAGAGACTAAACATTTTAACTCCTTGTATCTTGCTATGCATAGCCATATAACAGAGCTTTCAATTTCTTAATTTTTGTATTACCTTTTGTTTAGTCTCTTCCCACATATTCTTAGCTGCCACACCGGAATAATTTTTAATCCATACTCCTAAAAAATTAATTTTATAATGACCCCATAAATATGGACATTGCTGAACCAATTCTTGTGTGGGTACATAACTTACCGCTATTGCGTTTGCTTTAGCTTCATTAATTTTGTATCCCAAAAAGATTTGAAACTGTCTCAATATGTTCTAGAACACTGTAATATCCTTTTCTGGCTTTATCAGGTATAAAGTAACATCATCTGCAATTACAGCCAGCTTTTCTTGACTACCATACCAATTATATTCTTTAATTTCTACAGCCCTTATTTTCTTTGCCAGTGGTTATAAATATAATGTAAACAACAAAGGGGAAAGAGGACACCCCTGCCTGGTTCCTATACTCAAACATAAATTATCATGGAGAAGCCCACCCACTTTAATTTTTACCTCTGATCCCCAATATATCCTCCTAATTAACCTCATAATTTTATCAGGGAATGCAAACGCTTCCATTGCCCTACTCAAAGTCCCAATTTATTTTGTCAAATGATTTCTCTGCATCAACACCTACCAAAAGTGGCATTTTATTACATTCTCCTTCCCTCTTGATCATTTATGTTTTGTTAATGTTGTTAAATGCTTGCCTCCCCTTCATGGACCAAATATAAAGTTGACCAAAGCAAGAGCACCCCAAGTAGAATACTAGCTATTTCATTTAAGTCAGAGTGCCAGTATTATCGTGAATAAGCTCTGAACATTGCAGGGTGTTAGTTCTTAACTTTTTGACATAGTTAAAGACAGAGTTATTTTTAAGTGGTTATTTTAAGTTCACATTCAACTTTGATCTTCCTAACGGCACCTTAAGTTCTTTGCTAGTTTGATTAAATGTGTTCAAAGTGAACAGAATGGGATCTCTTATAAACATTAAGTAATTTCTTGCTCTTGTTATATATTTTATTTTTATGGGTATTCCACCATAGAGGTCGTTTTTAAGTTTCACATTATATTTGGGGTGGATAGGGAATACTTTTTCAATACAACTCTTTAAGCAGGTGTAGAAGTAAGGTGCATAGGCAGTGTCTCAAATAATGGGGTTTGTCAGAGGAAGACTACAGCAGAGTTTAAGTCATCACGTAACTGAAGAAGGTTAATTATCTCTGCCAACAATTTATAATCTCCATTTGAAAAAGAAACAGGCCTGAAGTTATTCTTTCTTTCTTACCCACTATTTTGTACCAGGAGATTAATAACTCTGTCATTAAAACATTCAGATTATCTACCTCTTCCCTTTTCTTAAACCACTCTTTCAAAATCCTGCACCATGTTTGCCACTCTTTGAAAAAGCAAACCCATCTTGCCCTAGAGCACAGTCTTCTCTAACCATACTAACAGTTTCTTTAATTTTAGCCAAAATTATATTGCTGTCAGTTAAAGCCTTCTCTCTTTCAGTTTTTGCATTTTTTTCCTCTTTATCCCCATATCCCTTGTATTTATTTATTTTAGCAAAGAATACCTCCTATTAATATTCCTCTTGTGTAGTAACAGCAGACCAAAATTCTCTCACATTCCTAAATTTTAACTTAGAAGGATCCTCCTCCTACTTCTTGTAAAAACATGACACACCTTTATTCTTACCACATGTAGCAAATTTCGCCTCATACTAACCAGACAGCATAACCTTGTTCCATTTAAATAACCTCAGTTGTAATCCATCAGAAGTACCTTGCTTATCTTCCTGTCCCTTGTGGCATCTATCATTCACCTCATGAAGTCATCTTTGATTTCTTATCATATCTCTTACCTCCTATTTACTATACTCAAACTCAAAGTCTCATGATCCACATACTCCCTTTAGCCACTATTATCTTATTTCATAAAGACAAAATGTGCATAAACATATTTCTCTCCCCTCTCTTATATCTATAATTCTATGTAAATAAATTAGTCATGCTTCCCACATTTAAATATTTTCTTATGCATTTTAACATCTAGACCTTGTTTTATCTTTGTTTTCCCCATACTCTTCTTTAATTGGCATCTGACATCATCCATCTGTATTACTTTATCCTCTGTAACCCACTTTCTGTATATTTTGTCTCACTAGTGTAAAAACAGCATATACGGATAAATATGACCATCCTTCCTGGTATCGCCTGTCCTTACTGAAAGAAAACCTGTCATTTTGGAGTATTCTTCCTTAATTAGTGACAATATGCACTTCCTCAAAGCATACATTCCACCTTACTTTTTCTACTTCTATTATGAAATCAGTAGCTTATGTACAAAAAATCTGCATGCTGTTTTTCATTCTCCAATAACATCCCAGTGCTGCTTCACAGCCATCATTCTATTAGTTTTGAATAATTTATGTATTTAATTACATTTGTTGACTGGGAGAGTCCGACTGGATTAATGTCCATTTTCAGTGGAGGCCCGGGGAGAAAAGCTCCAGCATACAATTAGTCATATAAACAAAAGATACAGTTAGTCAAACAAACAAACATACTCTACTTATAAGACATATTACTTGTCATATACAACAGAGTAGAAAAATACGTTAGTAGCTTTAGTCATAACTGAATTTGTAGAGGACATGTTTTCCAAGTGACACTGTTTATTTATAACTCGAAAAATAAAAGAACAACCAAATACTAAGAAATGTAAAAAGAATCCAGGCCACCTTATAGAGGCAATACAGTCTTTATATCAAAACTACAATTACAGATATGAGCGCTTTCGTCTACAAGCTAGATTTCGTCAGATAAAAACATACACATCTGCTACCCATTGCTTAAATAGTATTTCCCCTATATGTTGTCCAATTAACATTTAAAGGGAACACATTTAGAAATTCACATATACTAGTCATTCCTTTATACAATTCCTAAAATACAATTCCTAAGATAACACTCAGCAGTGTATTAAAACAAATACTTTTTTCATCATATAGTAAAAATTCTTATTAGAACTACAAAAATATGTTTGCATAGATGTGCCAAGTTCATTCCCCCTAAAATGTAAAATTATTATTAACATAACTTTTATCAAAATGTTTGTTAAAGACGTCAATACATCCCATATATTTATTTCACAACAAACAAGTTGTTAGATAAGTATAATTTTTCTCAACACAAAGTTAACTTTTTTTTATATATGTGTAATATAAAACATGAACAAGACCATTCATATATTTTCTGCCTTGGATATTAAAACAGGCTTAATGGTTACATATTCGTTTAATCCAGGTGTAATAAAGGATTTTAATCTCAGCTGCCATTTCAATTCTTTGCCCAACAGGGCATTTTTGATGTCTCCACCCTTAAAATTGTTTTCTATGATAGAATCTATAATACCAAATTTAAAACCATTATATGAAGGGCATACCAAAGAATGCTTGTATAAGGCATTCGTCTCTTTCCCTGTTCTTATGTCGTATAGGTGCTCATACATTCTATCTTTTAGTGCCCTCTCAGTTTTTCCTATATAGAATGCATAGCATCCATCACATTTAGCCATGTATATTATCATCCTAGTTTTACAATTTCCCTTACGAAATCTGACCACGCTGTTTAAGCCATTATTTAGTCTGATCCATGTTTCTCTGAAGATCACACTACATAAACTATAATTACCACAAGAAATGGTAGCTTTAGAAGAATTTTTATGACTCTCTCCTTGCTCGAATATTCTTTTGAAATTTTTTCCAGTTTTATATGTAAAATAAGGTTTGGACCCTACTACCCCATATACCTCCTTATTTATCTTCAGTGTGTTCCAATTATTTCTAATTATGTTGGTAAATGATTCAGAAAACATGTTATATTCCAAAACACAAGCTCCATAGAAATTTGTACCTTCCTTTCCTCTTTTTGTTGCCTTAGATCGTGTTTTTCCCAATAGTGCCACATATTTACTTCTCCAACCTTCATACACTTCATTTAATGTTTCAGTGACCATTTCCGCAGGATACCCCCTTTCCAAAAGTTTTTTACCCAAAAATATAAACTCATGAATCAGGTCATCGAAGTCAGAAGTCATTCTGGCTACTCTGACAGCTTGACCTTTAATGAGACTTCTCTTTTGTACCTGAGGGTGATGACTAGTATAGTGCAAGTAGCTACTGCACCAAGTGTCCTTGCGGTACATTTTTGATCTGAAACCATTAGGTGTTTTTATAATAGTAGTGTCTAAATAATTTATACTATTTGCATTCCATGTATGTGTAAAAATAAGAAATGAGGTGCTGTTGTTGATGTAATCCATGAATTGTCCTAACATGTCCTGAGTTCCATCCCATAATATACAAACATTGTCAAGGAACCTTAAGTAAAGCCTTATGTACTTGTAGAAGTGACTGTGAAATATATACCTGTTTTCCCTGGTTATACCTGGTATATTTAAGTAGGGGGTATGTGGGGGGCAAAGCCCCCCACTTAATGTAATGTTTGAAATTGTTTTTTATTTATTTTTTGTTGTTGGAACAGTGATTTTTTTCCCTTGGAAAAAAATCGCTGTTCTGACACTTCGACATTGTACGTTTTTGCTTACATAGGGTCGATTAATCACCATTCACTTTTTTTAAGCGTTCGGTGATCTAATAGAGACCCCATAAGTCAGGAATTTAGTTGGTTTGATTACAGTAACATATATAAAATATATACATAAAGGCAAGAATTTAGTTGGTTGCCAGATGAATTCAGAGTGGTAAAAACAGAGATAAATTAATCAGCATTATTGTGCCAGTATCAACAAGTGACGAAAGAAAAAAAATAAATAAATATGGAGAAAGTATCATCAGTCACTATTAGTAAAATGCATAGGAATTTAGTTGTAATATAAGGAGAAGGAAGAGGTTAGCTTATAGAGCAGGTACATAGCCAGGAAGAGTTGAGATGATTTTTCAGTGTTTGTTTGAAGATGGTGGTGCTGCCCGTGTTTCTTATAGAAGGAGGAAGCGATTTCCTTAGTTTGGTGACGGTGAAGGAGTAGAGCAGTTGACCAGCCGGTAAGGTGGGCTTATCTACTTTTAGAAGTAGATGATTTTCAGATCTTAGTTGCCTGCTGGGTTGGTATTTTGCAAGTAGAATTGATAGAGCAGGACAGTCTGTGCCGTCTGTAGATTATTTTGTGTGCTGTAGTTAGCTGGGTGAATGAGAGATGGTGGGGGAGTTACAACCAGCCTAATTGTTTCAGTGAGTTACAGTGGTGGGATGAGAATTTGGCCTTGGTGGCAAATTTGGCTATTCTGTTGTAACACATATCAAGTTTGGATTTTGTAAAATTGTGTACATTAGTGAGGAGAAAGGCATCATAAAGGAGAGAGGGTAATAAAAATGTAGTTGCAATTGTTTGTCTAGTAGAGAGGCTAAGAAAGTGTTGGTGCCTGTACAGCATACCGAGCTTTTGGTGTGTTTTTTTGATGTTACTGTTTATGTGTAGGTCAAAGTTTAGATTTTCATCTATAATAATGCCTAGTAATTTAGTGTGTGGGACAACTTCTATAGTGGTATTGTCTTGTATACTGAAAAGTTTTTTATCTAGGGGAGTGGTTTTTCTTAGGGGTAGAAATTACTAGTTTATTTTTTTTGGATTTAGGGCAAGATGATTGTTAAGCATCCAAGATTCAGTAGAGGTGAAGGCATTGTGGGTGATTTGCTGGAGTTCAGAGCTGGAATTTGCAGTGCATATTATTGTAGTCTTATCAGCATACTGGATTACTGAGCATTGTGGGAGAGTGGTGTGAAAGTTGTTAATAAAAATGCTAAATAAGACAGGACCAAGTATGGAGCCTTGGGGTACCCCTGTGGAAATATTCAGGAAGGGAGAGTAAGACTGTTGCTATTTGGTGGATTGCTGCCTATTGGAGCGATAGCTATTGAACCACTGTAGGGTAGGTGGGGAAATGTGGAGGGTAGACAGTTTAGAGATGAGGATAGTGTGGGAAATGGTACTGAAAGCTTTGGAGAGGTCGAGGAAAAGAGAAGCGATTATTTTACCAGAATCCCATGCCCAGTTAACTGTATCAAGGAAGAAGAGGAGGGCTATAGTGGTGCTATGCCCTGGTCTGAAACCACGCTGAGTGGGTGACAGAACTTTGATTTTTCAAGCAGGTGGTTGAGAAGTTGGGCATGGATGCATTTTTCCAGTATTTTAGAGAGGGGTGAGAGAATAGCTATGGGTCGAAAGTTTGTGGTGTCTGTATTGGTGCCGCCTTTGTGTAAGGGAGAATGAATGCTTTTTTTCCAGATGTCTGGGACAAGGGACTCTAACTGATCTGTTAATAAGTATGCTGATGGGACAAGCTATAGAGTTTGCAGCTAGCTGCAGGAAGCGTGGGGGTAGATTGTTGGGGGCTAGAGTACAGGGTTTAAGCTTAAGTAAAGGTTTTTTTATTGTGGAAATGGGTATGGGGGAGAATTTTAGGTTAGAGTTGTGTGTAGGATTGTTTTTTGGGATGGTTTGGTTATCAGCTGTCTTGGTGAGGATTGTGTTAACCATAGGAAAGTTGGTGGTTAGGTTAGGTTAGCTATGGTGTCAGAAGTAGGAATTGAAGACGGTGGCAAGTTCGGTCGAGGTTTTGTGTGGGTCAGGGGATGGGTTGCTTTGAGAACCTGGATGTAATAGATGGTTGATGGAGGACCAGAACTTTTTGAGATTATTTTTATGTTGGCTTTGAAGGTGGAGGTAGTGGGCTTATTTATCATTGGTTATTAGATGTTTTGCCTGGTTACAGAGTTGTTTGTATTGTATTAGAGTTGTAGGGTCTTTGTTCTTCTGCCATGATTTCCAGATTTTATTCCTTGTGGACATGACTTCCTTGGTGGATTTTGAGAGCCAGCTTGAATGGTTATGTTTTATTCATTTTTGGCAGGTGGGTGCTTGCCTATTTAGGATGTCTAGGAATGTTGGATTAAAGAACTCAACAGCCTCGTTAAGTGGCAGGGATTTGAGGGGTTTCCAATTTACTTTAGCTAAGGTTTCATTAAATATGGATGTTTGGAACTTAGTCAAATTTCTGGTTGATTTGTATTGGTGTTGCACTGGGGTTGGGGTGGTTTTGCATAGGATATATGCTGGGTGGTGGTCGCTAATGGTATTAGGTAGTATGCCTGCAGTGATGACATTGTTAGGGTGGGCCACTAATATCCAGTCTGTTGTGGAGCCCCAAATGTTATTTTTGCGGGGTCTGGTAATGTCTTCAATTAGTTGGGAGCAGTTGTAAAGGTTTATGTTTTTTAAGGGATTGTTGTGGGCAATGTCTAGCCAATCAATGTTTACATCACCTAAGATGATGGTTTCATTATCTATGTTTTGTGAAGTCCAGGCAAGTATGTTTTCTAATACTGGTATGTTGTTTCCTGGAGGAATATACAGAGCAATTATGCAAATGTTTTTATGGTTAAGTTTTAATATAGAGATTAGTACTTCGGCTAAGGAGAAGTTGTTTGTTGGTTTTGAGTAGGGAATTAATGTACATTTGCTTGAGAAGAGTATTGCTACTCCTCCTCCTCTTTTGTTCGGCCAATCGGCTCCTGGGGGAAGAAACGCAGTGTCTTTTACATATGATTTCAACCAGGTTTCGGTAGCTGCTATAATATCAGGGTTGTTTTGTGAAATCCATGCCTGGAGGTCAGGTATCTTGTTTCTAAGGCTTTGGAGATTTATGGTTGACAGCAATAGAGATTTGCTAAGTTTGTTAGGGCTGGGGAGGGTTGGACCTGGTTTGGGATGTACATCACCACACCGGGATATAATGCTTTGCCAAATTATGAGAGCTACACTTAGTTTTTTCTTGAAAATGGTATAGTTGTTGGTGGAGGTGTGATAATGGGGGTGTCTGTGGAGAGGTAGAATTTTTACTTTGGATAATACAGAGGTATTAACTGTGAATAAGGTAGAGTGGATGTTTGAGTAACTTGGTAAATGTGGGTTATGTGTGGTGGTTGTACAGGTGGATGTAGGAGGTATGCTGGGTATCTGGAAGGTTGCGATTATTATTAGGACAGAGAGCATAAGTGAGAGAAGTGGAGCACAGAAAAAGTAGTGAGGGACATAATGGTGGTTGCATGTAGTATGATAACACTATATGGCCCTATTTAGAATGGGTGGGGAGGCAGATTAGTTAAGAGATAAGGTATGACTGTAGGAAATAAAGAGGTTATAGGATAGGTGGAAGAGAGGTGTGGGCGGGGTAAAGTATAGTATAAGGATGATGTTGTGTGGGGAGGGTGGGGATGGGGGCAGGGAGAGGAGCGGAGTGAGCGTACCGAATGGAACGGGTCCAGCCACCACAGGGTGAAGAGCTGAAAAACTATCACTGTAAGATAGTTAACAAAAGACTGATCTGAGCAGCTGTGGAATACTTTAAATAATTATCACTGCAAGCACCCAAATAGGGTTGTTTGGCAGTTATGGAGAGAGTTGTGATTAGTACAGAAACTATAATGAAAATAAAAGCAAAACTTTACCAAATTAAACAG
The DNA here is from genome assembly GCF_019279795.1 of Protopterus annectens. Lineage (NCBI taxonomy): Eukaryota > Metazoa > Chordata > Ceratodontiformes > Protopteridae > Protopterus > Protopterus annectens. Next base: position 1,084,215,785 of record NC_056743.1, read on the forward strand.
TAAATGCTTGGGATTGGAACACTGTGTGAGTGTAAGGCTGATTCAAGGTATTATGGCTCAATCTAGTGGCAATTGGCTGGATCCCTTCACTGTTGTTGTGCATACACCTTTAAGCCTCAACAATTTACAAAAACTAAATTGTAATTCACCTATTACAATAGAAAAGCTGCTCTCCTCAACATTGTCTTCCATATGTTTGTCTGATTTTCTCCCTCTGTCAGTATGTTACTATACCCCTTGCTGATCATATTTGCCTTTCCATACCACCTATTCTGATCTTCTTACTTACCTTTTACTTTGCTTCCTTCCACCCTTCTCTCTCACCATCTCTTTTGCATGAAAAAGGGCTGATGTACCACAAAAAAAAACTCCCCTACTCCATCCTGCTCATTCCTTAGTTACTCACCTTCTGTTCTACCCTCTGCCTGCTTCCCCTTTTCATCTCTTTCCTTCCATTTCCACCCTTTAATCTGGTGGACAAATAAACATCTCACATATACGCATCTAGGGCTACAAAATCAGTTATCTTTTGCAATTGTTCTGTGCTCAGCAGGTCATGAAGAGCACTGTTAATGCCCGTGTACAACTACTGAGCACTGGCACTGCTCACTGTATAGCAAACAGCTAGACTGCCATGTTCCATAACTCAAACTACGAAGTACACCCACTGTCATGTACTACTTACACTGGCCTCAGCCATTATCGGCCATGCACACATCAACTGGGCATTAGGCAGCAGTACACCTATCAACAGTTGAGGAGTTACACTCATAAAGTAACTATTCCTGTGGATGGCAGGTTACACTCAAAAGGTGGTGTTCTGAAAAGTCATCATTTACCCTCTTATTCTTTCATTCTGCTAGTGTGTGACATCCAGCTACTGTATGTTTCCCCCTGAAGCCTTTTGGTTGCTTCTGCTATAGATCAGCCTGTAAATGAAGTGCTTAGCACAATACAAATGAAAAAGGTTGTGGGTTTAAGTCCCACAGGATTGTATGCTTTTCTCTCTCATACTTTCATTCTCCAAGTGTATGACACCAAGGATTACCATGGCATTGTTCCACCTAACCTTAGTTCCCAGTGCCTCTGTTGAGTACAGCCACTGGAGTGATCCCCGGGGTGAATTTTCTATTTCCCATTCACTCGTCAAGATTTCTCTTGAAGACGGCCAGTGAGGTGCTCTGTTTGACATGTATGGGAAGTCTATTCCATAGCATGGGCAGTCTCTGGGTTATGAAACTGTCCCTCCAGCATGTTCTGTTGATTGTGGTAATGAGGTTGAGGTCTCTGGACTATGTGGTGCGGAGGGATTGGGATTTCTTTAGATATAGCATTTCTAACAGAGCTGGGTCAGAAATGGCTTTGTAAGTCAAGCAGTGATCGCCTCTAAGTAGGTGATATGAGACAGTGAATTGTTGGAGTTTTTTGAGTCTGTCCATATATGACTAAAGTGTTTAAGGCCTAGGATCCTCTTTGTGAGGTACTTTTGCAGCCTCTGCAGTTGTTGCAGGTGTCTAGTGAGGTACATGCCAAATGGGGTATTGTACTCGATGATTAGCCTAATGAGGGAAGAGTAGAGGGAGACAATGACCGCTTTCTTCCTGGATGCAAAACCCTTAGTAATGAGATGTGCCACACAGAAGGACTTTCTGATCACAGTGGCAATGTGGTGGTCAAAAGAGAGGTTGCTGTCAACCTGTGCTCCCAGATCTCTTATAATGCCTTCCGTGTTCAGTGGACTACCATCGATGTGGTAATTCATGGGAACTGGGTTTTTCCCAAAGGAGATGACACATTTTTTTTGGCAGTGGGCTTAAGGCCATGATTCTGACACCAGTCGTTGGTCTAAGTGAGGCCTTTCTGTAGGATGTCAGCATAATTTGGGGAGTTAATAATAGCTCCCAACTTGCAATCGTCTGCAAACTTTGTCAGCCAGAGTCCCTTCATGTTGGCCTGGACTTCAGAGGACTGAACCCTGTGGGACTCCACTAGTGACAGGTCGCCAGTCTGACTTGGAGTCAGCTACTTTCACACTGTGGGTGCTATCTGAGAGCCAGTTTGCAACCCACCTAATGATATAGGGGTTGATGCCTAGTTTAGTGAGTTTTTCTATGATTCCTGAATGGGGAATGGTACCAAAGGCCTTGGCCAGATCAAGGTAGGCTGTATGAACCACCTTGCCTTCATCCACAGCTCTGGTGACTGACTCACAGAAGTCGACCAGGTTGAGCAGGCATGATCTACCCTTCACAAAACCAAACTGTGTGGGATCCAGAGTTTGGAGATTCCCTATTATTATATATCCTTATTAGGTCCGTGATGATGCATTCAATAGCTTTGCATATCAGACTACTCAGGCTAATGGGGAGATAGTTCCCAGGGTCTGCAGTCACTCCTCCTTTGTGGAGAGGGATGACTGTAGTGGTAGGGTGCTTGTTTTTTACCATTTGCACTACAGTACAGGTAAACTGGCCAGACTCTGCTGATGTTGTACCTGAATTTGGTTGACATATTGGTATTTTCTCTGACCCACCCATTATTTGTTTTATGTTTTTTTAACTTTAGTTAGTTCACATTTATATCTGTGTCTGTAATGTCCCTTCTTGACTGTCTTCCACATCCCTAACCCTTCACAGAATTATCTACATCTGTTATCTGTTTGTTTGTGTGGCCCTACCATACTTCTCAAATACAGGCACTGAAATTAGGTACAAAGGCCCCTGAAAAGTAGGCCCATTCAGTCCAAAATCTAGCATAAAATTCAACTCTACCAACTTCTAGTAGGAATGTTTAAAAAATGGAGAGTGACAAAAATGATGGAAAGATATAAGCACATTATCAAACAGTGTAAAATCTGTAGACTTTAATGAATTGCACTGCAAGATTCTAACACACAAGGTGGTTATTTTTGCTTCTGAAAAAGGAAGATGCAAGACATGTGCCTTCTTTCTTTAAATTATTGGTGCCACTAGTATGTTGGTTATGTTGTCTGGTTGTCTGTGTACTAGATAGCTTCAAAAATCACATGTGATAACAGGATACAGAAAATTGTGTGAAGGATACAGAAAATTATGTGACAAACATAATCAGCAAGGGGTATAGAAAACTCTGTGAAGTGGTAAAATCAATCCTAAAGATAGGAACATACTTCCAAAAATAGGTATATCACATGCAGAGGTAAATCAGGCTTAAAAATAGTCACATTCCTTCAAAATAAGGAAGTTTGAGGGGTCTAGGCCCTATTACCTACTCTTTCTTCTTAGCTTCATCTCAGTTCCCTTACTACCTTCCACAAGTTATCTTCTCTGCAAGTATGTATCACTGGGACATAACACATATCAGTGCATGTCTCATAACCCTGTAAGGCTGCTATATAGCTTCTTTCTCTAGTTGCAACTGTGCATGTAAGGTTATGCTGAGCATCATCGGGGCTTGTGCTCAACAGACGAGCTTTACTACTACTTGCATATCCCTAGTGGCTGCACCATTCTCCTACACAATCTTTCCACAGTTCCTAATGTGGACACAGCCAGAATATTTAATGAGCTGCTTGTCACACACACTTATCTAGTCACATTAATTATTAATAAGTATTGGGGCTTGTCTTGCATCCAGAATAACCAGAGGAGGGCTGGCCATAAACGTGGCCACACTGTTTCTGAATCTCAGTGTTAATGATACAGGAATCAGTTCTGTTTATAGTAGAATTAGCCTTGATATTTTTTTTGTTTGTTTGTTGGTTTGTTTTGAAACCCACATCACCAATATTCCAAGTTAACTCATTACAGCCGAGTGCACCTCCAGGCTTTTCTGCAGTTACCTCCTACTGCACCTCTAGGCATTAGATATTGCTTGTTCACATTTGCATTAATAATTCCAAAACCATGCTTCATATAAAGTATCTTATCTTGAAGCATATATGATGGCAAACACAACTGTACTGATATATAACCTCTGTCAATGAGTATTTGTTAGAAATGTAAGGTGATGACTTCATTTTTTAAAGGTTGAAGCCACACCCACTGGGAGTTAAAGGTTGTTGTGTCTTTCGGCTTTTCCTGGTTAGGGGTTGCCACAGCGGAACTCCGGTCCGCTAATGATTGGCAGTAGATTTTTACGTGCCCAGTTGCCAGCCCTGATGCACAACCTTCAACGAAGGTACGCCCATTCACGCATGTCTCCACACCGAAGACGTGCTAGCTGGGAATCGAAAAGGACGTCTTACTGTGAGGTGACAACACTACCGCAGCACCACCACTGCACACTCAAAAAGAGCTGTACTGGAGGGAATGAATTAAGTCTTCTACCTCTTTAAGAATTCCTTTCTACAACCACCACATGAATCTGTTAGATAATTATTCTGACACCAAAAGCAGCAGAGAGATAGACTGTAGTTTAACCATAGTGGTCTGTGGTTCTACTACTCTTATTTTTAACACGGTATCCAAGGTAGCTGTCTTTTTTAATGTTAAGCAAAGTAAAATAAGAGACAGCTGGATGGACTACAGGGTTTGAAATAGGATTTTGTTCTCTTCTAGGTCCCTCTAGACACTGTCAGTTTCCAAGGAGCAGGCGGCTGGCAATCAGACTGCTGTAATCAATGTTTTTTGACATAAAAATAGGTAGGCAACATGGCTAATGATTTAGAAACCATAAACTTGAACAGGTTTACAAAACATTTTTTGAGAGATGATCACTGTCTTGACTACCATTTGTAATGATCTTTCATTAATGTAATATCTTCCCAAATGAAACATGGAAGGCAGAGAACACAGACTCTTCATCCTTTGAGTCTGTGGCCAGGCTTGTGGGAAAGCTAATATAATCCCCAAAACATATAATTTCCTGATGTTCTTTGTGTGTCACTGTTGCAGTCATCACATTTGGGTTATGCCTGCTGGGGTAGCCCTTGGCCGGCTTGAATACCAGAGACTTAGTATTTCTGCATCGGTTGCTGTCACTTGTAGACTGACGTCAGGTCATCAGTGGTATAAAGGAAGGTAGCCGACGTCATTACATCAGTCTTTCTTGCCATGGAGTCCGAAGCAGAAGCAGTTTGCATGAATGCCAGTCGGCCACAACCTGTGTTCCGTTTCTGAACTGAATTTTTCGAATGCTAAGTACCCCATTGGGGATCTTTTTTTCTTGCACTAACTGATGTCAGAAAAAGTTAATAACTGTCTCGCTGTGGAAAGCAAATACCACACCGGGACTTCCACTCCTACTGCGTCACTTGTCTAGGCCCAGACCATGATGTCCCTCATTGTTGGTTCTGTGCTTTAACACCAGAACTATTCGTTGCTGGGCCCTTATTGTAGCCAGATATTTCCATTTACAGTCCTCGAATTCTGATATGGCTTCCGTAAGCCATCCAACAGCAGATCTTCTGAAAAAATGTAAAGGTAAAGACAGACCGCACAGGACTAAACCTTCCAATGATGCTTCCTCCAAGCTGGTCATCAGTCCTCTGGAATTCAGTGAGGCGCTTTCACAGCCCCTGATGCCCGCTTCAGTTAATTCGCAGGCCTCTATCAAGACCCTTTCGGAGTCTGGTATGCTGCAGAACTCTTCTTCATCTAAGGATCATGTGGTCATCTCTACCTTGGATGGGTCCAGAGCCACTGTGCAGGCACCGGCTTCCGAGGAAGTCCTTTGCAATACCGAATCCAGACATAAACCGACGCTTTCTTTCACGACTACCGTTCTCTCTAAAACAATTGAGTTCCTTAGGCCCAAGGGTCGAACCACCCCCAAGAAACCTACTTCCAGCCATTATTTGGCGCCTGCTCCCTTGCCTCAGTCACAAATGCTTAGAATGCCAGAGGACCTTATCATGCTGATTAGGGAAGCCAAGCCACTCCCTCAAAAAGAAAAACAGATCTGTCTCCAGATGTTTTGTCTGAACAAGAGTCAGATGAATCTGATGCATCTGACTATGAAGACATGCAGCCCCTCTCTACATATGAGGATTCTAATGCAGAGGAATCTATTCCTTCAGCTTCTCCCCCAGAGGATTTTTCCTTTAGGGAAACCCTACATACTTTAAGGGAGCATTTCAAATGGGAGAGTCAAGACTACCCACAGTCTAAAAAGAGACGCAGAGTTCCTGGACCTTCCACAGTACAGGCACTTAGCCATCCCCCCAGTCCTAGATGTGGTGGATGATGTCTTCCTTGAATTTAGCTTGACTCCAGACGCCCTCCCCTCCTGCTCCCAGAAAGCCAGACAGGTACTACAGATTGCCTGACTCTCACATATATCTCTTTAAAAACCCAACAGTGGACCCCAAGGTCTTTACCCAAGGCCCAAAAGGTGTTAAAGCTTTTTCAGCTAAGAATCCCATCCCCTCAGACAGGGATTCCAGAGCACTAGGCAGATGGGGTAAAAAAGTATACACCTCAGCTACTCTTGCTATCAGGGCACTAAATTGTCAGTTCCATATGCTTAAATATTAGCAACATACCTTGGAACTCCTTAAACAAAAAATTTCCTCCTTTCCTGCATGGGCAGAATCTAAAGATTTACAGGAATTAATGCACTCTGTTGGTCAAGTAACTAAACGCACTTTGCACTGCAATTTTGATGCCCTAGAAGCTTCTTGCAGGGCAGCTGTCACTGGATCTGTCATTAGAAGACATGCATAGCTTAAGGAACAGCCCCTGCCAGACCATGTCAAATCAAAATTGTTGGATGCACCCTTGCACAAAGACAACTTATTTGGTACTAAAGCTGAAGAGGTGTTAAAAAAGAGCGAAGAAAAAGCAAAATCTATGCAGACTGTTAAAGATTTCTTACAGGTACAGCCCCCTAGATTCAGCAGGCATTTTCCTTCCAAGCACTGGTCCTTTCCTGCACCTAGTAAACAGGGCCAGCCTAGGTCCCGTGGAAACAGACCTCCTAGACAACAGTCCCATGGGTTGCAGAGACCTAAGCAGTGGACTGCCTCCACTTCAAAACCAGGGAGTTCAAGCCACCCCCTTATGGTAAAAACTCAAAATGACTCACCTCTGACCAACATCACATACCCCTAGGAGGAAAACTCTCCTTTCACTCAAGCACCAGGGCCACCATTACCAAGGACCAATGGGTTCTGAACATTGTGCCTCAGGGGTACAGATTCTCCTCCCACACCCTTCCAACTCAAAAAGAGTTCTCAGATCTACCACCAAATCAGTGGGCAGAGGCTCAAAAGCAAATCCATACCCTGCTCTCCTTGGGAGCAGTAGAACACGTTCCTGCACAGCAGATAGGCCAAGGCTTCTACTCCAGACTTTTCTGGTACCCAGAAAAGAGGGCACCTAGTGCCCCATCCTCGACCTATCCATTCTAAACACCTTCCTGGTGATCCCAAAATTCAAAATGCTCACCCTCCAGCAGCTGCTACCCATGCTGTCCAAAGATACTTGGCTACTCACCCTGGACCTAAAAGAGGCCTACATCCACATTCCCATCAGGGAGTCTTGCAGAAAATATCTTCACATCAGGGCAGGTTCTCAAGACTTTCAGTTCTCTGCACTTCCCTTTGGCTTATCTACTGCTCCCAGAGTTTACACAAAATGCCTGGTTCCGGCCGTTGTTTTTTGCAGACAAAAAATATTCAAATTTACTCCTACTTAGACGACTGCCTGATTCAGGCGGACAGCCAGGAGAAACTGCTCAAAGACCTGGCCTTTGTAAAGGACCTTCTAACCTCCTTGGGGTACACAATCAATGAAAAGAAATCCAAACAGGTACCCACCAAAAGGATAATCTTTCTGGGAGCAAGTCCGGACACAGAAACCCAGATGGCATGCCTAACACCAGAGAAAAAACGTTTCCTATCAGCTTACTTCTCTCAACTGGCCTTCAGGCCCCAGCTTTCTGCAAGGGAAATCCTTCAAGCCCTGGGATTCATAGCATCTTGCATACTCCTTATTCCATAATGCCAGACTGCATATGAGGAAACTTCAATGGTACCTAAAGAAGCTTTGGTGTCAACACTCTCATGATCTGGAAACTTTTACCTATCATTACTTGCCTGAGGAAGGAATTTCTTTGGTGGGCAACAGCCTGCTCCCACAACAAGGGACTACCCTTCTCCCCACACCCCGCCACCCAGACCCTCACTACAGATGCATCAGACTACACTTGGGGTGCACACCTGGACAGCAGGTGCATACAGGGCCAATGGAACCCCCAGCAACTCCCCCTGCACATCAATCAAAAAGAGATGATGGCTGTGCAGCAGGCCTTGATAGCTTTCAAACCCCTTCTCTCTCCAGGGGTTCTCCTGATCAAAACAGACAACACCACAGTGATGTGGTACATCAACAAGCAGGGAGGAACTCACTCTTACCTGCTGTGCAGGCTGGCCATGACCCTTTGGTTCACAGCCTCTTCCATGCATCTACACCTGTTAGCACAATACTTGCCAGGCTCTCTCAACTCCCTGGCAGACCAATTAAGCAGAAAACTGTTGGACCCCCACGAGTGGCAGCTCAACACAAACACTTTCTTACTAATAACTCAGAAATGGGGAACCCCGGAGGTCGACCTCTTTGCCTCCCGCACCATCAGCTTAGCAAATTCTGCATCAGGAAGCATCACTCCATGGCATAGAAAGTAGCTGCCCTGTCTTTCCCCTTGGTAAACCTCTCGGTCTATGCCTTTCCTCCTCTCCCTCTCATTCCCAAAGTACTGATCAAAATAAGGGAGGAAAAACCAAGGACCATTCTCATAACCCCAGACTGGCCCAGACAGCACTGGTACCCCTTGCTGTGCAGCCTGTCCCCACTGCCCCCATGGAATATTCCTCAGATTCCCAACCTACTAATCCAGAGGGAAGGGGAATTCATGCACCCCCAATTGCAGACACTCAATTTGGCAGCTTGGCTTATAACCTGAACCCTGACCAATCTGCCCTCCTCAGTAAACAGGTGCTTTCTGTTATCCGAGAGGCCAGACGTCCTAGCACCAGAAGGTCTTATGCAGATAAATGGAAAGGCTTCTGCACCTGGATCCAGGCTAAGGGGGCCAATATGGCACAGCCCTCCATCCCTATCATCTTGGATTATACCTACTACTTCATTTTCTTAAAGATTATCTTCCTTTTTGGACAGTCAAAACAAGTAGAAAGCAAATGGTGTTCTAGCTAAAGTTTTCTCACTACATTTTGCACAGTTTCAACATTCATTTCTATAACCTCCCTTAACTTCAGGTGACAAAACAAAACCAAATTAAACATGTGGTTCACTCTTGCTTTTATGGATGTACTCCTTCTAATGGTCATAGCCTGAGACTGTACAGTCTCATGCCTAAGTAGATACACGACTACTAAAATGATTGGATCAAGGACTGACATTTGTCTGACAGCTGCTATTCCATTCAGAATTCCTGGAGTATGGATTCACGTGATGAACATCAATGGTCTCACCCTAGTGACAATGCAGTCCTCCAGTCACCCTCAGTGCAAGATTCTGAAGCTTAAACAAAACCTTCAAAGTCATCTTGATGACAAACATTATCATAATTAAATCTAGGAACTCACGGTTCATATGAAGTCTTAAAAGGGTGGTGCAAGTTTTAGTCACAGAGTTTAATTATATTAGTCATACATGAACCTTTGTCAGTACTTTATTTTCTGACCAGGATTGTGTACTTTGGCATGACCCATTTTCAGCAGAAGTCTGGAGAAAAAGGGCTCCACACACAGTGGACAGTATACAAAATACTACAGCTGAGAACTCATACTCAGAATAATCATATTACATTATAAAGGCATAACATACAGGCATGCATAGGGCGGCCACGGTGGTGCAGTGGTTAGCATTGTCGCCTCACAGCAAGAGGTTCTCCGGTTCGATCCTCAGCTGGGGTGCCTTCTGTGGGAAGTCTGCATGTCCTCCCTGTGGTCGCATGCTCCGGTTTCCTCCCACATCCCAAAGACATGCTGCAGGTGGATTGGACACTCTAAATTGGCCGTATGTGTGTGTGTGTGTGTGTGTGTGTGTGTGTGTGTGTGTGTGTGTGTGTGTGTGTGTGTGTGTGTGTGTGTGTGTGTGTGTGCCTTCTGTGGAAGGTTGGGCGCTGGGCTGGCAACTCGACACAGTAAAACTCCACTGCCAATCATGAGCGGACAGGTGATCCGCTGTGGCGACCCCTAACCGGGAAAAGCCGAAAGAAGAAGAACATACAGGCATGCATATGATCAGAATAACATGTATTTAACATATTTAAAAGGCAAGCAACAGCCTTGTGCACGAAAAACATTAAAACATTAGGACATCATGCAACACTTACATAAAAGATGTGTACTTGGATAATAACCACAAAAAGCTGGGATAGTGCAATGTATGTACTAATAACAGTACAGGAAGGTCCCCAGAAAATCAATAGAGAGCAAGCTAGTGGCAGCCATAACTGGTAGCTCAAAACAAATTCCAAATGCATTTCTAGGGTTTACTTTGCAGCTACCCTGCTTTCAGAAGTACCATTACAATCTCTGGTCACTCATGACAAAACAACTTTCCTTTTACAAAGCATTTTTTTACTAGAATGTTTCAGCATACCTGATTGTAATTGTTCCTAACCTGGGTTGCTGAGTTATTAACAAGCTTGAATCCTAATTCATTTATCAACATGCACAGCTGATGAGATTTGAGCAAATGGCAAAGCCTGGTCAGTGACTATATAATATCAATACCTCAACTTATTCTCCATTGATGCCTACCTGTGATTTAAAGTAAGTCTCCTGTGGAGTAGACAGAACATCTGCAGAGGCGATATCCAGATGAAGCAGGATTTGGCGGAAGGAAGGTCTGTTCCGTGGTTTGCTGTTCCTAAAATGAAACAGAAGCTAGTAATAGTTTAGGATACACAAATGGAAAACAAATGTTTGTGTTAGATAAAGTTGCATTCTTAAACCAGCATCTCAGGATGTTCCAGCCTATTCTACAAGAGCAACCTCACTGCAGGTATATTTTTAAATGACAATAAATTTAGTAAGTGTCAAAAGCTTATTAAGTCACTAGTGTTTCAGCTTCAGACAGCTTTCTAAGAGATATTTCTAATAAAAATAAGCACCCAAAATAAAGTAAATGAAAAGAAAAATGAAAAAGAATTTTCACAGTATCCATGACAACACATTTATAATATCATACTAAACAAAAACTTCACAAGTTCACTAACATGTCAGCTATTTCTGTTTTGTTTTCTTTTTCTACTCCCCACATTTGAATAGCAGCTGCTACTAGCTCCTCTCCTCATTTATTGGCTTTACCAGACTTGCCTTAACCCCAGGATCAAGCCTGACCCACATAATGGGCCAGTGAGAGGACTGAAGATGCTGGTGCAGTGTCATACTGCTGCTGGGGAGGGTGCCCTAACTCCCAGTATCATATGGCAACCTTGAAATATCCACAACTCTTGCCTTTAGGAGATATATACGAACATCCGTGCACATGCAGCCTCCTAAGTGGCCGAGTGGTTATGCAGCAACAAGATATGGCAAAAAAAAAGAACTACCATAATCTGTCCTGGATTGGATTCTAGTTACCAACCCATCTAATTCTACCTCCTCAGCTACCCCCCCCGATACACAAACTGATCACTTGCCAGCTTACACCCACAGGAGTATTATACAGCTAACAGAGGAATATAAGCTCAAAACTACCTGTAATCTCTCCAAATTTTCTAGGGAGTCTTTCATTGAATCTCTGAAGGCAGTTAACTGGTCCATCCTAAAATGATTTCCCCTTAAATGATGCAGTTGAATACTTCAATGCATCATTTCTAAATATACTTAACACATTAGCACCAGAGCGTACAAAAAGAATTATAAACAGCCATACCCCATGGCTCACAAACCAATGCAAACACCTTATGAAAGACAGAGATAAAGCATGGATTAACTGTCAAAAGAATAAAAGTGACATAAATTGGCAACTATTCAGACAGCTACGAAACCGACTCAAGAAATAAGTTAATAGTGATAAAACGTCTTCTTATACTAAGCTGTAAGATAGCCATAAAAACAACCCTAAAAAATTCTGGTCCTCCATAGCCTCTCTTATAAGCCCAGGTACAAAAAAGAAACCCAGACCATACCCAGGCATTCCCCCTCTTCAAACAGCTACCTATTTCAATACATACTTTATAGAATACGTAGCCAACTTAACCTCCAACTCATGTAACACACCCCCTTCCACACAGCCGACCTCCTATACCTTAGACCCTACTATATTTCATTCAAAAATTACCTATCTGCAACCTCTCCAATACATATGCAGACAACTCCACCCACTTTTCCTTTCAACCAGTTTCTATAAATTTCATAAAAAAGCTTTTACATAAACTAAAACATTGTTCCTTCTCAGCAGACAACCTTCCCCAAGATTACCTAAATCTAGCTGCAGTTGCAACAGCATAACCAATCAGAATTCTTATTAATAGATCAATAACAGAATCCTGCATCCCTAACTTGTGGAAAGTGGCACACATTACTCTATTACATAATGGAGGTAATTCCACTGAGATTTCAAATTTCTGTCCCATAGCCATCCTGTCTCCCCTTTCTAAAATCCTTGAAAGATGTATCCATCGAGAATTTCTCCATTATCTCTTAAAGAATGCGCTAATCACCAATACGCAATGTGGATTTCAGCCAGACCACACCACCTCTATTGTATTACTACAATTTACAGACGCTGTTAATAAGGCTTGAAACTCTAAAACTTGTTCCCACAGTATTTCTAGATCTATCAAAAGCCTTTGACATGTTCTCACAGTAAACTCCTCAATCAACTCTTTACCCTGGGTCTAGCATCTCCATCTACTCAATGGTTCTCTAGTTACCTTAACAGCAGGCAACATGCTGAAAAATGGCAAGGATCCATCTCTGCATATCTTTCCACTTCCACAGGAGCCCCAGAAGGCTCCATCCTTGGCCCTCTACTGTTCAATATTTTTATCAATAACCTACATTCATCTTCTTCTGAAGGCACTTTAATTCAATATGCAGATGACTATACCATCATCTCTGAACACTTTAACTCACCTCCAAGAAATCACTTAAGCTGTCATTACCATTGAAACCTGGCTTAAAATGGCTCAACTCCTACTCAACCCCAAAAAACAAACTCCTCCTCTCTAACCCAAAAACTCACACCCCTAACAAAGTCTCTTTCAAAATCTTTCAGCAAATGGCACTGAAATCGAGTTAGTCCATCATACCAAACTATTAGGCGTCATAATACTCCTATCTAACAAACATAATCCTATATCTAACAAAAATCTTCATAGAATAGTCTGACTGAAACCTTAAGCAATACTGACAAATCCCCCTATCATTGTAAGGCACCTATTATATGTACCAAGTGTGAAATATTTTCTTTGTATGTAAAGCCTATGTAAAATTAACCTATGACTGCAATCTGCTGTTTTATATATTTTACTACTATTGTATTGCAAATGTCTGTATATTTTATATGCCACAGTTGACTGTAAAAGTTTGAATGTACCTTGGGGCTTCTCCCCCAGGGCCTCTGCTGAAAAAGGGTTAACTACCCAGTTGAACTATCCCAGTAAACAAATGTAAAATAAATAATAGACAATGGTCTTAAATTTGACCTCCACATCCAAAACAATATCAGGAAAACCCACCAAAAACTTAGTTGGCTGGAACTCCCCCTCCACCTCTCCTACATTTAACTAATAACAGTATATAAAATTATACATAAACCATTTAGCCTGCCCAGCTCTTACCCCTTTCATCAACATGTATTTTCCAAAAAGAATGCTTAGATCAGAAGACAAACAACTTCTCATAGGGTTACCACCTGTCCCACTTTGTGAGGGACAGTCCCTTTTTGGGCAGTTGTGTCCTGCAAAAAATGTGAAAAAATGGCAAATGTCCTGAGATTTTAGGACAAAATTATTTTCTATATTTTATGTAATAGTTGCATAAAACAGTTATTCTGTATCTGAAACACCTAAATGTTATAAGAAACAGAATAAGGAACTAAAATGCTACAAGAATAAACTTTTATTCAGGCAAAAATCTGAAGTTCTGTCGTTTGTACTGGCCGTGGGTATGTTTTGCCCTGCAAAATCTCATGTTTGTAGCACAAATGTCCCACTTTGGGCATTTGGAAAGGTGGCAACCCTAACTTCTCACCATAAATAAACCAAATAAATCCCCTGTACAAAGCCTGTACTCATACTCAGTAGCAAAAAAAAAAAAAAAAAAAATGGAACTCCTTACCTGTAACCTCCAGAACTATTTCTAACCTACCCACCTTTAAATGTTCCCTGAAAGAATACCTTACAAAGTCTTGGACCTGCTCCTGTGCCAATCCTTGTTGAACTTAACTATATTTCACTCACCCCCTTCAACCTAGATCATATTTCACTACCCTCTACAGCCTCCTATTCCACTCCTATTTGTTTTCCCTAGTACCTTACTTAATTTCTACAGAGCTTTCCTCTACCTCTTTCTTCCCGATTTACCTAAGCTACCTGAAGACATCCTACCCTGCACTCTTCCTGTAATCTCCTTCACTTCATCTTTCAATAACTGCAATATGAACACCTTTCTCATACTAAGACATCACTCAATTTCACCTCACTGTTGCTAATCATTTAATCTCTGATATCTCTTTAAGTATCTTATTAGAATTGTCTCAGGTCTCATTTACCACATATTAATCTATGTAACAAATAATATGACTATTGATTTTTTCCTCACATATTTTCTTCAACTCGTGTTATTTTCATTGTACTCTGCTATGAAACATATGTTCTATGTTTTTCTCATTACAACATTCTTTCAGTTGTATGTTTGTACTGTAACATGATACTTTGTGGTTTAAAATATCTGTACTTGCTGTTTTTGTAATGTAACATGATACTTTGTGATTTAAAATATCTGTACTTGATTTTTGAAATATTGTCATTGTGGAGCTTTTTTCCCTGGGCCTCTACTGAAATTGGGCACTTTCTGGCACTGTTGGACTTTCCTGGTAAACAAATGCAAATAAATAAATAAAAATAAACCATTTATGCATAATGTATGAAAAGGAAAATCTATGCAATGGTTTGATTGTTTTTTTAATTAGTGTATGGTTACTCGTGACACCGTAAAATGTGAAGTTAATAAATGTGTTTGAAAAAATATATTTGTTTTAACTTAAAAGAGGTCTTTGAAGTACAGTAATTAATGAAATGGTGCTTGTGACGTCTTTAAAGCCTACATCAACAAAGTAAAAAAAAAAATTAAACATTTCTGACATCTTTTGCACCATTTTCTTTTGCAGTCATTCCTCTCATGTTTCCCAGAAGTCATCCATTCTTCAACTTCAGTTTGTATTGTGAAGGGATCGATACACTCTCTCTCTAAGGGCAGAAAACAGGGAATGTTTTGTTATGGAACTGAGGCTTATCTCCCACTGCCATCCATTTTGTTTTTCTTGGAGACACAGTGTCCAACAATGTTGGAAGTCTGAAAGTTTTTAGCCCATTTCTGCATTGGAACATATTACACTTTTACTGTCAGAATTCACTTAAATGTTCAATGAGGGACTTTTCACTTACTTAAGCAGGTAATTTTAATTTATTTCCTAAGGAAGCCGGTTAAGAACTTTGAACTGGATTAATGCACATTAGCACCCACAGCAAGCACTAGAACCATTAGTTAAACTGCAATGAACTTACTTGTGTTAGTTATACCTGGCTGCCTATACATATGTTGGTAAATGTCTACATTAGAAATGGAAAGAAAACCCCAACTTAGAATCAGAAGTAATTAAATGAAATGCACGAGCATCAGAATGGTAGAGGGATCCAACAGAAATTCCACTTCCTGTTCCTTCTGGGCTTGATGCTCTACCTGCTGTTACTAGAATTTTCCTTACGGACCAAATAAATATACAAACTGAAACAAAAAAATTTATGGAAGAATGTGCTTAGTCAATCAATTAATTAATCAATGTACTCATTTTATCCCTTGATAACCAGGTTAGACCTACTATGCTAGTGACCTTTTTTCATTGGAAACCTGAGCGGTATTTATACTGACTACCAGAAATATGGCCAGGGCACTGGGGTTCTTCGCCTACGTTTTTTGGTAAGTGCCATCTTTTACATCCATCTGAGCTACTACCAATTCAGGCAGACAGGACCTCAGTTTAACATCTCTTTTGTATGATGAGAGTTTAATGTGTTCATTGTTCAGATGAATTCATTGAGTTTATTTATTTGCCATTTCCTGACTAGGTAGCTGGGGTTAGTCCTAGGATCCTTTTCAACCATGACCTGGGTATAATTGCACAATTACATAGCTGTCTACACATAGCAAAATTACAAAGATGTAACAAAAAATAGTAACATACTTTGTAAAATTGCTTCATACAGAGACATACTAATATCAATATATTAATAACCTGCGGTCTATAAATCACAGTATATAATATATAACAGATTTAAATCAAAGTGTGAGTAACACTTTGCAACTGTAATCAAGTGATTATATAGGTAGAAAGAACCTAGAGGTGTTTGATAAAAAGGTGGAGGTGTGAGAAGATAGAAGGGAGAGAAACAAGGTGGAGAGATCAAAGTTAAAGAGGTATAACCTAAGTGTTTACACGACAGCGCTTCCATACTTACAGGTGAAGCCCATTTGAGACCCCCCCCCCAGTATTAACATATTTGCAGGGATCAACTAGTACAATGTGATATGTGTCACAGAAGACTCCACAAAGGGTGAAGATAGGGACATACGCTACTTAGGATGGAAGACTTAAAGGGGATTCTCCTACCATTCTGATTTGCTGCTGATTGTTGATAAAGTTAATAAAAATAAAAAGGATCCACTGCAGCAAGTTAAACCAAGAACAGGTATGTAGGAGTAATGATGCCGCATTGACCATCTGATGATTCAAGCCTGGATGGTGATACTACTGGCATGAAAAATCAGATAAGTACATATTAGGCACCACAGATTATAAACAAAGGGGCCTCAATCAGACCTATGCTTTTGTTAAATGGAGACAGATGGGTGTAAGCCTCACAAAGGAACAAAAACAAGTAAAATAGTTTTCCAGCCAGGTGCTGGTAGATGTTTCTTCTTAAGAATTAATTTGCAGGAATGAAGGATAGTTTGAGAAAATGTCAGAGATATTCCACAGCTTAATAAAGTAGCAGCTCCTTGACATTCCACCACAGGGATAACTCAAAGCCACTTTGATTAGTCAGCTCAGAAAAGGCATCAGAGCATCCTACAACCAAATTCAAGTGAGGGTGCAAGGACTGCCACCCCTTTCATTTCATTTATCTATTACTCAGGTAAGAGAAATAATGTGCATGCTAATAAACTGAAAAAAATAAGTATACTTTCAATACAGTGCGACTTGCATGCAGTTGTTGAAGGAAATTAGTGATTATCTGCTTTAAACATACTTTTTTATGTCAAGAATAAAATAATCTGGTCTACTTTTTCTGAAATGTAAAAAAAAGCTCTGGAAAATGAGAGAAAGAAAGGGTGTCGATGTCATATCCTGCAGCAATATGCGCCATGTGGAGTTCACCAATTCAAAGATTTTCTTTTGCATAATGCTAAAACCTGCACTGATTTGGGAATTGCAGCCTCATACTCATTGCTACTGGCACTGATACTGATTCAAAAACCTTCTGTTACCCTTGTAGCATTTATTTACAATCATGACTCTCCTCTCCTGAAATAGCTGTTACTGTAGCTACAAGCATTGCAGTGTTGGTAATCAGACCCAGAAATTAGAAAAATTTAACAAGACAGGAATTTCAAGGACTACAGAATATAAACGCATTTCAGGAATACTCTGCACCGACAGATGCTATCACCCTCCAACACTACTGAAAACCCTAAAAGATCTCCATTTCTTCTAGTCACCTTCGTTGTATTAAGATTCTCTACTATTTTCCATGTGTATTCTCAGGGAGGTCTCTTTCTGCTTATCGTTATAACACTTCGTGAAGAAGTGTGCTCCAAGAGTTGATCTTGCTTTCTCTTACCAGGATGCACAACACTGAGGCATTTAGCACTTCTGTCTTGAATCTATAACACAGAAGCATTTAGTACCTCTAGCCTGGCTGTACTTAACAGGTTGCCAACACTATGCATTTAGCATTTCTGTCCTGCCTTTGTTGTTAGGGTGTACAACACTGAAGTATTTAGTACCTCTGTCTTGACCTTCCTTACTAGGATGTACAACACTGAGGCATTTATCACTTCTGTCCCACCTTGGTTGTTAGGTTGGAGAACACTACAGCAATTGGTACCTCTGGCTTGACCTTTACTGAGATACACAGCAGTGAGTTAGTTGGTAATTCAGTCCTGCCCATGCTGTTAGGGAGTATAACACACAATCATTTAGTAACTATAGCCTGACCCTCCTCACAGGAATGCACTACAGTCCTGTTATTCAGAAGTTTAACAATGAAGTATATAGTACCTCTAGCCTCATCCCCCCACCAGAATGCACAACACTAAGTAATTTAGTTCTTGGCTCCTGGCCATTATTAGGATGTATAACATTAAAGCCGTTAGTTAGCACCTGTACCTACCCAGCCTTACCAAGGTGTACAACAATGATGCATTCAGCACCTCTGTCTTGCCCCTTATTAAAGTGTTCAGTACTGAATTGTTTATTCTCTCCTTGTGGGGCTTTTTATTTACTTACTATAACATGTATTGAATAAGTACTGTATAATATGGACCAAAAATAGAAGTTATGTTCTTACCATAACGTTCCATGTTAGTTGTCTTCTTCTCGCCTTCTTCTTGCTGGATGGGTTCGGAGCCGACCTCGGCTCCGACTCGGACACTCTAAAAGCTCGAGAGTTGGTTCCACCGGCTCGAGGCTCCCCTTATATCCCACAATGCTAGGCGAGAGTTACCTCAGATCTCGTTTGTAAGCTAACCCCAGCTTATAATAGTAACAGAATCATTCTAAAACAGAATCCACCTCTAATAACAGGAAGAAGAAGGGTGACCTACATCCTGATCCAGGAAATATGCACAACAGCATATGCCTAAGAAAGAGGTGGTAGAAAGAGAGGTCACGATCACAACTCCTCTAGGTCTGTCCAGGCCAGGGAAGGAGGGTGGGGCGCAAGAAGAAGCGAGAAGAAGACAACTAACATGGAACGTTATGGTAAGAACATAACTTCTATATGTTAAGTTGTCTATCTCGCCTTCATTCTTGCTGGATGGGACCGCGTCCCTAGCACCTTGTCCCGGGTGGCCTAACGGAACAGACTCCTGAGAACAGTGGAACCAAAATTAGCTCTATGTCTAGAAGCTAAATCCAACTTATAATGAGAAATAAAAGTGTGAGGAGTAGCCCAAGTAGCCGCTGCACAAATGGTGTCAATAGGCAGTCTGTCTTGGAAGGCTAAAGAAGTAGCCAAAGCTCTGATGGAATGGGCTTTAGGTTTATTAGGCAATTTTTGTTGTCTAATTTCATATACCAGGGAAATCAAAGATGTTAGCCATCTGGATAATGATACCTTTGAAACTGAAAGTCCCTTTCTGCTTTCCATAGGAGACAAACAGCTGATCAGATTTTCTGAATTGTTTTGTTCTATCCAAGTAGTACCTCAATTGACGATGAACATCCAGGCAGTGTAATTTTGTTCAGACCTATTGGAATACTCTGGAAAAAGACAGGGAGGTCAATGCTTTGGTTTAGATTTGATGTCGAGACCACCTTAGGCAAAAGGACGGGTTAGTTCGTAAGGATACTCTGTCCTTATGAAACAAAAGATAAGGAGGACGACAACTGAGTGCTTGAAGCTCTGAAACTCTTCTAGCTGATGTAATAGCTACCAGAAAGAGTTTTCCATGATAACAATTTCAAGGAACAGGAAGCTGCAGGTTCGAAAGGGGAAAGAATCAAAGAAGCAAGAACTAAATTTAGGTCCCAAGGAGAAGGAGGATTTCTTATAGGAGGTCTGAGAAGAAAAACTCCTTTCAAAAAGGCTTTGCAAAGTTTGTGGGACATCAGGGCAGATTCAGAAATACCCACATGGAAGTTAGAAATAGCTGCCAATTGAACCTTAAGTGTAGATGGAGATGAACCTGCATGGAAGAGTTCAGCTAGAAAATCAAGGACTAGTTGGATGGAAGCGGTGAACGGATCTATGTCCCTTCCTTGTGCCCAATATGAGAAGCGTTTCCACTTACTCAAATAAATCTTTCGAGTGGAAGATTTATGGGAAGCTATCAATATATCTCTAACAGAGTGAGATAATTGAGGAAGCCTGGCTACGGTTGGAACTGGAGGAACCAAGCAGTGAGGTTCAGAGAGGGGAGGGAGCGATGAAACTGACCCGACTGATGGATCAAAAGATCTGGAACTAGGTCCAGATTCCACGGTCGCTCCAAGAGAAAACGATGTAGAAAGGGGAACCACACTTGTCGAGGCCAGTAAGGAGCAATGAGGATCAAGGATGCCTTCTGAGCGATAGCTTTCTGAATTACTTGAGAGATCAGTGGGAAAGGAGGGAATGCATACAGAAGTCCCCGCGTCTCTGCTGGGTTGGCCTGGTAAAGGGAATAGAGTGAAATATTCTCTGCACTTGCTGTTTTGGGGAGTAGCAAAAAGATCGCAGCAAGGCTGACCCCACTTGAGAAAAATTTCTCTCACTACAGAGTCTTTCAGAGACCACTCGTGAGGCATGAGAATAGCTCTGCTCAACTTGTCCGCAATATGATTGGACTTCCCGGGGATGTGCGTTGCTATCAGAAAACGCTGAGAAGAAATCACCCATTGCCACAGTCTGAGTGCTTCTCGACACAGGGGGTATGATCTGGTTCCGCCTTGTTTGTTGATGTACCACACTGCAGACATATTGTCTGTCTGGATTGCAATTGTTCCCAAGGGAAGAGAGTCTTGAAGGGCTTGCAACGCTAAAAGCACTGCTCTCATCTCCAGAACATTTATGTGCAAGTGGCATTCGTTTGGTTGCCATGTGCCCTGGACTGTCCTGCCCTGATAATGCCCCCCCCACCCGATCAGGGAGGCATCCGTTGTCAGTGTAGCAACTGGAGGAGGTGGAACAAAGGGTCTTCCCGACAGGAGCTGGGGGGAAGACATCCACCACATGAGATGCTTTTTGCACGCCTGAGTGATCACAATGGTGTGAGACATTGGAAGTTCCTGGTATGACCACTGAGTAAAAAGCATCCACTGAAGGATCCGCATGTGGTATCTGGCTAATGGAAGGAGAGGTATGGCCGCTGCCATGATTCCCAACACCTTTAGAACTAACCTGGCTTTGATTCTGTTGTTGTTGAGAAGGAGTGATACCAATTTGTGAATGTCTGATATCCTTTGGTGTGTTAGCCTCGCAGACATGTTTATAGTATCTAGATTTGCGCCTATGTAGGTAATAGTACGACAAGGCGACAAAACAGACTTTTCGCAATTTATTGAAATACCCAGTTTTTGACAAACGCGAAAAGTATAATCTCTGGCCATCAGAAGGAGATGCTTGGTAGGAGCTGTGAGGAGCCAGTCGTCCAAATATGGAAACACCTGGAATCCTTGTCTCAGGTGAGAAGCTACCACTGCCATGCATTTGGTAAACACCCGGGGGGCAGTGGTGAGACCAAAGGGCAGGGCCCTGAACTGAAAATGACTGGTTCCCAGCCTGAAGCGGAGGAATCTTCTGGAGCGTCTGTTCATTTTTATGTGATAGTACGCATCCCGAAGGTCTATAGAGCACATCCAGTTTCCTTTGCCCAAAAGGGGAAGGATGGATTGCAGCGTGACCATCCGAAATCTTGTTTTCTTGACTGATTTGTTCAAGACACTGAGATCCAATATCGGTCTCCAGTCCCCTGTTTTCTTTGGAACTAAAAAGAACCTTGAGTAGATTCCGGATCCTTGTTGGTCTGCTGAATTGCTCTTTTTGCAAGCAGTTTTGAAATTTCCAAAGCTGCTAGATCCCTTTGAGCGGGTGGAACATCTGGAAGGGATTTTTTTGACTGATTTGGAAAGCGAAGAAAGGGGATAGAATAGCCTTCGGAAATGATGGACTGTACCCATTTGTCTTGAGTCAGGGATAGCCAGGCTTCTGGGTACAGTGACAATCTTCCCCCGACTGCCCCCGAAGATGGGCAGTCGGGCAACACCTCAGGGATGCTGAAAGGGCTTGTCAGGGAAGGCTTCCGATTGCCCTGGTTCTCGGACCCCCTGCCCCTAGGGCGACGTCTACCATTGTTATTCCCACCTCTGCCTTTGGTAGGAAACGACTCTGTCGTCAGGCGAAGTCCCTTGAGATTGTTTACGGAACCACATCTTTCCACCCTTCTGGCCTTTGGGGTAAGGCCTGGAAGGAGTCGAAAACGGACTCCGGCGGCAGAAAGGGTCTTGCCATCAGTCTCGCACCTAGTCAGGGTTTCTTTCACTTGAGGACCAAAGAGAGATGATCCATCAAAAGGGAGTTCGTGAAAGGCGTCTTGAAAGGGTCCGCAAAATTGCATAGCCGCATCCAGGCGTGCCTACGTGAGGCCACACCTGTCCCTGCGGCTCTGCTCGCTCCATCAGCCGCGTAAGAAAGGAGGCATGGAGGAGTTGGATATGGAATTAAGGGTAGCCAGCTGCGTGTTCATCTTGTCTTGGAAACCCGCAGCTGTAGGATCTTTAACATTTCACTCGCTTCTTTGATCAAGTCCCTTTGAAGACGAGTGAAATGGCACAGGTAGTTCAGCGACGCATGGTAAATGTCGCTGAGGAGAACATCCGCTTCCGTACCTATCCATGGACCTAGATTCCTTGTTAGGTGGATGGACAGGTACTGAAGGATCAGCCAGTTCCTTCTTTGTGGCAGCAGCTACCACCATAGCATCCACAGAAACTCCTTTTGTTAAAAATTGCTTGTCTGCTGGAGCTGTGATGAACTTAGAGGGTCTCCTGGGAGTGGGGTCCACTGAATCAGGAGCCGTCCATGCCTTCTTAGCAACCACCTGCATGAGGGGGTCGAAGGGAAGGGACACCCAGGAGGTGGAAGGACGAGAGCCAAACGCCTCAAGATACACAGATTCGTCCTCCGAAGGGTTGAGGGCTGGCCAATTTCCCCTCTGTTTCAGGATCTCCAGAATGTCTGCAAATGAGACATCTTCAGAAGGGGAACGGGGGGAACCCTCAGAATCATCCAAATCTGTGTCTGACGTGATGGACTCAGGTGAGTCAATGTGTTTCCTCTTACACTTCCTCTTCTGCCAAATCAGGAGAGGCCTCGGAAGAGGATGAAATCCCCACAGGGGGCTCCTGAGGAGCTGGCTCTCTGCGGTCCGGGATGAGGGAGTGAGTCGACTTACCCTGAGGCAGCATAGAGGGAGGGGCGGACGGAGCCGACTGTGGAGTAGAGCCAGGCTCTAACACACTCCGCATGACCTCGAATGCACCCCTGTCAGGCAGAGCCAGAGGTCCCCGCTCCGAGGAGCTAAGAACCCCCCTCGGCACTGACAGTGATGGCTCCGAGGCCGATGTCGGAGCCGAACTCACCAGCCGAAGCCCGAGAGGGAGGGGGTCGGACAAGGGTCCGATGCCACTCACCCCTCGGAGCCGGAGGAAGTCCGGCGCCGAGATTCTTCCAAAGAAGAAACGGAGCTGACGGCGGAGCCGAAGACAATTGTATCGGCTCCGGCGTAATCACAGTCTCGGTTCCGACGACCCGGCTCCGAACTCAAGAGAGTCGAAGGAGGAAAATGTTGATGGACGGGGCAGGCATCGACTGATGAGTCGGGCTCTGAAGCATCTGGGCTAGTGCCTCGGACTTAAGTAGTCGACTCACTACCCTCTGAAGGTCATGATCCGACAGCCTCGATGACCTAGAGGAGTGAGACCTTTGGCTCCGTTCAGACAGCAGGGGAGATCCTGGAGCCGAATGAACGGAGCCAAGAGATGGTGACCTGGACCTCTTCCTAGTTGTCGGCTCCGAAGGTCTGGTCGGAGCCGACAGGAACTCAATAACCTCGGCTCCGGCCGGAGCCGAGGAGCCACAGAAACTGTGGACTGAGACTTATCGGCTCCAGCCGGAGCCGATAAAGGCAAGGTTGAGAAACCTGAGGTCTCGGCTCAGATGCCGGAGCCGAAGACCTAGATGCCTTAGAGGGCTTCCCTGTTGAAACAGACAGGGAATCCTCTGGCTTCAGTAAGCCTCTAAGAATTAATTTATTTTTCTTTCCTGCAGGACCCTGGGGCTGAAGCCATGGCACACAGCA
This sequence comes from Protopterus annectens, assembly GCF_019279795.1. Classification (NCBI taxonomy): domain Eukaryota; kingdom Metazoa; phylum Chordata; order Ceratodontiformes; family Protopteridae; genus Protopterus; species Protopterus annectens. Next base: position 1,084,240,026 of record NC_056743.1, read on the forward strand.
CAGGAGTCCTGCAGGTGCAAAGGCCCCAGACAATAGACACAAGAAGTGTGAGCGTCTGTCAGAGACATTTTCTGACAGCACGCATCACACTTCTTGAATCCGGAGACCTTTGCTTCTTTAGACATTTTTGTCTGACAGGTGTACACAAACACGCACACAAACACACAAGTTATACCCTGTCAGGTAAACACAATAATTTTAGTAGTAATACTAGTAATTTAAAACTACAATAAACTAGAATAAACTACAATAAACACACACACTCCACTAGGGAAGGGAAGGCCTATAGGCCCAAGGGAAGAACCAAAGGTTCTTGGGGTAAGAAACGGAAAATATTTTGGGTAGGGGATAAAGTTTTCTAACCTACACTAACTAAGTAAGAAAAAATTAACTTAAAGGGGTTTTAAAGACTGATTTTCACAAGAAAAAATAGTACTCACCAGGAACCGGTAGAAACAACCAACCTCGAAGCTGTAGCGGCAAACGAGATCTGAGGTAACTCTCGCCTAGCATTGTGGGATATAAGGGGAGCCTCGAGCCGGTGGAACCAACTCTCGAGCTTTTAGAGTGGCCGAGTCGGAGCCGAGGTCGGCTCCGAACCCATCCAGCAAGAATGAAGGTGAGATAGACAACTTAACATAAGCCCTTTAACAAGGTGTTGTTACAGTCTGTATCCTTTAATTGTGAACAACCAACAAGTACACTGGCAGAATATCTTTTTCTGGTGCCATCGGCCAAGCCATGAAAGTTTATTGATTCAATCAGTATCGTGGCAGTTGTACAGGGTGTGACTTTTTCTTTGCACCCTCCCCATTGCGAGCTTGCTGGTATTTGGTTTCTATTTTCAACACTTTTTTTCCCTCAGAGCTTGTGAGTCACAAACTATACAAAATGGTGTTATCATACCATGTAATCAATGGGTTGAGCTGCTTAGCCTATTGCCATCCACAGACTCTCTAGCATGCAGACTGCTTCCCCGGATCATGTGGCCTGCACCAGTCCTGAAGCAGTAAGGCTCAGCATCCGCCCCCCACTAAACAATATAAGAACTTGTATTAATAATTTTCTGATAAAATGAAAAGACTAACTACAATGCCATTTGACTGATTGTAATCTTCACTGTTTTGAGACAAAATGAGGACTCTTGACGGACAAATCAAAATTTAGATATACAACCAGTAATTTTCCTGCAAATGAGGTCAACTGATACGAATAAAGGCTACTATTCGGCACAAGGATGCACTCTTGCTTCTTGCCATTGGGTTACTTCTGACTGCCCTACTTCCTCCTTTGTTTCCCCTGATGCCACTTCCCACCTCCTACTTATTAAACACTGAATTTTACAAAAATTTTCTTTAAGTCAGTACATTTTCTACTTTTTTTTTTCAAAAAGCAACCTAGTGGAAATTACAGACTCAATACGTCAAGTCCCAAAATAGAAAAGTGCAATCTTTGTACAATAACAGTGAAGTGCAAAACTCACTGTTATACATTAAAAATGTTTTTATGGTGGGGGGCAAGCCTTCCCATGCCACTGAATATGCCCCACACCCCCTACTAATATAGACTAACTTTAAGATCACTGTACCTTGGAAAAGAGGGAAATTCCCACTGTTCCGAGGAATGTACTTAACAGTTCTCAAACATACAACAGGAACCTGTTTCAAGAACGTTTTTTTTTCCTTCACTTTCCATTAACTTCTCAATTTGAGAACATAATTATCCCTTTTATCTTTTAGCCATTTCATGATTCAAAAGTGATGAATACAAGTCATCATGTCCTATTTTAAAAAAAAAGAAAAAATCTATGACCACCGAAAAAAGCTCTTATAATAAAAACAAATAACAAGCATCATAAAGTAACACAATGCCTATTCTTTTCACTAAAAGCGTTTTTGTGAGTTCGAATTTTTTTTAGCCTTGTTTTTTTAATTTTCAAAACAGCTTTAAAATTAAATTGGTCATTTATACCTACCAATAGGCAGGTGTTAAAAATGCGTCATTCAAACTTTTCTTTCTGTAATAATGCTTCTGAATCTTTTCCTCCTTTAAGACCCATATCTACACTATTAAGGACAAAAAAAGCTCTTGAAATTCATACACAATTTAGAATGCCTATCAAGTGCTTTATTATCATTTTACTTGTTGAGGACATAATAATGCTCATACATTTAAGTTATCAATTTTCTGATGGTTTTTCCTACGTACAATAAAATCAAAAGAAGAGTAAGCTGCTACACAAAGCAGCGTTCTGAAGCAAATGTAGAAATTCCTGGAGCTGAATGTCTTCTGCCAGTGAATGTACTATAAAACAGGGATCTTCCCTGATACAGCACACTGATTACCGGTGAAGTATTTATATGTGTTGTATTTATATGTACAGTTGTCATGTTGTAATAGTAAAATAAATCTACTATTCCAAAGGTGACAATAATTCCTTTCACTTGCTTTAGAACCACAGGTTACTCACGTCAGCAATCACTGATTGCTTGCCTAAAGAATGCTAATGATGACATTCCAGGCTGCGACTGCAATCAATGATACAGCTGGAGAATCTGAGCTTGCAGTTTACAGGCAGAATGGTAACTCACTAGAAGCATTTTTCTTCTGCCATCTTAACAATGGCTTCAACAATACACTTTGTAGTGCTTGCAGCCTCCTCCTGCTGGAAAAGGCCTGTGGAGTACCACTGCATGAGCACTGTCTATATTCCTCTTGTCCAGGGTGACCTATGTCAGCTCTCTCCTTCTCTTAACCTCCTGAGGTGCCAGTGGATCCGCATTTAATTTCCCTTTCCTCAGCAGGCTCTCTGGTTTCACATTTCCAAAATATTCTATAACACCACTGATACTAGTACTTGCTATCTGTCTAAGTGATACTGCCAGATGTTGCTTAGCCTGTATGGCAAGTAAGGAGATAAAATACTGAGGACTCGACATTCCAGTTTGATACAAACAAAAGAATTTTTAATATTAAAATTTTTTAACTAAAGTGAATCAAAATTATACACGGGCATTAAAAATAACAGAATAGATATTCTAAAGTTGTCAGAATGTTAACATTACTATTTATTCTGACAGAAATGATAAACATATTTGTAAAGAAACCATGAATAATTTATAAAAATAACCTTATGTGCTTTATTTTAACTACTGACACATTTCTAACCTACTCCTGCATAACAATCATGTTAATTACTGTGATTAGCATTGCACACAAGTTATTAGCATCATACATAAATTTATTCATTTTGTTAAGCGCTACAAACCTACAGTCGACATAGGAGATTATGACTGGGTTTCTGACCATAATCAACTTGTTATATGTTTGAGACAATGAGTGTCACGAAATTCACCTTCATAGTGAAACAAAGTGAGGTGATATCCATGATGTGTTTTTGTGAAGCTCCTTCTCCGAGATGCAGCAACCTCAAAATGAAAATAAGAATATGAGGGAGTATGGCAGCTCATGGGGTTTACTCGCCTGCAAAGAATACTTTTTACAGATTTCATGTTATGGTGCATTTCCTTGATTACCATACAGCCATGAGTACATGCATACATATTTTATGAGGATATGTGCACTCAGGGTTGGCTGTAGGTTTAAAAAATATTAGGAAGCAGTTGCATGGTGAGTCACGTAGTATGAGAGAATCTTTGTGGATCCATAATAAAATAGCAGTTCTCCCTGACAGTACATTTTCTAGTGCAAGACTGAGAGTCTTGATAGGATAGTGCTTCAACGCACTTGACCAAAAAAAAATACAGACTACTTCAAGGTATCTTTATCACAATGCAGCACCCCACAGGACTCCACTCAGTAATGCTTTTGGACTGCATGAAAATTTCATAATGGTTTTCTATTTCACTCAAATAAAGTTTATTAAATAGTAAATAAGCATTTTTTCTTATTTTGTTTTATGAGGTGTTTAGATGTTCTGCTTTCTACTGTTAGCCATTCCAGATTGCAGCACTTTTAGTAACAGCCTTCTTACAGTTATAAAAATGGCAAATTACAAGTGATTACTTTTGATCTCAACTTGGCAGCATTTTTTTTTGCATAACTAACTATTAAATTTTCTCTAATATATTTCATCCAAGAAGTTAGTATACATTATCACTGGAAGTATTAGGGGAGAGGGCACAACTGTCTATAAAAGCAAATATGATCAGTATTTTCTTTACAATTGTGTATGCTAATTTTTTTCTTTTGGTTATTCTTCTTTCAACATTATATTTCAATGTTGTTCTTTGAACTGTATGTATGTTAACTTTAAGTAACATTCTGTGCTTCAGTATATTTTCAACTAAATTACTATACACTTAATTGATCTTTCAGTAATTTAAATAAAATGATATTCTCTGATTTGGTGATCCATGATATGAACATGTAGTTGTTCATTTGCTGTTGCTAAAATTCCTAAAATGTCCATCTTCTTTGTCTCACAATGCATTTACCAATTTGAGAGCTTGCACTATGCCTTGAATTTGCATTTATATGTGTGTCTCTCAGAACACTGAATCCACTGGGCAAGCTACTTGAAATCACCAAGCTGAGTAGTAAGATGTTATTAACAAACAACTATCCCCCTTTCAAGCATATCTCTTCAGGCTATTGAAATAAAGAGGCAAACAATAATAAAATAAGATGTTTTATGTTCAGGTTACATAGCTTCCAAAGTTATCAGAGCATCACATTCTTAAATTTATGTTGATTTTTTTTAAGAAAATCTCTGGTCAGTGTTCATCTGCTTACCAGCACTGTCGAAGAAGAATCTTGAATCCATCTGGACAAGTATTTGGGACAGGAAGGTGCAGGCTGTTGCTTCCAACACCCCAAATGATGGCAGAGGAATCCACATCCTTATACGGAATCTCACCTGTAAGCAATTCCCATAGGACAACACCAAACGACCTGAAAATCCATACATGCAAAGTTATGCAAAGGCTTTTTCAAGCAATTATCTAAAACTTTAAAGAAATTTAGAGTGATAATACTTGTAATCCAGTTGCAGTTATTTTATGCTTTCTGCCATCAATGCCATATCTCTCAACTTCTTAGTGCAAGAAATCTGGACAAAGTTGAAAATAATGGTGGGACAAACCAAAATAGGGACAGATTTTAAATATTGCACTTATAAGCTTACAAATTTGTTGGCATGTGCAGCATTTTTTGAGGGATATAAAGTCTGAAACTTAAATGTGTGTCATTACTTAGTGACTTCAATCCTTAGTCATTTGCCAGAAAACCACAAATTTTATAAGGAACAGACCAAAAATATGAGACAAAAATCTGAACATTCAGCAAAAATCTGGACAGTTAAGAGGTATGCTGTATGCAGCCAGCCATAGGCACATATCCACAATTGCCTGTGTCTTTTTCATGTATGACATATTGTGTTTATATGGCACCATATAAAGATTATAGGATGGGCACACAGAGACCGCTCATAAAATGGTGACACCAGTGTTGCTTATTCATATGTTATAGGCTGCACAACAGCAATCATAAAATACTCAAAGCATTCCCTTGCAGATCACACCCTTGGCCACAGGAGCATGTTACAATATAGTACTAAGCAAGTAGTATAGGATGGGCACACAGAGACCACTCATAAAATGGTGACACCAGTGTTGCTTATTCATATGTTATAGGCTGCACAACAGCAATCATAAAATACTCAAAGCATTCCCTTGCAGATCACACCCTTGGCCACAGGAGCATGTTACAATATAGTACTAAGCAAGTAGACAGTGAAAGTGTCTGCTTTTGCTAACAAAATTAGCCAGAGATATCCTTCTCTTCGGTGTCTGATGTCTCATATATATCAAAACAATTATCTGCAATATAACAAACTGTAACTTAATCACCTCAGCAGCTACCAGCATTTAATCTTTATATATATATATATATATATATATATATATATAAATATATATATATATATATATATATATATATATATATATATATATATATATATATATAAATAAATAAATAAATATATATATATATATATATATATATATATATATATATATATATATAGGCTAATAGGTTCATAGGATAGTACTAGGCTAACTGCCCTTGCGAGTCATTGTAAGCCTAGACAATTATCCCTTGTGAGACTCAAACCCTGCACCTTGTGTTTGTAAGAACACCTTAACCATTAGGCCACCCTCCCACCCTAAAAATACATCACTTAGGTTCATACTAAGCTAATTATCCTTGTGAGCCTTTTTAAGCCCAGCCAATTATCCCTTGTGAGACTCATACCCTGCACCTTGTGTTTGTAAGGCAAACACCTTAACCATTAGGCCACCCTCCCAACTTAGATATATATATATATATATATATATATATATATGTATATAAATACCTCTAAACAGTGGAAACAAAGCTTAAACCAATACCCCTCACAATAACCCTCACTAGCTGTACTTCATTTCTTACTTTGCGACAACCTACCCCTTGATATACCACCACCCAAACACCAATCTATAGCATAAAACCATACCACCTGGAAAACCCATGACTTTTCATGTCAAAACCCATCATGGAAAACCCATGACTTTTCATATCAAAGCTGCATCTTATCTTATCAATGAGCTTTTTATAGTCTGTTTTCTCCCATCTCCTCCATCTTGTGCAGCCTAGAGTTTGTTTATACAAGTCAGAGAAGTGTGTTGGCTCAACTCCCCCAACACCCAAGGCAGAACTTTTTAATTGTAGAGAAAACATACCATGAAAACTCACTGATGCTATGAGTTATGGCTTTGATGAGTTGTGACTTGATAAAATATAGAAAAGCCATATCACTCTCAGTCTTTCCTCTAACCTTTACATTACCTATATCTTAACAGCTACACAAATCAAAAGAAAACAATTACTTGTAACCCTCTTTGAGCCCACCAGGCATTATTACCTCACAATAAATCATAACCTACTTAATTGCTGTCCTTTTATTACTATCAGGAGATGTCCATACCAATTCAGAACTCTTTACAATCACAATCATCTTAACATCTGGTTCCCCCTCCATATAATTCACATTCAAATCAAATTCAAACAGGAAACATTGCTGTAAGCAACAACAAACTATACTAAACAGACCTGTGGATTACACGCAAGGTATATATATATATATATATATTTGTGCACCTATTAAAACCTGACAAACTGCACAAACATACAATCATGGACATTTTCCTAACCATAGATGCATATTGCATGACTCTTAATGATCCTGAGGTTGCATGCTACTAACATAACCTAAAGATCTTACCCTTCCTCAGAGCTTCACTCTTATCATAGCCAACTACCCCATTCAATCATCCACTCAAATGTCACAGACTTAATACACACATTAACAAAACATACCTATAACAAGAAACAATTCCTTACATTAGGAGATCTAAGCACATGCTTCTTAGGACAAAACAAACATTATCTAAACAGATTTCTGTAAAACCTAAATTTTTCTAGGTAATCGATAAATCAACAAGACCTTACTTTGCAATGGATACTTAATAATAATAATAATAATAATAATAATAATACACTACTGGATGTCCTAATCACCCACCAGCCGTCACAAATAAAATCAACACACACCTACTCTTCAAACATTAGTGACCACGGTGTTGTATCGTTTACATAAAAAAAAAAAAAAAATACAAACACTCCCCAATTGCATTCTCCATCCCAAACAACTCATCCAACAACTTGCTAGCAGTTACCAGGGCTATTAACAACACTACCTGGCAAATGTGCTATACCATACATAATGTCAACAAATTCTCCAATTTTCATGCTACAGTCTAGCTAGTACTCAGAAATAATATTACCCATACAGACTTTGTCTATATAAGGCCAACTATCTTCCATGGATGATCCATGACCTACAACACCTACTCAAACTTAGGGATTCTGCTTTTTAAACAATTGAAATAAACACAATCACCCAACCAAGCCAGAAACAAGTTGGCTTACTTAAAACACTCATGTAATAAACATTTCACAACTCTTGGAAACCTTAGGCAATTATGGAAAAAAATAATCAAACAGGACAGAGTGAAACAAATAACAGTCCACATTGTTAATTCCAAATGACTTCGCATCAGAACTGCCCAGCATCCTACACGGATACAATTCTACAATGTCACCCCTTTATCTTAAGAAAATCACATTGAACTGAAGTCCTAATTAAATTTCCTACCAACCATGACTCTACAGGATCCGATGGCAGTTACCTGTGGTTCATTAAGCAATTTGATGACCTGCTATCTAACCACTTAAGCTGTTGATTCAGTCTTTCCCTCTTTCAATAAACTTTCCCTGAAATTTGGAAGAAAGCATTAGTTACCTCCATTTCTAAATGTAGCAAACTTTTTAATGCATGGGATATTTCACCCATGTCAGTGCTTTCCCTATCTTAGTTCATTGCTAGAGAACCCATATAAAATCAACTCAAGACCTACATTTACCAATATAACATTCTCATAATACCAGCACGGTTCTGTTAAACACAGAAGTACCCAAACAACTCTATGTACTCTAGCTGACACCATTCTCACTAATAAGGATAAAGGTCAACTCAGTGAAGCCCTAATTGTCAGCTTCACTATAGCCTATACTTAGTAAAACCCATAAAGTTAAATCAACTCCCTCACACAAGTAGGTTTAAGCTTTGGTTCCTTTACATTCTAATGGTTCTCTAGCTACCTGACAAACAAAACCTTTATAGTTAAAACCAACACTCCTTCTCAAACCTCAAAAAATAATCACCGGTGTTCCATAAGGCTTAATTCTAGCACCAGTTCTCTTTAGCGTCATTATTAATACCCTGCCCTTGGACCCGAATCAAAGGTTATGGTTTATGCTGATGACGCAGTTTTCTATAACTCTTCCACGAATGAAAAAACAATATTACAGAAGTTACAACACACTCTTCTTATGTCACACCCATGGTTACTAGACAAAGAACTACCAGTGAGTTCCTAAAAGACGAAAATTATGTATTTGTGAAGTCACCAAAAACTAAATAAACTACTACAACTCTCCTTTCTAATGTCGCATAACAATATAGACTTATATTCTATACAGAGCTGGGATGATAATTTAAACACCTTGGGGAGCTTGGCTGCTCTGTTGACTTAGAAGAAAAAAGCCTTAACTACAGCCCAGCGACTTAGAAGAAGAAAGCATTAACTACAGCCCAGCCAACTTGGGTTCAAGTAGTGATTGACAATACAGGCAGGGAGGAACGGGCATTATCATCCCCGATGGGAGGGTGGTTCTGTGGGCATCTCCTGTGACAATCCCTGTTGGAGGATGGGGATTTCGTTATTGGGAGGCATGGTCCAAAGGGAAAAATAGGGTGGGGACATGGATGAGCCACTGCAGGGGCAGTGCTAAGCACTTCATGTCTCCACTGCACATCCACCCCCTCGGATGCTACCACAGCAACTCTGAGGAAAGGGGGAGGAATAGGGTAGGTCAAAATGGAAAATCACCAGGCAGATGTTGACAGCCATACCCCCATGACACCATTAAGTTCCATGTCAGCCCCAGCCCTAATGGAGGTAGTTTGGGGGCTTAGGAGGTGGTTGGTACACCAAGAGATGGATGTGAGGCACTGGTTAGGGAGCCATAATTTTGATGTAGTGGGAATAAAAACCTGCCCCAAAAAATACCCTGTTGTATTTCTTGATCCAGCCTTAAATATGTCCATTCATATCTACCATTTAAAATATAAATTAACTGTCCTGCACAGCTGCCATAAAATGTACCATCACCTCCCTCCTGCTATACTCAGAAGCATACTCCAACCACAAATGAGGTATGCATTACCACTACTAGCCTATGCCACTAAGGAAAAATGTTAAAAGATATAAGAATGCTATCCAATAAAATATGCTGCTTCATGCCCCTCTCCCCTAAGATAAAATACAATTGCAATGCTCTCTGGAGAGTCAGCTGGCTCCCTAAACAAGAATGTGCAGCCCTAAGCCTAATCCACAAAACTCTATACAGTTTTTTTTCACTTCTCCTTTTAGTCACAGACTAGCAGTGAAAAACACCCCATATCAACTCCATTCACAATCCAACATTGCTGCATCACTCTCGAGATCTAAGAAACGCCCCATTTACTCCTGACCATTACTTCTCAGTCTTAGGAACCACACTATGGTGTTCACTTCCTCTTTAAATTCATAACACATCTAAATATAAAACATTAGGACAAAAACTATTAAAGACCTTAATTAAAAGCATAATCTGCTCCTCTTTCAGCCATCCCCTATAATTTAAATACTCTACTGTAATCCCCCTGACTAACATTGCATTCCACTCAGTCCTCATCATACCATGACAACAATGCTGCAAAAATTCATAATGATATACACATGTACAGACTTACACAAATGCAAGTAAGTTTGCATTTATGTTCCACTGTGATAATTTATCATACTTGTGAAGGAACTGTAACTATGTTGGGTGTTTCCTAGATTCTCTAACATCTACACTATGCTATCTCTAATGTGTTCAACAGATTAAAATGCAAACTATTATCTGAGCTGTCTTACTACATTACATAGTTCACACTTCCCACTTTCAGATTCTTCCCTTTCTCTATTGTACTGAACTAGATTTCCTACATCATATAAATGTCTCCTGTGTTCTTCAGCTCAAATCACAACAGCTGGTACTACTTGACACTAAGAAGACATAGAAGCATACTTTTTAAAGTACTGAGCCATGAAGGTAAATGCTTAGGTTTGAATCCCATCAATTCCCCCTTGCATACTTTGAGACCCTGAATACATCTGATTGCAGGGCCTGCTTCTGCTTAATCCTATTAGTCTTACAAGTATTACTTTTTTTGTCAGCAGGTCTCTTCTACAGTATAAAAGTCATGGAACCATATACTTTCAACTTTCTCTCATCAAACAGTACAACACAAGTTACAAAAAGAATTTAAACACTCTTTATGAATAAACTGCCACTAAAGTCACATGATATAGCCTAGTATAAATAAATATGTATTACTTGGTGGCAGGACCCTTCTCATTCTTGAACCAAATTTATCATGGTTCCCACCAATCAATGGATGGCTGCTGAGGTACTGACTGTTTTAATCATTCCTGTTATTCTAGTTAAACTAACATGGATTGTTCCTACTAGACCATTAAACAACTGGGCCCGCCTTACCAGCCTGGATGTTACCTAATGTTCATCCCATGACTACCATTTTGTAGGACATCCTTTACTGCCCCTTTTCCAAGGAACTCTGGACAAGTTCAGAATGCCCTACAATAGGAGACTAGATCTGTACAAAGGCATTATAAAAAAAACTGTGCCACATACTGAAATCTCTAGAGTAGTTCAAACTTGAAAACAGACTTGGCTACCGTCCTGCAGCTAAATTTGGTCCACGTACTTCAATATAAGAAAAGCACCTATCATGAAATCATGAAAAATCTTCTGATCGTCACCATTTAGGGCACTTGCATCCTTATTATAGTTTTTCTAAGATCCCCATCACTAAAACAAATGGGAAGCTCAGGCCTTTAGAAAATTCCCTCTGACATTTACTATTGTTATATACTCCTTATTTAAAATAGCAAACAAAACATATTACTGGTAGCAACAAACTGCAACTGTAGTGGATCCCAGCACAGCATTCAACATGACACAGCACTCAATGCTTTCTTGGTAGTCATGATGGAAGTGCTGTTGTTGTTATTTTTTTGCCACTCTCTGTCTCCACTGTTGATCACCAGTCCCTTCCTTGGTATCCCCCTCCCCATCACCAGACAGACATTAGGAGTGGTTTGAGAGCTTTCTTCTTTTTCTTCCCAGCCCTAACTGCATGCACCCAGCATGGTATTTGGAAGGGATGTGCAATGGGCTGTGTATTAGGATGTTCCAATGAGTATTTGTACCAAGCAGCTCTGCCCCTCATTGTACAACACAAGCAGTGGTTTCTCCAGTCTCCACTAGGGGAAATCACCACACCCAGTGTGCTCCTGTGTGAGCAATCTCCTTTCACCCCCCCCCCCCCCAAGGAGAGATGACCGGGCCCTTCCCTGCATGGTTCCTCCAGTGCCTGGGCTGTTTATCTAAGCCAGTCGCCTGGTAACAGACAGGGCTTCATCCCTCTGAACATTGGATCCAGGCTAATGAAGTGCTATCTTTTGATGACAAATGAAGATGAGAATTGAAGATGCATTTAGTACTACTTAGTCAGTGCTTTACACTGGAACAGAAATGAAATGATAACTTTTATTGGCCAACACAGATGCTACATTACAGGCTACCCAAACTTTCAGACTACATGAGTCTTCATTAGGAGTTAAATGTTAGTCCAATAAAAGGTGACCATTACCTCTGTATTTTAGTGGTTTTGGTCCCTGTACAAGCCACTGCATTTCTCCTTTTATATTGCTTTATACTTAACACTGGAAATAATCTTACATGTACACACACACACACACACACACACACACACACACACACACACACACACACAAACACTAAGAATGCACCATATCCTGTATGTTATGGGAATACGTGTTTGAGATTTGGTGCTCACCCTTTCCAAGTCACTACAGCTTTCAGGTTATAAACCTTCATTTGTACGTTACTGCACCACCTGAACAATCTTGGTCATCTCTGTACTTTACTACTGTAAATACACATCAGAAAATAGTGTGCACATTCACTTGAATAATTCTTCAAATAAACTGTTAATAGCATTTACAGAACTTTTCTTCCTGGGTGTACATTGTAAAACTTCCTGATCCATCTGAACTTATCTGTTTAACAAAACAAAAAAGAATACATGAACTAAAATAAAAATAATAAATTAATTAAATCCATTGTACTGCAGATCATCTCTCACAAATTGCACATTGATTTCAAAATGACTGTGTGATTAACAAAATAGAGGATTATGAGCAGGTTGGCAATTGCAATGCTTTACTATGTGTTTGAGATGAGGATGCCAAGAAATTCACCTTAAGAGTAAAGCTCAAGAAGTGAATCTTTGCATTTATTTTGGGAACACATAATACAGGGTTTCAGTCAGAGACCCGATCATAATTGTTTGTAGTGTATAGAGATTTATTTTCCCATGTGCTAAGAGTTAGAGCAAAAATGGAAACAAATGCTGGCATTCATTGTTGGTAAAGCACTTAGTCAGTGCTGTCAAATAGACAGCAATGCACGTCATGGCTATATTTTTTTAAGAAACCTATGGATAGACTGGAGGGACAGTGGGCAGACACAAAGCTGTTTTTATTTTAGTTCTGCTGCTGTGGTTTGCTGGCCGGCACTGTCATTTGTGCGAGACCTGATCTTAATAGCTCTTTGAAGGTGCTGTTAAAAATCAGGTCTCGCACCACTCTAATGGTAAACTGAGTTCTCTTTTTCCTGATATCGGAGCACAAATCACTGCTCTCTATGCGCCACACATAAATAAGTAAACAAATATAGATTACTATAACCTTAGTTGCCTTTTTAAGATTCATATAATCAGCCTACCTGAATTACCTTGAAATTGATGTCATCCATCCTCTGTATCAACTAGTATGCCCACCTTTACTGTTGATGGCAAACAAATTCCAGTTCCTGATCACCTTGATTTCTACATCAGACATGAAGACACTAAACAGAATCAACTGCAAAACTGGCTTCCTGTGGCATAACAATTCTCCAAGTTCACCTCTTTTGCTATCATAATTTTTAATTCTGTTAACTAGCTTCCTTTCTACCTATCATCCCTCTGCAGAATTTTTTGCCTTTCTCTTCAGCTTCTAGTGTGTGAGAGCATCAAATAATATGCTAAAGACAAACAGACAACACTGACACTATATCCATCATTCATTTCTCACTTTTACCAAGTCACAGTACTACTGCATATTTCACAGGCAGGATCAATTACAGTGAGAACACATAGTCTATACTGCTGTAGTCTGCTCTGCTTCAAGAATGTCAGTCTTCCATTTCCTTAGTCATAACTGATGTGTGGCGAATCTACTGGTAGTTTGAAGTATTCTCAGTCTAGTTTTATGTTACATGTCTATATGTACGAGTCACAGGTCTTTAAAAGTATATACCCACCTGTAAGGGTTAGTTGAAAAAAAATCCATCTGTGGTCCTGTCAACCAATTCACTAACTGGTTTAACCACTGTTGAAAGATCATGCTATCTGCCTGCCCTGTCAGTGACCTCAGTCTGTCTAATGATGTGGGACCCACAGGGTCAGCTGAGGGAATAGAACTAGAAAACAAGAATCACCTCTTTCTTTTTGGAGGGAGTGGTGTGAGAAGCAGGATTCTTATCACAATACAAAAGGCAATAAATCAATCAATCACTAAATAAATGCAAACTCAGATTTGTGACTAGCAAGGGGAAACCAAGACTCACAGAACTTGCACTATCAATGGTCCCTGCTACAAATGTATGTATGCACACCTGACTAAAACACACTGCTTATAAAGGTACACATCTGATTCAAGTGAGTTGAAGCCTTGCAAAAAAATGTCTACCTATCCTTACAACAGTCACAAGTCTGCCAATACCCCTGACTCTTACCTTCCTTTTACACCTATAATATGGTTCTTAAAGGTGGTTTCTGCATGAAGAAGAAGAATCCATATAATACAGGAATTTTTTTCTATGTGCTTAATGCCTCCATAACTGCTGATGACCAGTCCCCAACACTGATGTTGAGCGCCTTCATTCCCCTGCAACTCAGGGAGTCCCCAACTTGGCGGTGAAAGCTGATAAGAGGGGCCATCATTAAGATAGCCAAAGAGTTTCCTAGTGGCCTCACTAATATCAGATGTGAGTAATGAAGACAATTCTATTTTAGGATTTATCCCACCATTAGTGGCTCAAGTCAGCAACTGTCTCTACACCAGGACTCACCATACTCACCCCTTGTATATGAGGTGCTCTCACTCACATGCTAATGATGGCTACCCTGTTGTTGTTGTCTTTTGGCTTTTCCCGGTTAGGGGTTGCCACAGCGGAACTCCGGTGAACTAATGATTCGCAGTAGATTTTCACAAACGCCAAGGTGCCAGCTCGACGTTCAACCTTCAACGAAGGCACGCCTATTTACGCATATCTTTCAAACACCCACCCAACCATGGAGAGGACATGCAGACTCCACACAGAAGGCACTCCCCTCACTCCAGTCGAGAATCGAACAGGAGAACCTCTTGCTGTGAGGCAACAACGCTACTGCTGCACCACCACGGTACTACTAATGATGGCTACCATGACGGGCTTGATAATCCAAACTCATGTTACTGGTTAACAGCTGCAACTTTTTTGTCTATAAGCTTCCACTTGTATGTGACAAAACAGCCAAGTGGACCACATTTCTTTCTTAGAATTATTTGCCTCTCATTCTTACTCATTAGCCCCTCATTCTTACTCTCTCCTGCCCAGCTGTTCCAGCACCCAAGCCACTAGCAGAACTCAGGTCATTTGGGCCATGCTCATAGCTTTAACCTACAAATTCAAACAGCCAAGTTAATGAAGGCATTTTTATGTTCCTTTTGGCTCCCTTATCTTCTCATGATCATTAAATCCTCAGCCCCAATTACCCATCTGTCATCCCTGTACCTGGCATCGGAGGACACTGAGCAGATATGGTATACTAAATCAATTCCAACTTGATCAATGGACCATCAAAATGAATCTAATAAAAATAAAGTGACCCTGGGTAAGGGGAGGAGGCAACCCCTCCTCACACATTTCCATGTAGGGACTTTGTCTGCTGCACCATTTTACTTAACATAACACCCTCAGAGTTTACATAACCTTGGGGGAAAGTTTATAAACTTCAAAGTTATTTTACACTAATTGATCAGGACCTGACAGACCATACACTGACCCATTGAGCATAGGAGGTAGCTGACAGGGATTGGAAGCTATTATCCTGTAGGAAATTAGATTTTTACTTCTGCTCCAAATACCTCCTGTTGCTAACCATCCTGTGTAGCTCAATGCCTGTTATGCTGGTTCTTCTGCAGGTGGCTCACTTCTAATCAACTCCAGTGTCTAGCTACACATTATTGCTCTCCTTAGCTGGTTCATGACCTCTAATCCTGCCTTCTTCTCTCGTGAATAGAATGGCTGTTGTCTGACCTCCCCCATGTTGCTTCAGCAGTGGGATGCTTAACAAGTCCTTCTCTGAGATGGGCTAGCCAGTATCAACCACACACTTCCACCTTTCCTTAGCTCATTCCTCAAAGGTTGGGTTCACTAACTGAATCCAGGTCATGTGGAATGTAGTCAAGGTTTTCTCAACACACTGTAGAGCCAGAACAGTGAAAATATATCTAGGAGGTATGGTAGCTAGAACAGGAAACAGTGGATTATCAGGGAATTAAGGTGCCAGGGCAGACTGAGGTGAAGTGAGAGAGGTAAGTCCCAAAAATAAAAACATATACACATACACTTTTGCATACACACACACACACACACACACACACAATCCTTACTGGATCCATACACATATTGCAGTTGCAATTACTACATTTATGCAGCAAAAAAATTCTTTCTTCCTCATACTCCTCCTACCTGCTCTTAAATTAAGCCCTTCCTAGTCTAGCATGTCCTAGATTTGTTTCCAAATATTTCCTTACTTGAGGCAAAAACATATATCATGGTTATACCAGTTGAAACCCTTTCTGCGGTAGTAAACCCCCCAAAAAATACAAATGTGGATACTTGGGATTAAAATGGCTAGGCTTGTAAAGGCTCTAGGGCCGCTAGCCTAGTAACCTGCTATGAACAAACAAAGAAATCCAAATGCGAATACTGCTTCCAATCCTACTATGACATATGACAGTTTTTCAGTTCACCAGGGTAGGAGGGGGTTAAATGGAGCATAGGGGCAGGCAAGTACTACTCGTGGCACTGATTCAATGATAGCTGTTTGATAAAAATATCAAGGCAGGAAAGGCAACAATGCCACAGAGAAAGACAACAGGACTGCAGGTAGCTCCATTGCTACACTTTCTTCCTGCAGATCAGGGTTGCCAGATTTGCAAACCCCCAGGTAGGGACAAAAAAAAAAAAGAAGGTCTCTCACGACAAGTGAAGACCAAAAAGTCTTGAGTCGGAGACTGAAGAGCAAAAAAAAAAAAAAAAAATAAAGAACTGAGCTCACTCAGTAACTCTGCACTAAACACGGAGCTTCTCGTGTTTAATGCATTGCAGTTCGCATTAAACAAGCTCCGTGTTTAGCGATTTTGATTGGCCTGTATACCGGCATATGGGCCAATCAAAATTTTTGATTGGCCCGTATGCCAGGTATACGGGACAATCAAAAACAAACAAAGCGGAGGCTGGCCGGGATTTAAACCGGCAGGGCGGGACTCGGGATCAGACTGCTGATCTCGGGACAGTCCCGCCCAAATAGGGACGTCTGGCAACCCTGTGCAGATGCTGGTAGAAAAAGTAAATCTAACTCACTGGCAAGGCAGTGATGCTACCATTTGAGCTGAGGAATAAAAGTTACTTAGAATGCACAGAACATGTAACTTTCGCTGAGACTATAGTATTGCTATCACACAGCAAGAGGTATCACAGTTTGATTCTCTGCTTGGGTGTCTTTTGTCCAGAGTCTGCATGGATTTTCTCTAGGTGTTTGTTTCTTCTCATTTCCCAAAAAAGCAGTGAGTTGACTAGTGATCTTCTGAACTGGGCATAAATGTGCATGGATTGAGTGTGCATGTGCATTCTGCAATATACTGGTACCCTTGTTTAGGAAAAGCTTCAAAAGATAAAGTGGATTATTGGAAAATGGATATTTGCTAGCTACAACACTGAAGTGGCTTATAACAGAAGTCCAAGGTCTCAAAGGTCAGAAAATGATAGCACCACAGTAAGTGATTAATGTTAGGATATTGCGTTATCAAGCTCGAAAGATGGCCATACAAGTTAGAGACTGATGGAATTCAAATAATACTACTGCAATATGTGCAAAGGATTTCACAAGATAAGTGTCATAGCATGTCCAGTGGCGTGCATCTGTGTGCTAGTGGTGTGTGTGTGTGTGTGTGTGTGTGTGTGTGTGCAGGCACACATTTACTTATGTATGTGCATGCACATACAAACAAACACAGCCCTTTGTGTGTGCATTTGTTTAAAAGGGATTTTTTGGTATCATTGCAAGTCTATTGGAATATGCAGGAAACAGTGTATGGACATATACCTATATATGTGTGCTTGTAAGTTGAAAAGAGATTTTGCAGGCATCACTACAAGCCCAGTGGCATGTTATGTGCAAGTGTGTGTGTGTCTGCATGATGTGTGTGCATGCAGCACGTATGTATATGTGTGTGCTATCTTTTAAGCGGCCAATTCTTCTCCCCTGCCACTACATCCTGAAGTGGGCCCTGCTGTTCTGTGTCCCATTAACATCTCCAAATTTCACCTCTGCCAAGAAAAACTGAATTCACACATGGCTAGGCTGCCATGCATCAGGGTGTGAGTTGGGGAAATGGTGAGAAGGAACTAAAAAAATGAACAGGCAGTGGCTCAGGTGAATAAATTCCTAGTAAGACAGATTTTTGTGGTTTAGGACTATATCCCACAGTGGCTAACAGATGTCCAAAACAAAGCTTTTTTACTGAGATTCATCTAAACAGTAGTGGATAGGTGTCCACATGCAACCAGACTGTGTGTTAACCACTTCATGTTCAAGATATAAAAGGCTACTCAGCTTCCCGTACACGACCTGGAAGTCAAGGCTGTCTAAACAGAGTACTGCAGTCAAAACTAATCAAAACAGAAGAAACATGGTACATTCAAAGCAAAGTTTTGCTACAAAAGAGATATAAACAACATGCATGTTCTATTTGGGTAGTAGAATTTATTAAAAATAAATAAATACTACCTTCAGTGTCTCACGTGTCCTATTATATTCAACTAGAAAGCAGGTGCCACTGTTTCAGTTGGTATGACACTGTTATAACAACTCGGCGCAGTACTCCTTAGGCAGTATGGGGGTTAATACATCTTGCCCTATTTCAGCAAATGGATTTAAGAGCACCCTGGCTCCTTCACCATCTGGCACCAGTGTTTCTATAGCAACTACTTTAATTACTGGGTTCAGACAGCAGCAGCCCAAACTTCCAATTAACCTAATGCCTGTAATTTCTCTGCTTTGACTAGCTCTGTGAAACAAATCCATTTAATTACATACCAGTCCTGAAAAGGAAGCTTTTTGGAAGATGTACACTGTTCAACCTCAGCTAAGTCAAGTACAAGTAACAATAATAATGTGTACACTGCAATTTATTTATTGAAATTGTGCTCATTAGAAGGTTCCACTCACTGCAGCAACACCCACAAACAAATCCAGTCTTTTTTGTCTTCATTTAAGTAGCTTCTTTGTAATATATTTGCTGATTTATTTATTTTGCCAGAGATCTAGAACTTCTGGGAAAGATTTGGTGTAAGCTCTTCAGAGCTGCACAGTACAAAGCAGAAGGAGACAAAACCAGAGTCTGCACTATGTAGCTTATCAATAATTTGTAGCCTTAACTTTGTCCTGTTCAGTTACCCCCAAGCTGCCATTCTGGGATATAGAAAAATGCAATTTGACCCCAAAAGACCTGTATTGTTACTACTGACTTTTACATACCTTGTGGTTAGCCTGGGTACAAGTTGTGCCTAGTTTCAAATACATACCCCAGAAAGTTAAAAGACGCTATAAGAAAAACAAAACTATATAGCATGCATAAAAAACAGGTAATATATAGTACAGTATGAAACAAGAACATCATCATCATGACACTCCAATTTTTGTCATTTTTACATGGTGACAGTATGAAACAACATAGGTAGTAAAAAAAAGACTTGAAATAAATTTAATAAAAGCACAGTGTAAAATACAAAACTCATGAGCTGGTAAGAAGAGGTAACAAACTACAGGCTACTCTGGGTACATAAACAACACCAATGAAAAGGCATGCAAGACATACAATCAAACAAGACAGCTGTGGGTTTCTACCTACCACCTACCATTTCTACCTGCTTGCTTCGTCTAGAAATAGTTCTTCAGTTTTTATCATCGTAAAAGTACCAAGAAGTTTGATTTCTTGCTTAATTTTAGAGAGGGTGTGTGATTTAGGGGCAAATACTGGCACTATGCATGAAAAAGCTGGTGGCGGTGCACTAAATGCCAGAGGAAACATTGGCCAGCATAGTGAGGGGAATTACCGTACTGTATCATACGTTTATATAAATTTATTTTCAGGTAACCTGCTTAAACCAATTCACGGCTGCAGGGAAGCCTGTGCCTATCCTGGCATTCAAAGGGTCCAAGGCAGTGAAGCTGATGTTGAATGGGGTGGCAACTGATCACAGGACGCAGACACAATTATTCTCACACAGTGGGCACATCTGTGGGCAGTTTGGAGGAAACATTGGCCAGCATAGTGAGGGGAATTACCGTACTGTATCATACGTTTATATAAATTTATTTTCAGGTAACCTGCTTAAACCAATTCAGGGCTGCAGGGAAGCCTGTGCCTATCCTGGCATTCAAAGGGTCCAAGGCAGTGAAGCTGATGTTGAATGGGGTGGCAACTGATCACAGGACGCAGACACAATTATTCTCACACAGTGGGCACATCTGTGGGCAGTTTGGAGGTTCACCAATTCACCTACAACATGTTCTTGAGATATGTGATAAAACTGCAACATGGAACAGAAACCTACATAGATACAGGGAATACAGTTCAGCAAAAATATATGAACTAAAAGGCCATGTTTGTAAACATCACAGAATGTAAGAAAAAAGCATTTAAGAATGAGGAGGGCAGGTACAGTAAAGATAAAAAAAATATCCCATCAATATTAATCAGTATGTGGATACAATTATCATGCAACCAACCAACTGTTATACGTGAAGTTACATATGCTACTGCAATTTTAATTAAAATATTTTATATTAAGCAAAAACACAAGACTGCCACCAAAGCTTTAGAACTCACCTGTCCTGCACAAAACAGATCCAGAATAAAAAGCAAAACACCAGAACTTGGAGACGGCTGTAGAATCCAGTATAAAAAACTTTATTCGACACAAGTTCTTTCGTGGGTAACCCCACTTCTTCAGATGTCTAATACATTTTAAAAACAGCTCTTGGTTTAAATATCCTCTTGAAACACATGATTAAAACCAGCCAATATTTTGTTCTGGTGTGAACAAGCACTTTCAGTTTAAAGTAACATTCTACAAGGTACAAGCTCCATTGACTAAACTAGAAATCTGAATGTATATGTATACACTTCTAAAAGCCTATTTATAAAGTATTTAAATTGTAATTCAAATTTCCATTAACATTTCAGTTTGCAATCACAAGCACAGAATGTATCTGCACGTATTTACATTTTCCACTTATGTTCTCCAAAACACATACAAGCCTGTTACAAGAAGTCAATAATTTATCATACAAGCAATTCCACGGCACATCTTGCCTAAAAAGCTGCCTACTTAGGACATTTCATTTTACAATCACAAGGAAATAATATATCTGTACATGTTTATATTTTCCACTTATACTCTCATATGTTCTTCCTATAAACAGGTCTCTGAAGGAAAGAATACGTGAACACATTTATGCCGTCCATAAAAAGAACAACGTGAATGCCATGGCCAGACACACTATCAATAATGATATGGAACATGCTTTTAAATTTCTAGTTATAGGAAGAACATATGAGAGTATGGAGGGGAACTTATGGAACATCACTGAAGAGCTTGAAGCTAAGTGGATGGTAAGATTAAGGGCTGATAGAGGTCATGGATTAAATGATTATATACCCCTGCGTCCTAAGTTAAAGTCTACGCAGGTTTTTTAGGTAAGATGTGCTGTGGAATTGTTCGCATGATAAATAACTTGACTTCTTGTTATAGGCTTGTATGTGTTTTGGAGAACTTAAGTGGAAAATGTAAACGTGTAGATATATTCTTTGCTTGTGATTGTAAAATGAAATGTCCTAAGTTAAAGTCTAGGCAGCTTTTTAAGCAAGATGTGCTGTGGAACTGTTTGTATGATAAATTATTGACTTCTTGTAACAGGCTTGTATGTGTTTTGGAGAACATACGTGGAAAATGTAAACGTGCAGATACATGCTGTGCTTCTGATTGCAAACTGAAATGTTACAGAAATTTGAATTACAATTTAGATACTTTATAAATAGGCTTTTAGAAGTGTATACATACACATTCAGATTTCTAGTTTAGTCAATGGCATGTACCTTGTAGAATGTTACTTCAAATTGAAAGTGCTTGTTCACACCAGAACAATGTATTGGTTGGTTTAATCATGTGTTTCAAGAGGATATTTAAACCAAGAACTGCTTTTAAAATATATTAGACATCTGAAGAAGTGGGGTTACTGACGAAAGCGCTTGTGTCAAATAAAGATTCTTATACTGGATTCTACAGCCTTCTCCAAGTCCTGGTGTTTTGCTTTTTATTTTATATTAAGGCATGCTTATATGCAGTGCAAAATGCATCTAATTAGCTAATTTCTAATAATTTTCTATGCGATCATAAGCCTT
The DNA here is from genome assembly GCF_019279795.1 of Protopterus annectens. Classification (NCBI taxonomy): domain Eukaryota; kingdom Metazoa; phylum Chordata; order Ceratodontiformes; family Protopteridae; genus Protopterus; species Protopterus annectens. Next base: position 1,084,262,627 of record NC_056743.1, read on the forward strand.
CTGAACTACATTATTGCTGTGCTGAACTGTTCCATTGTTTGTAAATGGCATGACATACGTCTGTGAATCGTGACCTGTTCCCTTTCAGGTAACAGCTGTAAATGGGCACTTTGCTGCAGAATGTATTCAGTAAATGCAAAATAAAGCAATTAAATAGTCTATAAATGCCACTGGATTTCTAGCTTGTCTTTTAATTATCACCAGAACAGGCAGATGGGACCCTGGATTAATGCCACATCTACAAGACAGAACCTCCCAAATTCATCTCTCCACTCCCACTCAGCAGCAGAGTATCGGTAACACAGTGCAAGTGAAATATGTAGCCCAGATATTCTGGTATCAGATCTGAGTTTGCAGCCAGCACCACAATAATTGGGTAGTAAGCACCTGAATCCTATTTCTACAATTGCTGTGGTGGACCTTAAGATGTGTGTAAATTCTGTAGGTTAATGCAGTCATTTCATTTAAAGTGTTTTGGTACTACATTCACAAAAATTTGACTGATAATTTTAAAGATGCCATTAGATCTCACAAAATGTTTCCCATGGCATACTTAAGCAGGTTTCTCACCTGGAATGTGCTTGTAAATTTCTTATATTATCCTTACATAAATAATTTTTTAAATGGACTTACAAAGGTTCTTCACAAGATCTGTTTATATGTTATTTTGCTGGGTTACACAAAGGTTTGGTGTTCTAAAAATGTATTTTACTTAGTAGTTAGTTTTGCATTTATTATCTGGTTAAATTATTTTTTCAACCATGTCCCAAGCTGGCCTGGCAGAAGAAGTACAACTATATAATGCTTCAGACAGACAGATCACATGATTCAATACTACACGGAGTACAGAATAACATAATTTTAGAAAGTAGAAGTACTGTTAGTAGCCAGTTGGCAAAACATATTCATTTATGCATGGAATACCAAATTAACACACAGACATTAAGGAACAACCACAAAATGTGCTTCCTTGACAGTATAGTTTTTATACTTATTATACGACAGTCTTATACACAGGTTTAATTGTATTTACAGTATTATGTTCTACAAAGGTACCCTACTGAAAGAAGTTTATTTACTTATTAACTGAGTAGGTGGACTGGCTTCAAGGCCCTTTTCAGCCATGAAACAGGCTTGGTAAACAGCAATACAAAATAAAATACACGAGAAAACAAAATTATATAAAAGAATAACAGCAACATTGTATACATAATATATGCTGTATATGGGTCTACTGCAGGTGCTTGCTTGCTAGTATTTCGTGATCCATTAGCTTACTGCCAATTGCTCGAAAATGTAAGTGCTCAAACTCCGACTAGACTGATTTGTTTCTATTTAGCCCTTCCAAAATCTGGCCTGTAAAACTATACAATCCTTCCAGAATCTAAACTCTGACCCTAAACTCCTAACCAGTTCCCAATGTGAGTCCTTGCTTCCGTACACTAAACTGCCAATCTCCCTCCCTGACCCTAAAGTCCCAGATTGTTCCCTAAGCCTAAAACCTCAACTCCCCACCCTAAACCTAAATTCCATAATGGTTTCCTAACCCTAAAACTCCCCTCCCACTCCCTAAACCTAAAACTTCCTTCCTTCCTGCTCACTAACCCTAAAACTCCCTTCTCATGCCCTAACCCTAAACCCCCCTTCCTCCTCCCTAAGTCTAAAATCTTCCTCCTCCAGTTCCCTCTCCACAGATGCCTGCTAAGTTTGAACTTAAGCACCAGCCTACACAAGCTTCAAGAAGCTTGAGTGCTTTCTTTGAGATAATGGATTTGAAGCACTTGGAACTTGAACACCTGTAGTGTTTCCGTTACAAATAATGCTTATAGTAACATGCTTATTTATATCAGATAATGGCATTCCAAGCTATACATATTGTAAGTTACTTGGTATCAAGTTGTATGAGTTAAAAGATTAGACATCAGCCAGCAGATCAGTATCTGTTTAGTAAGTGGTCTTTAATTTTCTCCTAAACTCCAGCATTCTGGGTAGAGTTCAGAGTGATAATGGATAAGCCATATAACAGACATTGGATATGGATGGTGATAGCTATGGATTTTTTTTTTAAATCGGTACTTAAAAAGTGTTTAAGCTTACAGAAAAGCCTCGGGTGTTTTGAGTATTCTGTCAACTAAGATTTCAGTATGACAGTTAAAGATAAGATGTTGGTCCATCCACCTCTAAGTATTTCTCTTTGGTGTTTTTTTGGAGTATTGTTCCATGTGGACCTATAATACAGATGTGTGATGCATTTAGTCAGAAGACTTGGAGTCATTGATAACAAGAGAGTTATTGTTTAACCAATTTATCAGATGGTTAAATCTTTCTGAAGTAAGTACTGCAGCCCTTTGATTGTGCTGCTAGAATTTAATAGTTTAAGTTAAGGGCAACAATGGTGACGTCATTTATATGAGCAATATGGACCATGGAAATGAACCCTGAGGAATGCCCCTTCCAAAAGTAGCTATATGGGTTTTGTTGTTTCTGGAAATCACCTCAAATGTTCTTTTAGCAAAACAACATATAAATCAATTTTTTGTAATGCTTTCTCACCTTCTGCAAATCTGTAGTTGGTTAGTTTATGTAACAGTAAGCTATGTTCACTGGTTCCAAAATCCCGCTCAAGATCTACAACCATCAATCCCTGATACCCGGCTGCACTACAGACCTGTTTTTTTCCCCAGGGTTGACAGCATTACCGCTCATTTATCCACCTAGGCTGAAAGGCAAGTGAACTGGGACTAAGGAGTGGAGTTTTCTATTTTTAAGCCCTGGCATCTTCTGTTCATGCTGAAGGCATCTAAGGTGTTGTGTGCAATAGGCATCTGTGCGTATGTAATCAAATTGACCTGCTCCCCACGTAGACAGCACCTCTGTAATTCCCCAGTCATCAGTAGGATTCTACCACAGTCTGTAAGCCCAAGCACATGCACCGAGCCAGTACCCTGGACAGAGGTAAGCAGGTTACGCCTCATCATTCGTTTAACCTTCATGTCAGCAACAGCCTCCTGTGCTACTAAGTGAATTTGGATTACCTGGGTTGTAGTCAGGACATTATCCCTGTACACCAGCACAAGTCTGTTTCATGTTCTTAAGCTATGCTAATGGACTGTTCATAGCAGCTGTACTTGAAACCTTGTATGAAAACTGACAAAATGGTTTATTTTCTTAAATGTAACTCTTTCTGACTGGTATCCCGTGGTAGTGGTGCTGCGGCAGCGTTGTCGCCTCACAGCAAGACGTTGTCCCATTCGATTCTCAGCTAGAGCGTCTTCTGTGGGGAGGCATGCGTGAATGAGCTTGCCTTCGTTGAAGGTTGTGCGACAGGGCTGGTAACTCGGCACGTAAAAAAATCCACTACCAAACATTAGCGGACCGGAGTTCCGCGGTGGCGACCCCTAACCGGGATAAGCCGAAAGACACAACACCAACAACAACTCTATCTGACTGGTCTTCACATTTTAACTATTAACCACACACGCACACCACTCCTGTTTTAGCAAAGACAGAACAACTCACATCTATACTCTTGGCTTCCCATTAACTGCAAAGGCCTCTAGTATGCCAACTGTTCCAAAGGCAGCGGTATCTTTTTGAACCACCAATGTTTTTCAGAAAGGACTTACAGTTAGAAGGATCAGATGAAGGCTTGAGCTCTTTTGTCAAAAAAAAAAAAATGGTGATATACTGCCATGAACTGGAAGTAAGCAGTGCTGTCTACCACACAGCCAAGATTTAGGGTTGTGGTTCATGTTTTATGGAGTACAACCAGAAGCACCCATGCTTCCATGATATCACTACATATCTGCAACTACATCATAAAGAAGTAACTAATCTAAGAAGTTAGGTGAAAATATCCCATTCTTCATATGGCAGAAAGAGACAAGGGTAGAAAATTCCCCTTCACAATGACAATATGCATGTATGCACACAAAATGTTTTAGTATCTACCACCTGGAGAAAATGACCAGTTTATGGACCTCGGTGAGCCTGTCAATGAAACAAAACTAAAACGATGATGAGGCACTTTCACTAGAATTCATTTAGCACAGAAGACAGACACAGCATTAAGTGGAAATGTTGTCATTACCTTGTCCTTTTGCCTTTGTTTCTTTTAGTCCCTGCTATTCACTATACTTGCACATGTTAAGACAGATTTAATTTTATTTATTAACCAGCTATGGGAACTAATGAATTGTGATCTCTTTTTGACACATCACAGTCAAAAAGTTTGTGTCTTTCGGCTTTTCCCGGTTAGGGCTCGCCACAGCGGAACTCCGGTCCGCTAATGATTGGTAGTGGATTTTTACGTACCGGGTTACCAGCCCTGACACACAACCTTCAACGAAAGCACTACCCATTCACGTATGCTTCCACACAGAAGACACTTTAACTGAGAATCGAATGGGACAATGTCTTGCTATGAGGCGACAATGCTACCGCAGCACCACCAATGCAGTATACAGTCCAAAAGGGCAATGGAAATACAATATGCATGAACAATTTGGAATAGGTAATTCACCAGCATGTTTTTGGGAGGCAGGAGCCAACCAGAATACCCAAGAAAACATACAATGGCAACCTAGGGAATGCATGACACTTCACACAGACAAAAAATGGGAGGTCATGACTGAACTAAGACTCTAAGTTTTACACCACCATACCTAAAGACACAAATTTAAGTTTTTTTTCTTTACTCCTGATAAGTATCAATTGGAGGTAAGTTTACTGCTATTCATATCTTAAGCTCTCTGGAACTGTCAGTCACAAACTCTTGCATTGATACTACCACCAAAGAAGCAGTTTATTAACAGATGTTACTAGAATAGCACTTTTTTCTGTCTAACACAGTGATATGTGCCACAGTTTGACAACACTCTTATTGCAAACACTGGCAGACCATTGTTTAGATACCCTCCACTGAAGGAAGGAAGTATGAGCTACAGGGCAGTGAGGGAAAGTGAAATTCACTGGAGTGGGTCATACTTAGTACCAGTCTAGGGAGTAATATGTTACTGATATGGGATAAGCAGGGATGGATAAAGTCACTAATAAACAGGCCAGCTTGGCCACAGGCTGGGACTTCATGACTAATGGTACCATGGTGCAAAATACGAGTAATCAAACAGGAAATGAGAAGGATCACATAATATGAGAGGAAAGGAGGTTATGGGGGATGGAGAAAGAGGGGATACAGTAAAGCAAGAAGGTGCAGATACTCTGAAGATGCCACTAGTATAAGGTAAAATGAATACTTAATTGTTAGAAGTTGTAAACTGACTACTTAGAAACCTACGGGGAAGCTGAGAACACAGATATACCAAAATTAATAGGAAAGCTAGCTAAGAAAAATATATTGGTACTGAGGGGTCTCTCAACATGCTAAAGGTGGGCTGTAGAATCCTTTCTACTTTCTGTGCTCAGGTGTGAATGTTATTGGAGTCGCACAGGAAGACTTCAATCAGAAAGTTCTTAGCCTTACAAGATAATGTTTCAGACCTAATCCTGACTGGCAGTGAAGACTTGCCTACTGGCAGTCATACAGGTAGGACAATTCAGTCAGAAAGGTCTCAGACTTACAAGGTGGCACCCCAGTTTTAATTATGATTAACAGTGAAAATACGTACATTAAGTGGGTGAAGAAGTCCTCAAAAGACACTGTTCACACAATTCTGGAGTTCTTATCTGTAAATTAGGGTAGAGAAATTGACTTAGCAAAAAAAGCCTTAGGCTTAAGGTTGGATCTTAAATATTCTAGCCTTACATTGCCATGGTAGGCTTTAGCCCTTATATTTTGTGTATGAATAACCCAGAGGTAGGTAGAGCAAGGATATATTGGGGCATTTACTAGTTACCCTAAGCATGAGGGACATGGGTGCTAAACCAGAAGTGAATTGGAGGATTCTTATCCATTTAACCTGATTGTGTATGAACAGCATAAGAAAAGTACTTTATATTATATGGACTGAAAGAATTTCATAGAACATGTATTTACTGTGACTCATACCTATCCCTTTAAAATGTTCTGTTTATGTTAAAAAGAGACTGAGATCCCTTACATGGTTGCTCACGCTACAACTGGACATGTAAATAGATAACAGGTCCTATGGATAGGGTTTGTTGAGGCTGTACACATAAGGCAGAGCTTGTCTCTTAGTAGTCTGTAGGATACCAAGAAGAGGGACAAAGCTTTGAGAGAGTCTGCATAGTTTTTCTGATTTAGGCCCTGCATTGAGTGAAAAAGTGTTTAGGTTGCTCCAGTTTTGACAAGTGTTTGGACAAGTACATACTTAATGAGATATTATATTCAATGATCAACTTAATAAGAACTGAGTACAGTGGAATGATTACATCCACAGACGAGGATACCATACTGTTTAGGAAGGAGATATGGGCTGAGGGGGACATATAGAGGGTACTACAATTAGCTATGATATGATAGAGGTTCTGTTAATAGTAAGCTGGATGTGGAGAAGTTCCAGGTCATTATCTCATCTAATGAGCCTGGAAGTGATTTCTTTTAAGAATATGAAGACACTGCTGCATTTAGTGCCTTCAGCTGATGATATGGGCCTGAACATGTGCTAGGCATTGAAACCCTGCACTGAGAGAGTGCTGTCATGGTCCTGAACCAGGTCTCAGTGACAATATACATTGTGATGCACACCACTGCTACCAATATATGATGGGCACCAATATGTGTCATCCCCACACTGGGCCAGTAATCAAGGAGCATGAATCCTCACCACAGATACTGGAGAAGGGACATGCACTTGGAATACGAATGGATACACTCAGTATTTCCAAATACAGACCTCTCTGTATCCAGTACAATTTCTTTTAACTCATTTAAGAGCACACAGGGAGCACACTCAGCCCAGGGTCTGGATGTCTCTATATCTGTCTCCCTCCAGGGCCCCAGTAAGACTCACTACTGGTACAGCTGTAGGGTTAGGTCCTCAGCTGAGTGTCCAAGCGAAGTCCTCCAGCACCCTCTCTGTAAACCCAGTGCTTTGTGTCACTGCCCCAAGTAGCGGACTCACACACACCCCCTGAGAGATTTCATTTCTCACATACACACACACACCTGGGAAAGGCTGGCACAGAGGTACCTGCTGTGTCCCCTCCTGCCCAGAGTATAAGGTAGTTATCATTGCCACCAGACAATTCACAATCAGCTACTCTAAGGCCCTTAGCAAAGGATGTCCAATTATACTGTGCAATATTAATAGTAGTTCACCAAGACAGCTAGGCCTTCTGGAGTGGCCCACACAGAGTACCCAAATAAATATAAGTACCAACAAAGGTTAGATACTCTCTACAAGAACCACCCAGAATGAAAGTATTAAATATATTTAATAATAAAAGTACATGAAAATACTGAATATATATTCACAATAAACCACAGAGTTCAAATCACAGAAAATATTGAAAACAACACTGATGGACAGACTCATACAGATAAAGAAAAACAATCTCTAAACTAAGCTTCACTACATTCCTGATTGAATCGGAGAGAAATTACTGTTCCCTAATAACTTACTTGGGTAAGCCAAGATGAACTATGTGACAGTCTTTCTATTCAGGCTTCCAAAAAGAATCCTCTATACTCTGAGTTTACTCCCTGTAAAATATAATATCCAAGATGACTTGCAGAATGCTCTCATCTGGTCACCAGATTCTAGGCTCCCACAATATCTCCTTTTGAAGTTTGAGACAGGATTTTAGCAGACTGTTACTATTCAATGATTTAACAGCTCATTTACATTTCCCCTATTTTTTCTTAAAATAAGCCAGCTGGTTAGCTGTGTCAGTGTCCTCTATTAAAACATAGGCATTTGATTCAGATAACATAATACGTGCACATTTCATTTCAGCAGGGTGCAATGTTGATATATTTTAATACAATTAACACAACAAAAGCTCACAAATACATTTTCAGCACAAGCATCTGTACAAATAAAATAAATTCCAGCTAGCTGTGATGGCACCAAGTCTTACATCCACTGCCCTACTTCTCCTGGTATGGCTGGCAGTGCCTCCTATTGTCACACACATTATCAGTGCTTTCCGGGGTAAGGCGTACTTGCAGGAAATGGGATTTTGTTTTTTAAGACTTGTGGCACTGAGCAGCAGTACCTTTATGTTATCTGGATTCTGTTGTGTTATGTCAGAAACTTTAGAAGATTGGCGGTACCTAAAAAAAGCACTACAGGATTGGACAAGGAGTTAGCCAATATATGAAAAGCCTTGGGGGATAGGTGCAGACCATCCCTGACAAAGCAATTAGGACCATCTACCATCTCCTACCAGGCTGATATCTAGAATGACAATAGAAGCATAAAGACAGACTAGAAAGGAATAAGAGGGATGAAAGGAACAGTGCTGGGGCAGACTGGCTGGGACAACACATCAAGCGACTTATGAAATATGGGGAGAAATAACTGCAGTTTGTGAACATTAACTACTTACAATGTGCTTTTTCAACTTGTTGTATCTGCCAAAGATTTGCACCATGTATGTACAGGTTCACACTGTATGAACTGAAGCTGAATTTTTATTTTAATATGTTGTTCTTCTGTATTAGGCTTTGTAACAAATTTAATTGTAACCATATTATGTAAACTGGAGCTTTAGCTTCCTCTATTGTAACCATATTATGTAAATGTGGAGCTTTTCTCCCAGAGCTTCCTCTAAACATGAGATATTATCCATGTTAGACTTTCCCAGTAAACAAATGTAAAACAAATAAAAATAAAAACAATGGACAGGTACAGGTATTAGCAAGCTGTGTGAACGGTATAAATAAAGAAAAGAATGTAAGGGAACTCCCACGGTTCACCAAGGAAGTGGCCAATGCTATACAAGAAAAAGAGAATGATTTACAGGAAAACTGGCACAAAGGTACCCATAAATATGCAGGCAACAGCTCATGTGTGTGATACTAGCAATCCAAGCCAAACTAGTGGACCTACTGGTAGATGGCCAACTGGTCAAAGAGATTAAGCAGCTAAAGACCATCCTTCTTGGGGATGGGTCTATGGCCTTTGGCATTTCTCAGCAGTCAAATAGAAGAGAATGGTGGAAACTATAACAGGCTGGCAACAGTACAGGGGTGACAGCAACTTCCAGAGTTGGGTACAAGTACTTCCAATTCTGAGATCCCGGGGACTCTGTGTACCAACATTTATTTATTTTCTATGGGCTTTTTCCCCTTTGTGCTTATCAACCATCAGTCCACCATAGGTCTCAAACCCATTTATTGTGTACTGCAATGGCTGCTTCCAATAACTGTTGATGGGAGCTAGAGTTGACAAGAGGGCTGTCATAAAGGCAGAAAGGAAAGGGGGTTGATTTACCAATGACAATGTGACCCATCTGCCCTTGCTACACAAGGATGACTTTGTTCGAGTAGGCTGAATGCCTGGCTTCACTGTCTACCCATCCACTGGGTCTTATGGCTCAGAAACTGAAACTTAACTGTTCCCAGTGGCAGACCTGGGTGCAATTTCATCCTTGGTTTCCTGATATTTCCTTAATGACTATTCTCTCCTTATTATAGGCAAAAGCCTATAATGTCTTTCCCTTTTCATGTGTGTGAGTGAGTGTCTGTGTCTGTGGGTGAGCATTTCTGCTCATATGATTGAAGGCTTCTGCATGCATGGTCTGGCAACATTAAGTACAAGTTCTTGCTCTTCTGTGCTACATGCTTTATACTTCTATCCACAGTATGTATTGGTAATGAAAGCAGATCAGACCACCTCTCACTGTTATCCAGTGTCGACAACTCAATCTTACTGTCCCTTGCTGATTTCTCGATTGCCCAGGTCACTGGCTAATTCACAGGTCATCTTTGCAGTCAAAGCTTTATTCCTGTGTCACACAGCCTGCAGCATTTGTTTTTGTCATCTAAAAAAGTACCTATTCATATGATATGCTCCTGAGATGTATACATATTCCCTACCACACATCACTTCTGCAGCAGTTTAAGGGCAATGGTACATTTGATAATGGATGAGTACAGCAAGTCACATTGCACCATAGTGCAGCTTGCAAAAACCCTTTACTAATTACTCCAGAGTAGCTTATGGTTTAGATAGAGCATCACAATTCACTGCAAGCATTCAACAAACTATAAACTCACTTTTTGAATCCTACCAAATGTTATGCATGATGTATGGCATTACTGAATGTATCAGAAGTATGTGATGCTTAAGAAACATTCTATTATACAAACATGGAGGAAATAAGATGATCTTCATTAATCTTTTTAAGAAAATATTCTTTAAATAGAATGCACATAAGTTTCTTTATAACAGAACAAACAAGAACATGTTTTAAAGCAGTAAATGATTTAGGGGTTCAGATGGCATTTATTTGACTTTGCCTTGTCTTCCATGACTCCTGCTGCTCAATTTCATAGGTGTGTGATGAGGGATAAAAAATGTAATGTAAGAGTTCTCTCTTTAGTTCTGCCAGGGGCAAAACTGTAATCATATCCAAGTGTGACATTCAAGTGAAGGACAAAGTATACAAGATGAGAGAGAGATACTGACAGATGAAATGGGAGAAGGGTGAGTATGTGACTAAGTGGGGGTTTTCAACTGACAGTTTGTATCAGAAATCTAGACATCAGTGTAGCAAAAATAATTTATTGCTTAGTTCTTCCATTCTGTCCCAAAGCTGTCAGAATTCCTTACCAGATATCCACCTTCTCGGACACAGGTTCATTTCGTATCACCTCTGGTGCCATCCATGCCACAGTACCCGCAAAAGACATTTTGGTACTCTTGTCACTCAGCTCTTTGGAGGTACCAAAGTCTGAAATCTTTACTACATCGTCATAACTGATCAGCATGCTAAGGACAGAGAAGGAAGGTAAAAATTAGTTATACATGTCAGTTTCAAAGAAAAGCATGCACTGTCTCATTCTGAGGTAGCAGGTGCTTTCTGTATGAAATGAGTGCGTTGTTTTTTTACAAGTGTTTCATTGCCACAAGACAGTACATAACTGTACACATGCATACTCTCAGTGGTGATCTCCTGTGATGCTTATGCTACTGGAGTGGCATCACCCATCAACAAAGAAGCAGAGAAGCTCCTCTCAAAGTTGTTAACTGGGGCTCAAATCCAAGTACAGGAGGCAGGAATATTAGCTATGCTACATCCCAGGTCATGTTTTCATCTGAAGGTCAGCTAATGTGACACTCCACACCTACACTACTAAATAAGGAGACCACAAGCACAAAAGCAGTTTACCTTCTGAGTCACGACACAAAGCTGTGAGAAGCCTGAACACTATAGCCCACAATATGGTTATTCTAGGATGAAACATATGGTAGAAATTTTATAGACATATAGCATCACAAGAAATATATTACTAATCCATGTGACCTATTACAGCATTTGTATTAAAAGGATGCTGATAAGTCTCCTCAGTGGAGAGAAGGTGAGCTTAAAAACTGAAAGCAGAAGAATACTGACTGGTCTGAGATGGGGGGACACAAGTCGATTAGAAATGGATTTGGGAAAGGAGAAGAATCAAGATGATATCATAGCTTAGTGTTCTGAGGCAACAAGTTGTAATGCTAAATACATCCTACTGACACGAGTTTGACTCCTAGACTACAGCCTCTGCTACTGTACCATGTGATTGATTTACTCCATTAACAACACAAATGGCCTCCTGACAGTGACTCCTGAAAATGGACACCTGCATCTATTGTGTCCCACCTGCCAAACACAAGACTGAATAAAGAAATTAAAATAATAAAAAAATAAAAGCATGACACTGCCATTTTGGGCACCAAAAGCAAATGCCATTTCAATTTACCTTGTTTAGACATACAGATCTTTTCAAAAGAGTTCCATAAGAAAGCATTCCATTTTCATAAAACATTTTAGCAAATAACTGATCTATTGACCATTTTTAGGAAACAGCAGTTTACAAAGTTGGTAAAAAGTTACCTAATGGAAATAATTCATACTGACCTCGTAGCATGCAAGGCTGAGGTGGTGAAAACATCAGCTTACTCCAAGCAGGCAGCTGAGGCTCAGCAACAGAAGAGGTTTAATTAAAGGTGCAATCAGAGAATTAAGGGACGGCAAACATTTAATTACAGTCGCCAGTCCTGGTGGTCAGGGAGTTATGTAATTTTGCTGTACTACACATAGCAAAGCATACATACAAAGTGTATAAATTTAGACATTACACCAGGACATATTCTTGCTCCCCTGCCAGGTAAACCAGCAGCCCCTCACCAGACTGGCCTTCCTTCCTAGTCCCCTCTTCACACTCCTTTTTTTTTTTGCTTTTTTACGTTTCTCTCTCCTCTCTCTCCTCTTCTCTGCTTTGCTCTGTGATATCGATATCTCATTGCAAATCCTACTGTCCTTTCCTATTCCATACTTTATCAGTCTATGAGCACCTTAGACTTAACCAACCTCCCTGGCTCTTGCCCAAACCCACCCCTGATCAACACATTTGTGTGCCCCTCACCTACCTTACCAACTATCTAAAGCTAATAATCAAAAAAGCATACTGCCTAGCCTACCATAGTGCCCACTTTGCCTGCATTGCATCACATTTTCATACTCATCACTGTGAATTTAAAAAAAAACTAACTGGCTTCTTGAACTTCCAAACTACATACTCCTTCCATCATTCATCATCACCTTTAAAATTCTACATTACCCACCCATACTAAATAAACTCATCACACCATCACAAATCTTACTACGCTTAGATCAGTTACCTTTAGTAGTACTTTCTCTTGAAACCTATCATAAATCTCATCATATGATCAGGTTGTTCCTTAACACTGTTGCACAAACTACCTATTTGGTTCCCCCTCCCCTACCCTGCTAAGTTCATGTTCAGAAAACAAACAGATAGAAACTACTAACTTACTAACTCACTAGTGCTCCTGCTCCAACCTGACCAACCCAGTTTGACTTCTCCCTATCCTCCTAGTCCTTTCCTTTTTTCCACTCTTGTTCTTTTCTTGTCTTGTCTGTCTGCTCCCTTTGTTGTACCATCATATAAAATGCAAGTACAAGATGCAGTGTCTCTCTCTTCTGCCACAGTACATTCACAGTTGGAAGAGGATACTACTGGAAAACAGGACAGTGGATATAACCATGCAGTAACACCTTAAGCCACCTAAAATGCTTTATCTTGCCTATAAAAGTAAGATTATCACAACAGAAAAAAATAACGTAAACAAAAATAAATTTAAGTACCAGGACATCTCAAATGCTGCCACCCCCAAAAGAAAAAAAATGAAAACAAAAACTAACATTTCAGTTGTAAAATATTAATAAATCTAATTATCAAATCTCCACAAAAATTATGCAAAATGAAGACTGAAATGAGCTTAAAACCTAAAATAAATCCAGTCCCCAAAAAAGAAAAGAAATGATCTACCCAAATAAAAAAAAAAAAATAATAAAGCAAAACGCATGTAAGAAACTGAAAAGTACTAATAAACCTAAAAGTCCAAGCCCCAAATTAAAAGATCTGACAGTACATATACTGATCTAGAGGAAAAAGACTAAAAAAGATCTACAAAAATGTATAAAAGCATCCCACATAAAAATGCACAATTAACACATTAACATAAAAAAACTTATCAATCCCTTCCCCAGTCAATACACTTGATGCCACAGGCAAACGGGTGCTCTACAAGCATTCCAGGCTTAAGCTCTTGAAGCCAGGGACTCCAGCATTTTGTAGCTTGTCTATGCTGCTGCTGCTTGCACTCAAAATTGAATATGAGGGTCAGGCAAGCAGCTGCCATAGCTTTCCTGAACACATTTGAGTTCAAGCGAGGTAAGTGCAACAGCCATTGTGAGGGAGTGGGAGGAGGTGGAAGTGTATATTAGGGCACCATTAGAGAAGGAAGATTTAGGTTTAGGGAGCGGGGTGTAAGTATTAGGGTTACAGAGCAAAAACTGGATTTTAGAGTTATGGAGTGGGATGGGTCTTAAGGTTAGGGGGGGGGAGAGAGTTTTAGGTTTAGGGTGTGGGAAGGAAGTTTTAGGGTTAGGCAGCCAGAAGGAACTTAAGGGAGTTAGGGTTCTGGTACAGTTATTGGAGCTAAGTAGTTATGGGAGATCAAGTTAGTGGGAGTAAGAGCACTTGCCTATTCAAGCAAGTGGCAACAAGGAAGTGTATCAAGAGCAAATAGCATGACAGCACTTGTAGCAGACCCAAAACAAACACATTACAGAAAACTAAATAGAACTCCCCACAATGAAAGCTTACTCAAACTTGAGACAATGAAGGATCCAGTTCTGCATGATGTCCCACACAGCACATCAGTAGCCAACATCTTGCCTTAAGACATCTATAACTGTACATGATCTCAGTGCAATACCTACCTGATCCCCAAGTGCCAGTAATCCTAACACAGTGCTCCATGACCTGAATGTTAAACATCTATTTCAACAGACCTACTGGAGTGCCCTTGATCTATTCAACAAGACAGAAATATGAACCTGGATAAAGTTCAGTGCAAGTGCTCAAATCCCCCTTAAGTCCACTGCAGCTTCTTAACTATTATAGCTTTCTCTGAGGGTGTACAAACCCATGTCAAAATAAAAATCACCAAGGTACAATGAAGTGAGTTTTACAGGAACAAGCATCACTTATATAAATAGAAACTTGCTAAGCCTACCCTCACAATGATTTCACCATCCATCCTAGTAATAATAACCACTAGGTCCCAATATAAATGTTAAATTATTCACACCTACATGCATCCTCCAAATGGACTGAATCTTAATTATTCTTCAGTTGTGGGAAATCCCCACAACCAAAGAGATGAGAGATGTCTGGAGGGGCTGTTATTCAAGCAACTATGAGGGCTGCATATGTCCTGTTTAGAACTGAGGCCACAAATATATCTGAATGGCCTAACATCATCCTCTATGTGAAGGGATGAGCTACCCATATCACTGCAGGGACCCACACTGTCCTCCCCCTGCATGTACTCACTGATGAAGGCTACCACCAGATGGTGGCTTGGTGGGCCAAAAGCCTACGACATGGACATTTCCACACCATCGCCCTCCATCAAGGGACAGTGGCAGTATGTGTCCTGCTCTGCCTTGCCTCCTCACCAGGATGCACATGCCTGTCCTCCCCTGCTAGCTCCATCTAGCTCCAGAGCTGATAATTATACTCAGTTTGCGTGGGCTGCAGTAATGACTTTATCCCTTTATCTCACTGAAGCTGGCATTTTGTCGACCAAATTTCATGATTTCAACTTTCATTGATTTCCCCCCATTATACTCTGCTTTAAAGTTTTTCACGTCTCTTTGCTAAGAACTCTGGAAAATGTCTGACTACAGCTGGAATTCAGAAAGAATTCTGCCACAAGCATAAACTGTTGAAGCAAAAAGGGCCAGTTTTCATGATTGCAAAAACTGAGATTTGGAGACAGATTAGCTACAATGAGGAAAGACTTCATTATCTGCTAATTTGCATATCTCTGAATAGCAGAGTCTTACAGCTACTACTGTGATCACCTCTCCTGGTCCATGCATCAAAACTGGCTCAGGCACCTCCTCATTCAGTCCTCCACACACATGCACGCTTTCAAATGCACACACACAGACACATCCCCATGCCTCTCAAATCCCCCAAATTTTACAGAACATCCATGATTTTGCCTCTTCTATTTTTCCTGTCCATCCATCCATTGATCCACAACCCTCTTTTCCCCCTTTTTGCAATCATCTAGAGCTCTCATCACAGCAATATACTGTCAGTCAATAATGCCAGACATTTAAGTTTCATGCTTGTTATAGTTTATTTACAGATTCTTGCTGCATAAGCTGTTGTTCTGTTAACTTTTAGGTTAATTACAATAATATTTTAAGTGTCCCAGGTGTAACAAACAAAAAACGTATCCTAGGCATCCAGTGTCCCCCTCCCATAATACAACCTTTGCTCGTTAGTCTAGCTGGAGTTGAGGTATGCAAGCCCCACTGAGACACAGACACTCACAGTACATCAAACATCTCCATCACCTGATCGCACTCACAGACCCATTCACCCACAAACACACGATTCAGGAAAAGGGCAAGACATTAAAGGCGTTTGCAGCAGCAAGTCTGCATGTCAGTCATACCAAGGAGGAAATAGACATTAAAGAAAAATCCGTACAGAGGAACCAAGGATGAAATTGTACCATGGGCTGCCACTGGGACAGCTAAGTTCCAACACACACACACACACACACACACACACACACACACACACACACACACACACACACACACACTACTCGACCTTTCTCCTAAATAACTGATCTCCCATTGTGACCACCCATACCCCTACAGACATGCACACATGCTGCCACACACATACTCACACCTTCCCCACTAACTCTCCACTAAATTCCCTGACACTTGCTACATGGTCTCTCCCATTGAAATAATGGCTGAACACTGCCTTTTGGCCATGTTAACTAACTCAGCTGCATAACTCCTTTACTGTAGGCCTTTCTCTGGGAAAGCACATGGCTAATTAACCCAATTTTCTTTTTTTAACCAAACTGCATCACATTCTGAGAGATGTATTTATTGGGGTAACAATATGTACTAGTGTGTTTTTCTTTTTTAAATTTGTTACATTTCTGATTTCAATTTATTTCAAGGATGGCTTGTGGACTTTTCTTTTAGATTTTTTGGTTTGTTTTGTGAGCTATTTTATGCTATGGTATACTGTTTGCCCTTTTTTGGTTTATTAATTATCTCTACTTCTTTTGAGATCTGGCCTGAACATAGGTATATTTTCTGTGAGATGGCTACGTGTAGATAAATTATCTATGACATGGCTTAGTTGTACTTTGTGCGTGTCTGTGTAGGTTTGTATGTGTGTGTATTGATATGGTAGTGGATGTTTTGACTGAATCACATTTCGCTAAATCAGATTCCGCGGTGGTACAGCGGTAGCGTTACTTCACAGCAAGAGGTTCTCCCGTTCGATTTTTCGGCTTGGCTTGGGAGTGCCTTCTGTGTGGAGTCTGCATGTCCTCCACACGGTTGGGTAGCATTTGAAAGACATGCGTGCATAAATGGGCATGCCTTTGTTGAAGGTTGGGCATCGAGCTGGCACCTTGGCGTTTCGTAAAAAAAAAATCTACTGCCAATCATTAGCGGACCGGAGTTCTGATGTGGCGACCCCTTACCGGGAAAAAGCTGAAAGACAAACAACAACAACAAATGACAGAACAAATTCAACTGAAAACGTAACGTATTTGATCGAATCATAATTGACTGAAAATTTAAAAATAAACAAGGAGCGGTTCACCGAATGTATGTTTTTTCACTTTCTCAAACTCTATGTGACCATTGAGTTAGTATATTTCAGTAAGGGGATATGGAGTGGAAAGCTGCCCCACATGGAGGTGTAGGTTTGCCCCCCCTGCAAAAATGTTTTTAAGCTAATTTTGCTGAAATGAAGTTTTCTGTGAGATATGTTAATGCATTAGCAGTGACTTACTGTGTGTGTTTTTTCTCTTTGTCCCCCCCAAAAAACAAGATTTTAAGGTATGTTTGGTGTAATGAAGTTTTTCAGTCAAATGTGATTCTGTGAATAGAATTTTCAGTCAAATGTGTTTTTGGTCACATTTGTTCAGTCAACTGCGATTCAGTGAAGTGGGATTTAGTTAGAATAACTACGCTCATTTACATACATATATTTTTTATCATACTAATGCTCATCGATAAAGTGGTATGATAAAAATGCCTGTCCAAGGCAAAACTCAAAATACTTTAGCACCACTCGGACTTTGTCAACAAGCACTTATTTTTATTCTACTCACACCATTATTACTAAGTTCTAGTCACTCAGAAAAAAAAAAAAAAAAAAAATAAAACTGCACACTACAAAAATAGACAGAAACTCCACAAAAATATATACACATCAAACTATAGAAATGGAATTTAACAAAATTAGATAAAAAAACTGTGACCAGCCATCAAAAAATGACATCATCAGCAAAATGGACTTGAACCATTAAAAGGAACCATTAAAAACTTACGTATTTACAGCCAAACTGCATAGTACACAGTAAGGTGTTGCAATACAGCAACATGCTAAAAGGTGCAAAAAGAGGGGGTATGCAAATGAGTATATAATGGCATGCATAAGAAGAAATGCAGTCTAATGAGTGGATAATAACATACAAATAAGGACTGTCAAAAGGAGATCATGATTTAAAGTTGTCAGGAATAAAGTCACACAAGTATTTGTTTGTGAGTATGAAAGCAAAAATCACATGGAAACTTTTGAAGCTGCCTCTGGTGAAAATGCTCAGAGCCATGGCAGGAGCAAGATGTGGTCGCAGGTGGCACAAGTGAAAACAGTAATGACACAGGTTAAAAGCACACCAGCTGATGGTCCAGCAGCTCCATGGCCATTTCCACATGGAAAAAACATAATATAGGTGTTAACTAATGTGCATGACCCATTAACTGGATTTGGGGAACATGTGACCTTCCCATTCCAGTGGACACCAAGATGAATGTAGTTCTTACCATTCTAGCTACAGGAACCTTCCAGAGACAAAGGTGGTTACACTGGGTATGTTACAGTTATCAGCTTGTAGAATACTACATATGTTCTTCAAAACATTGCTGACACATGTGGATAAGCACAAATGCTTCCCCTGCATGGCAGGGGAGACAGTCACCACCATGAGTGGCTTATGTGACACTGCTCACTTCTTCAAAGTGTTGGGAGTCATAGATTACACATAGGTGTCTGTAAAGGCCCCACCTTTTGTCTATGTATAGTAGTACACAACAGCAAGGCAGTGTGCAACACAAAGGGGAATCATAGCCAGTTTGTCTCCATAGCACCTTGGCACTGCTCATGAGTCCCACAAATGGCATACAAGTGATCTCACTGTTTGCTGAACAGGGACCCTCTGCAGGGCTATGTAGTGGACAAGTACAGACAAACTGGTACACCTATATATCAGCAGCTACAGACAAAATGTATATGTGTCACACATCATTCTCTGTACTGTGTTGCAGGTGATGAAGGATAGTCCCTGGAGCACTGATGATGATGATGACCATATGGGATGCATAAAGTATGGCCAAGCACCAATACAGCACCACCCATGCACAAACCAGGAACATGAAAGTGTGAATGTTTGCCCTGTTGAAAGCCCATTTCTGCTGCCTAGACACATCTGTCACAATCACTGCAGTATTCCCCTACCACACCCTGCAAGCTGTTTGTAGTATGTTGCATGCTACACAATATAATTGCAAGGAAGAAAGCAGTCCAGTCATTAGGCCCAGGAACTCATGTCAAGCAGAACACCTCAGTGACCGTCTTCAAGAGAAATCTTGATGAGTGGATGGGTAATAGAAAGTTCACCCCGGGGATCACTCCAGTGGCTCTACTTGATAGAGGCACTGGGAACTAACATCGGGCGGAATGATGCCAGGGCACTTCTATGGGCTAGGCTTGTAATGGCTCCAGGGCCATTAGCCTAGTACACACCTATGAACTTGCACACCAACAGCAGCAAGTCCTGTAAATCTAGCAGCAGGAATGACAGCAATGCTGATAGTCAATAACTAGCAGTTGTAACATTCTCCCCCTCTACAGAAAGCATCATGCATAACATATAACAGCAAAGAGTGACAATGTCTAGTCCATATCTATGGGCCATGACATGTGCACAGCAGCAGCGTGCTGGCACATACATTAAAATGACGCAGTGTTACATAACGTTTATACTGGGCACTGCATGGTCAACTGTCACTATGCATTAGACACCTCTGCTTACAGCACAGAGGAATGAGGGTGATGTCATAGCCATCATCACTTTCTCAGATGCCTAGAGACAGCAAGACATAGTCTACAAAACCAGAGGTGAGGGTTACTGGTCAATGGAAATCGAAACTTGGATCAAAGACATGGATGGAATCAGTGTCATACATTATTTCCTCTGTAGTCTAGCTGGGAACTATTGATTTGACATTACTGGCTGACTGTGATCTACAAGTTGTTTGTTAATGAGCTGCCCCACCCCTGGTGACTCTTTACTGGGACTGTCCCCACTGTGCTATGGAGAACTGTGATAACTCTACTGCTGCAGGTACAGACTGTGTCCCC
>NC_056743.1:1084287772-1084527772 GCF_019279795.1 Protopterus annectens
TGATCCTGGCAACAGATGACATGACTTTCTGCTAGGTTTATCCCTTCTCCTAATCCACCCACAGACAAGCAAGCAGTGTCTTAACCAGGGGTGGTACCATTTCTCTCACCTGTCCACAATTTCACAGAATATCCAGATTTTTTCCTCATATTTTGGCGTGTTCCTCAAATTTTTGGTTTTCTGACAAATTCTAGAGGATTAAAGTTACTAATGCAAGACATTTGAGTTTTAGACTTCATACTCTTTAGAAAATGCTTTTTAATGCAAAACCTCTTATTCTATCAACTTTCTAAGTTTATAAGAGCAGAATGGAACATTTGTTCCTGATTTTGGACCTTTGTCCAGAATTCCTGTGCTAAAAGGTTGAGATTTATGGATGCTACTGATTCAGCACAATGGGCAGCAAGTCCCCACTCTAGTAAAAATGAATTATTATCACCCCTCATTCATACTTTCCTTCCCCAGTTGGACTTTTAAAACTTTCATGTGCTCATGTTTTCAGAGGTGAAGACAGATACCTTGCTTTCTGCCAAAGGGTGACACCTTGCTGCAGTATATGTCTTGCTCTTGCCTTTTGACATTTTTGAATTTGGAGCAGTTTCCTGAAAGGAAATTATATGATACTCTTGAAAACAGCATGTTCTGACATAGATGGTATGATTACTTTTAGCTCTGCTCTCCACAGCATTTGTACTACTTCTAATACACATGCAGTGCATTTGTCTTCATTTCTCCCACTACTGCTCTAAGCTATTCCCTCTGGTCACTTCTGC
Organism: Protopterus annectens; assembly: GCF_019279795.1. Classification (NCBI taxonomy): domain Eukaryota; kingdom Metazoa; phylum Chordata; order Ceratodontiformes; family Protopteridae; genus Protopterus; species Protopterus annectens. The sequence continues at coordinate 1,084,288,546 of NC_056743.1, forward strand.
CATTTAAGTAGCAAGTACATAACTCCTACAAAAATACCTGATACTTATGTATTATTGCAACCAAATTTCCAATCTGGCATAATTTGTTATGTTTGACCAAAAACATGTATGTTAACCTTAAAAGGGGTGTGTAAACTACTACTTTTTACTGTGTCAAGTTGTACTCGTAGACTACTGATTGTCTCAACACTGTATTAAGGTGGTGTGCTGGCATCCAAGAGAGAGAATTTGTACTAAGCTGTTGTGATGGAATCCAAACCAAACCATTTGTACTAAGCATTTGTTGTGGCACACAGGCAGTCTGTTAGTTGTTGCTTCACATATCCATTAGCTGCTGCTACACTTTTTACTGATCTCTGTACCCTTCATTTACTGATACTGCATGCTTACAATTGCATCTCTGGTACTTTGACTCATTGTTCATCCCAGTGATCTAATATATAGATCCTTTCTACAAATTTACTTCATTATCACTCATAAGAATCTCTTGTTTTAACAGGTACTAAATATCATACAATCTCACCATCAGTTGCCAGCCTGATAGCAACAGGAACATTGGGGCAATGCAAGAACTGCCTCATGCTCTCTGGCACATGTAAGAGGTGCAAGTATCTACTAACCTTCAAGCCGACCTCTCTTCAAACCCTGTAGACTGTTCCCAGCACAATGTCAGTTCTTACAAGCACCTCACATAATACAAGCATGGCCACCATGTCCTAGACAAACAAATAAACTTATTATGCTGATGTAATTAAAAGGCCCCTACCTAAACTATAAATGCATTCTATACAAAGGTTTGGCATACAGGACATTCGGCATCACATTAATAGGCAAATAACATAACACTAAGGAAACCACAACTACAAAAAAGGGGGCCACTCAACAGCCTTGCTGAAGCCCTTAAGGCAGCAAGGCTGAGACGTAGCATCTGGTAAAGTTTCAGTCATAGGTAACTCCACAGTCAGACACACGCATACAAAACTCATCAGGCAAAAAAAAAAAAAAAAACAGCATGATGGATGGCTGTCTCTTAGGGGACAGGAGTCACAGTGTCATTAGGGCCCTCAAAACCCTTCTCCCTAAGTGAATATATGGCATGGTCATTCATTGTGCGTGTGGGAGTGAATGACTTCAGTTATACCTCACTGGATCATATGGAGAGGGACATGATGGTGCTGCTGTCAGAATATGCATCTTAAATTGATGTGACAACCGTATTGAGCAATATCCTACCACTACAAAGAATGATGACACAATGCAAACAAAAGAGAACAGACTTCAATTATTGGCTTAGTTACAGGGGTCATTCTGAGGGAAACCAATACATATTAGACTGGGTCAAGATGATCAACAACTCTGTCTGCTTTGCTAGGGATGATTTGTACATCTCTCTCCTCGTGGCTTTGGTTTACTGGCCAGTACTTTTTCCTTCCCCCAAAATGCCTTTTTAGGCAAGACTAGTCTCCTCATATTACCTACAAAGCCAATCAAATTCAAAGCTATATAAAACTAACAATGCTCAATACTAGAAGCCTAAATAAGAAGTTGCACTCCTTACATGCATTCCTAGCTATTGAAACTACAGATATCTGTGTAAATTACTAAAACATGGTTTCAGAACACTGACAACATCTCCATAGCAGGGTTTCAAAACCTACCACTTTTTCAGACTGAATGCAGAAAGGGGCATGTCAGCATTTCTAAGAAACCATCTCACCTCCAGACTCTAGGACAATGACCTGGAACTCCTCCATATCCATTTCATGTTAAACATCACAGCCAGCTACTGTGCCCCCTCAATGTCACCTGCTGCTCATGAGGCTTATCTACATAAACTGACATCCCTCCCTACTGAGCCTAACAGCATTCTCTTGGGAGACTTCATGTATCCCTTCTTTAACTGGGAAATGTACAACACCTCAAATAAACATGCAAAGAGATTCCTGAAACTTATTATTGCTAGCTCCCTACATCAACTGGTTCAAGTCCCACCTAGGGGTTCAAAAATATCGGACACGGTTCTCATCAATATTGCCACCCTATGTTCAACATCTACAATTACCGTGTCACTTGTCAAATCTAATCAACATTCGGTAACACTCATTATGAGGGTAAAATCTGACTTACCACAAAACCCTTCATCTTTAGAGGCTACTCTAAGGCAAACCTAATCCAGCTAACTGAAGACCTGATGAAATTTAAGTACCCTCCTCACCCCAATGACCCCATCTCACACTCTGCCACATTTCTGGATAACTTCTATGCCCACCTCAAAGTATGCATTGAGGCAGGCATCCATCCCTTAAGACAAAAATATAATGCAAAATTCAGGAATAACCCCTATAGTGTAATCCTAGTATAAACAAAGCATACAATAAGAGGAAGAAACTTACAGCTCACAAAAGCAAACATAATAACCCATCATCTAAAGATAAAGATAAAAAAGGTCAACAAAAAACTCAGAAGCAAAATCAAATCCTTTAAAAGTTAGTATAAATTAAGAATTGCTACCTTTTCTAAGGACAACCACAAAGCCCTCTTCAGCTATGCCAAAACCCTTAAAAGTAATGCCAAGCAATGCTCATTGCTGACATGTAACAACTCTTACTCATCTGCTGAGACACAGCCAACATATTAGCAGATAAATTCCACTCTAATTTTACTTCTATGTCTCCCCTATTGCTCCATAACTTACTAGTACACTCACACCAAACCTCTGATCACCTCCATGCAAGACCTGAATGTTATCTCAAAGGCCAAAAACACTAAATCCATGATTTCTGATAATGTGCCAAGCTGCCTTCTTGTCAGCACCAGACACTGTGTGGTAGACTTGCTACTAAGCCTATCCAGCCTCATCTTCTGCAATGGATTCATGCAAGAGGAACGGAGAACTGTGGTAGTCATCCCTCTCTATTTTTTTTAATTTCTCCAAGTCTTTTGGGTTTCTAATACCATGATGGGATTGGATCCAATTCCTAAGTCAAAGTATGATTAAAGTTCATTGAAATTAGTACTGTTTCAGTCTTTCATGTTAGCCAGAAGTGCTCTTCGCAGCACCCACAATGTGTCCAGTAATGAATGCTTCTGTAATTCATACAGCATTGCATGTGTTGGTAACATACCTAAGTATGACTGCAAATTCTTTTTTTTTTTTTTTTATAAGACCCACTGCTCCTACTACTATAGGAACGGTCTGGGTATCCCTTCTTCCACATTGCCCTTGTTGCTGCCTGCAAATCCTGATATTTTATGACTTTGGGTCTCTCTGTAGAAAAGACACTTTAGTCATTGGGTGTAGCAATTTCAATGATCAATGCTACTTTCTTCTTTTTATCATGGGTTACTATATATTTGGGTTTCTTGCATCTATTTTTTGAACTGTTGGTAATGGGTGATCCCATGTGATATAAACATCATTTTCTTTAATGCTTTGTGGCTCATGTTTGCAATGTTTTTCAGCTACTTCAATATTATAATGTTTGCACAATCTCCAACGCAACAGTCTTGCCATATTATTATGCCTTTCGGTATACAGTCCTTCTGTCATTAGTAAATCACAACCAGCAACAAGATGTGCAACTGTTTCCAATTCTATTTCACAAAACCTACATTTTCCTGTTTCTCCCACATGTTCAATGGACTTGTAAACCAACATGTACATAGTCCACTATCTTGGGCCAATATTAACCCTTCATCTTTTGGTTTAAATTCATCTCTCTTAATCATTACTGCATTCGATCCTGATCAACATGAGATTGTTCCAACAGTTTTCTATACTTGCAACTGTATTTATGCATTTTCCACATTTCTTGCCTACTCATCTGATCCTTCACCTTATATTCTTTCTTCTGTTTTTTTCTGGCACATTCAGTTGCTGCCTGATTTTTTATCCACTTCTGGTTTGATTTCCATTCCCGCTTGACACCAACATGCTTCTGCTAAACTAAGCAGGGAAGTCATCTTAGATTTATTCTACTCATGTTTTAAAACTTTCACTATGTTTGGGTCTTGTGAGGTCAGCAGATATGTATGCAGTCCTACGACTGCAGATCTATACATGTAATCAATTTCGAGGAGGCCCATACCTCCTTCAGAATGGGGAATATGTATAATCTTGGTATATACTGACTTTATAAGTCATTTGATAAGCATGAAGCATCCTACTTGTTTTCCTGTCCAATCAAGCCAACACCTTTTGGGGGCAGTCAGTCACTCAAAAACTGTAAGTTAGGACAGGAAGAGCAAATTGGTTTATAGCTTGGACTTTGTTCCTAGATGTTTTCAATATTAATTTTAGTCTTCTAAAAATATTCCTTACCAAGTTTTTCTTGCATTTGGTCATGTTTTATTGTTAATCCTTCACCAAATCCCAAATATTTAAACACTCCCTCTTGTTCTTTTATATCCCATTCTTGTTCCAGGCTGATGTTTTCTTGATGCTGCAGCTTTCCTGCTTTAAAGGTTGCTTTTGCACATTTAAGACCAAATTACATTCTTATATCATCTGAAAAAGTTTTGACCACTTGCAGTTGTGCTTTCAGTTCCTCATCTGATTAACTATATAGTTTTAAATCATCTACAAAAAGATGATGAGAAGTCTTTACACTTTGTTTTCTGGGAGCCAAATTGTAGCCATGACCTAATTTGTTAAGTAGACAACTTAATGGGTTAAGGGCAAGACAAAAGAGCAGTATTGACAAAAAGTCACCCTGAGATATCCCCCTTTAAATTTTTATTCCTGGAATAATATAAGATACCTCTGGCAATTAACTGTGTGGTGACACAAGTAAAATGAAACAAACAGGCAACAGTAACCACATAGAAACACGGCTGTAATCCAGCTCCGTAGCTGCTCCCACAGCAAATTAACAAGCCAGAATGAAGGAGCAAATCAAAAAAAAAAAAAAAGTTCCAATAAAATACTATATAAAACTTTAAAACTTTAATAAACGGTAAGCACTTTCTCAATTACAATTACTTTTTCAGACCACGTTTACTAAAAAACTAAATATCAACTATATAAGTACTACCTACTAATTAACCAGACTCTAACATCAACCAATGATATAAAAGTACATTAGAAGTTGCTAAGATACACACACTTATACAGGAAATCACTATACTCTCTCCATTCACTCAATAAAAGTATCATTCACAAAAATCCAATGTATTGACTTTCTGTAGTCTATTTCTTTCATTGATCTTAATATGCCTACCCATCTCTGGTAAATCAAGTAACTCTTCTCTTAGATCATTTTTTCTTAACTGAGGGCACATTCTTTGTTCTCCATTTACTCAGGCATTCTACAGAAAGTTCCAGATTATCTTCCTGTGCCGCATTCTCTTCAGTTTCATCTGGTGTCATCCATTGCTCTTTCATATGGGAACTCACTGGCCTAATGCTTGCTGCGTCAGAGTTGCAACAGTTTCCTGTTCCTTCTCTTGCTTTGCAACTCTAACTGAACTTTTGTACTGGTTTCCTATAGAAGGGTCCAAAGTATCTTCATATGGCATTTAATCAGGTGTTTCCCATTCCACTGGTTTCTCCTTAATTTGGGGATCTGTTGCTCTATCCTGTTATGATGTTATCAGAGTTAGATTTTCTACACTAAATCATTCACATCGCAGGTAATCCATAACCTCGGTTTCTATTGCTTTAACTTCTCCATTACCAATTTTCTTTCTACTTTTCCTCTTTGTTTTCTTATTTTTGTATTGTAAAATTTCCACATCTGGATGCCTTTGCCTGTATTTCTCCTCAAATATCTTTGATGCTGCTCTTTTTGTATTGATTAGTTTTGCTTTCTCCTTTGCATAAATATTGCACCATATTACATCTCTTTTTCTTTTCCATGTCCATATTTCTTCTTAAGATGTCTCCTGCTCTTACTGTTTCTCCTTACTTTGGGGAATCGTTGTTCTATCATGCTGTGATATAACCTGTGTTAGACTTTCTACACTAAATCCTTCACCTCACAGGTATTCCATGACTTCAACTTCTATGTTTTTTAACTTCTACTTTACTAATCTTCTGTTCTATGTTCCATCTTTGTGATCTTAATTTTTGTACTGTGAATTTTACATATCTGGATGCCTTTGCCTGTATTTCTCTTTGAATAGCTTTGGGGCTGCCTTTTTTGTCTTGATTAATTTGGCTTTCTCCTTTGCATATATATTGCACCATATCAGATCTCTGTTTTTTCCCATGTCAGTATTTCCTTTTTATACCTTTCAAAAAATCTCTAGATTTTGTTCTTTATATTTTTGCACTTCCTCAGTCGCTTACTTTTCCAAACAGCCCAAAATTTCTTGGTCTGTATAACGTTTTTCATAAATGTGCTGTATTAACGAACACAGATTTTTATTTGAAGCGTCTGACAATTTTTCTTATGCAATTATTTTTCTTTCCTCTACTATCTCTCTTTTTGTGTATCTCCTGTCTGGAAATGTTTGACTTCTTGCATAATAGTAACAATATATCATTTCTTTCTCACCCTCAATAGTCTACTCTGTTGTCTTTATGGCTATTTTTTGGCCTATCAATTTTTGTGGACTAATTCCTTCTACAACGGGGGGCTATCCTCCCCCTGAGCCTGGCCTAGCCCCACTGTAGGAATGCTTCCATGTCTTGAGGATTCTACACGGTCATTTTTTTCCAGTTCTGGCACCAGTGCACCTACCAGAACTGGGCACTTTTTTATCCTGGGTCTTGTGCACCCAGCTATCTCTTATTTTTTAACCTATGTCTGTCCATGAGATATAAACTGTACTTTATATAGCATACATCAGTGTCATCTTGTTGAGATTTTGTGAAAAACAGGGTCCACCTCGTGAAGGTACTCACCAAGACTTGAGGATGAATTCAATTTCAGCAATATTACTCTCCTTTGCTTGCTGATTTATCATCTCTCCATTTGGACCCTCAACCTCTGAACACATTCATGCCAGAGGAATGGAGAACTGTGGTAGTCATCCCTTTCTATACTGGGAATCCACTAATGATCCAGGAAACTACAGACCTATAAGCTGCATCAGCCTTTTCTACAAAGCAATGCAATACACCTTTATGGAACTTATTAACAAGAACATAGACAGCCTGCAAACCCTGAACCCAAGCCAGTTTGGATTTGTTAAAGGCAGAATCTGTCTCCTGAACCTGGTGCTCTTCTTTGAACATGTCACTGATGCATTAGACTCGGACAAATCAGTCCACACCACCTACACATGGCCATGGCCTTTGATACCATCTCACATTCTAGCATTATCAATAAGCTAATCAAACTAAATGTAAACCCCTAAAGTACCCAAATCATAGCACACTGGCTAGCAGACAAAACCAAATGTATTACTGCAGAAGGCATGGTCTCTTCAAAAACAGTAGTTACCAGTGACGTCTTCCAGGGATCTGATGTCAAAGCTAACATCAAGGGTTTGTGGTTGACCAAGTTTGCAGATGAATGTGCACTTTGAGCTGTCATTAACTCCCCATCTGACCTCCAAATTCTTCAGGATGGACTAACATACATCGATAAGTGGTGCTTGGACCATGGCCTAAAACTAAATGCCAAGATATTTATCACTGTGTCATTTGGCAAAACTGGGCTCCTATGCACTTACCACATAGGTGACACTTCTTTGAAAGCTGACCCAAACATTAGTGAACACAGCAATTTCATTGATGATGAACTATCCTTTGATCACCATATACCCACTGCTGTTAGAAAATACCTTTACCTAGCCAGATAAGTACCAGATACAAGACATTTTCATCATTTTCTCTTCTCCTTCCTCACCATGCCTATAATAGAATATAATGGCCTCTTTAGTATGTACTTGTCTAAATATATGACCCAACCTGAGAGACAGCAGAATTTCCTTACAAAGATAATCAAGAATCTGTCCTTTTTGAGCTACCCAGGCAACTTTAAATCTCTCTCTCTTTTTGTCTTCTTTTCTGCTTCTTAATTATGCCTGAGAGGTGACCTACAGAGTCTCGAGGGATCAAATCCTATGTGGCCTCCTGCACATCTGCAAAACTAATAACACCCAAAATACCTGTTCAAGAAAGTTTAACTTTCACCAAAACATAAATGGGATCTACTGACAATATATTCAAAGAATCCTTCGTTTAGGTTCATAGGAATATACTAGGCTAATGACCACCATGGCCTTTATAAACCTAGCCACATGCAACCCAACCCAACTGCATCCCTTTGTAACATGTGTACCTTAACTGGGGGGTGGAGGTACATTAGTTAGGAGGCTGCTAAAAAGTTATGTGATGGGGTATATTAGTTAGGGAACGTTTACTGTTGGCCTGTGTCTATAAGAGGCAGAGGCCAGCTCAGGGATGAATTTATGATTACCCATCCAATGTCAGTTACAGAATGTTTACTGTCAAAAGAGAGATGGGGGCCAAACTTGGGAAGATCTTTGAATTTGCATTTCTTTATACTGATATAAGATCCATCATTACTATTTTGTTTTAAGGATACATTTCATCATTACATTTGCTTTTACTATTCATGTTATATATTCTGATGTGTATTTTTATTTTTTCTGTTTTGTTTTATTATAATAATGCTTGTTTATACAGATACATAGGAAAGTATTAGGCTAGTTGCCCTTGTGAGCCATGTTAAGCCCAGACAGTTTTTCTCAAAGGTGAGAATGAAACCCTGTACCTTATGTCTGTGAGGTAAATATCTTAACCATTACGGCAAACACCCAACCTTTCTGGAATAGACTTTCTTTTGATATAAAGCACAGTAGCCCCGTGACTCTCTTTAAGCATAACCTGGACAAACAGATGGGGAATCATAAATACAACTTCCATCTGGCCCCTCAAGCCTTCATGGAAAGGGGTCAAGACTAGGTATAAATTAGTACTGCTAATAGGTACCTGTGATTTGGGATACTGTAGCTAGGCTTCTAATAGTCCTCTGGAATGACAGCCTAGTATTAACCTATGAACCTAACATGCAAAGCTAACAGTTGAAGAGTTTTGCAAAGTCAGACTTGCAGTTCTTTTCACAGAATGTTGCTGTAAAGAAAGTAACAAGCAGACTCCGAGATTGTGAAAATAAAGAGAAAATGTGTTTTTTAGTATCTACAGTTTGCCCTTTTGTGAACTAGCAGTTTGTGACTAGCAATTTCCAGCTGATCCCAGCTACAGTTATTAGACAAACCCACAGCATGAGATACACACATCAATATAACAGCTGCCTACTTTTATGAACTTGTCAGACTTTTAAAGGTATTACTTTGCTAATGATTCATTCTATAGTCTTAATTGTCATGGTACATTTTTATCTAATGGATTTACTTTAAATCAATATCCAGCTGAAGAAAATACCTGCAGAATCAGTTGTGTTCAAATGCTTCATTCAATCTGATACACTGACAGAAAACACAATGGAAATAAGCAAATTGTTTCGATTACAATCAAAACGCAACTTTTCTACAAATTAATGTTCTGGAGATCAGTATAAATGGCTACATTGTGTGTCTGCCATATAAAAACTATCTAGTAAGTGTAAACAAACAGGAACTAAAGAAACATGATTTTTTAAACAACAGTCGGTTCACATATTTAGAAGAATTAGTACACCTCATAAGATTTGCCTGTACGCATAACTCATACGTGTTACTTTGTAGAACTTAGCATTATCTTCATCTGCTTTCAATGTCAACTGCAAGGGTTAGGCAGGTATTTCACATAGCAACTGTCCAGTATCCTTTTTCCACTACTGAAATGGCTTATGGACTGATTCTATGTGTACAATTTGTAAATGTTTGCTCAGCATCCTATTGGGTACTGTCATAAATATACCACTGTCTTTGCAATGAATGAACAAAAGCTGTACTGCCATGACTGTATACAACAACCATGTCCATCTGTAGGGGCAGAACTGAACTACCTTTATAGAGACCAGACAAAGTCTGTATTGCCATAATTGTACTATTTTTGTTATTTAGATAACACCGCCTATCCTTTTCCTCAGCCTAAATATGCACAAATGTCAGCAAGATCTGCAGCTGTTAAATGATGCCAAGTAGACACTTTTGAACTGTTAGCATTTATCAGCACTGTACTACTTGTTGCTGTGTGACTGTATATTTTAATATAATTAATATTGCCTAAGTATCACCAGCTAGGTTTTCTCATGTAACATACTACATTACATGCTGATGTGTGTGTGTGTATCTCCTCTGAGCTTGTATTTAAGTAGGGTGTTGTCACAGTAATCAGGCTACAAGTCACTGCTATAAGGATAAATCAGTTAGTAGTGGGTCAGTAGATAACATGTTGAAGACCAAGTGGAGATTCTTTTCCATCTCTTCTTTATGAAATGGTATAATGCCATTCCTCTGCTGTTCACACCCTCTTTCCAGCGGAGTGGCAGTCAATGGATGTGTAGTCCCACTGTGACTTGGGCAAGCCTGACATGAGCTTTACTTCCCAGACATTTGTCAAAGATGTTGTACAGAACCTTTTTCAAGTTTTCCAGCTCCATCCCATTTCACTTTTGCAATGCAAATGTAAGAAATTACTGATATTTTTCATTTTTCTCTTGAAAAAAAAAAAACTGAAGACATCTACATAGCATTTACATTTTAGTGAAGTAAAAACAAACAAACAAAAAAAAAACTTTACCATCAAACAAAACTGGAACATGCTTAGAACCCTAACAATGAAAAGTGACTCAAGCTTTTTTGCCCAGGTTTCTCTTCACTATTTTGCTCCAAACTTCCCTCCTCTGTCTGTCCTTCAGATCTGCTCATTATCGGACAAATCGGTCCACACCACCTACACCTGGCCAAGGCCTTTGATACCATCCCACATTCTAGCATTATCAATAAGCTAATCAAACTAAATGTAAACCCCTAAAGTACCCACATCATAGCACACTGGCTATCTGACAAAACCAAATGTATTACTGCGGAAGGCATGGTCTCTTCAAAAACAGTAGTTACCAGTGACGTATTCCAGGGATCTGATGTCAAAGCTAATATCAAGCTTTTGTGGTTGACCAAATTTGCAGATGAATGTGCACTTTGAGCTGTCATTAACTCCCCATCTGACTTCCAAATTCTTCAGGATGGATTAACATACATCGATAAGTGGTGCTTGGACCATGGCCTAAAACTAAATGCCAAGATATTTATCACTGTGTCATTTGGCAAAACTGGGCACCTATGCACTTACATAGTGTTCTTTTAAGTTGTGGAAGAAGGCAGGCAGGACGTATTTTTGTAAAGCAATGCTCATGCCCCTTCCCCCAATGTTAACTGTTCAGTGATATCACTGTATGAAGAAAGGAACCTATGAGCATGCACAATAATGGGACATTTGCCAGCACCCTTCCCTTTATAATGTATTGCTTGCCTGCTGAGTACTATAACATAGTGTTCGCTCCTCCCAAGAAAAAAACATGTCTTGTGGCTGCATAGTCCTTCCCCTTTCTGCAAATGGACCTAAATCACCAGGGTCACTAGTTAAACTTAGTGCTACAAGGAGGAGCTCCCCCTTTGTGTCTTTAAGCTTACCTTATACACTGTTTCCTTATGCTGCAATGTGATGCAGAACAGCAATATTTGTACTCCTGTCTTTGTTTCAGAATGTCAGACAGTGCCTCTCCTTTCCAAGAAGCATACATACTTAACTGACACACAGCATTTTTGTAACTGGAAACATGGGCACTTTCTGTGCTTTGTTTTAATTTTTTGAACAAATACCTTTAAAGTACACAAAGTATGGAAAATACTTTCTAACATTTTTACTTATTCTGTAGAATATATACAGCTGTATTAAGTAGGTACTTTAATCAGAATATTGAATGCTGAGTCCTTCTGCATAGCAATACATTTACACTGCTACATGCAATGAAACCATAAAAAATACTGCATAACCCTATAACAAAGGCAGCCTTCTCTGAAAAGAATAAGTAAAATAAGTGCAATTTTGTTTCAAAAAGTACGAAATACCTTAATAGTGCAATCACTTACTTGGGTGATTTGAGGTCTCTGTGGATAATCTTGTGAAGATGGAGATAGTTCATACCTCCAGCAATACCCATCGACCACTCAACCAGTAATGATGGAGTAACCTTTCGCCCTGCACGTAGTACCTCATACAGTTGTCCCTGAGCACAAAATTCCATGATGATGCAGTAACAAGGTGCCTGTGTACACACACCCCTGGAATATAAACAAAGATTTAGAGAACAATCAGTAGCCAGTGTCCTATAGGTAGGAAGTCAATGTATAATATATATAATGCAGTGAACAGATGAATATACTCTTCTTTTTCAGTAACCAGGTAGAGATTAGAAAGAAAACAAAGGTATGCCATTTAATTACTTCACAGTTATGGTCAGTTATGTGAAAGTTAAGGGACAACCTGAACTTCCAGCTACACTGAACAACAGTACAGCTACTAGCTACATCAGATAGCTGCATGCTCAGTGAGTAAGATATCTGCCAAACAGATCCATCCTGTACAGGCTTTCCCTGGCTGCTACAGTTTCCAGCAAAACATGCTGGTTTACTGGTAAATTTAATGTGCCCACATGCTTTGCACGAATTACTATATTTTTCCATCAAGAATTACTATATTTAGGTATCTAAAAGCAGCGGGGGGATCTAATATATAGTGAGGAATGAATCCCTTAAAGTTATGTGCAACGAATTGTACTGAAAAAATACTGTAAGCTTTCCAGAAGATGCTGAAATGGTGGAGTGAAACAACTGCCATGGGAGACAGACAAGGGAATATAGACATGCCAAGTTTCTGTCGCCATCCCTAACAAATGTCCAGTGTATTATTTTCCTTCTGTAAATGATACATATTGTCAGAGTGGAACTTGCTGCCAGAAACATGTGCTGGTGTTGCTACTAAAGCTTCAGGACTGTTCTGTTAGTGCCACCTTCACACCACGCTATGGCAGAAGGAAATTTCACTGAAGCCAACATTGTGCTACAATTCACAGCAAATTAAATCATTAAGTTAACCTTGTTTAATCACGTAGGATCCACTGGACTAAAAAAGTCTTTTTAAGAATGATTATCACAGACATGACCACACACAAGCACACAAACATGAATACAGTGTGTGAGTGTATAGATAATGTTATTTTGCTACTCTCCTTTGTGTAAATTTACAGCATCCTCAATCCTTGCTTGATTCAAATATTAAAATCCCTCCAACCCTTGCCATTTATATATCACAAACCCAAAATGTCCATTCTGCACATCTATACAACATATCTGACACACACACACACACACACACACACACACACACACACACACACACACACACACACACACACACGAGTCTATGTCATTTGATCTAACACAGAATATCTAAACACAAGTGATCGAAGCACAAACACAATTGATCTAACACACAATTCATCTAAATGCAACATAACTCAAAAACAAAGATAGATATAATTATAAATCATGTAACTCATGTATATTTTGTATAGGGAGTATAGACTACCATACTGGTCAGCCTGATGAGCTTGACCAGGTGGTCCACATGTGAGTGGGCATTTGGAGCACTACTGAAATGTTAATTATACTGTAACCTTCCTTGTGCTGTGTAGAGGTTGTGCACTGTCACAAGAACAATTCTGTTCATGAATGACACCCATGTGGTATATAAGAAGATAGAAAGCTTGTTGTACAATTGCACATGAAGTAGATTTCACTTCCTTTCTGTCAACAGACTAACTACTCAGACAAGCTTCTTGGAGCTAACTAGCTTGCATTCATATTTATTTATTTTTTTATTTTAGTTTTTTTTTAATTTATGTACAGCCACTAGTCAAAGTAAACCAGATCTTCCTGAAAACAGACTCAGTTTTTGTTAAAGGTAAATGAAGGCACCTGCAAGATCTGAGCTTAAAGTTTCAAAATGAGGATACAAGTTTCTTAGCTTCAAGAAACCTGAGTGGCTAATTAATCTGAAAAGGACTGAATTGTGGATATGAACTGAACCTACTTTGTCTGCCACTGTGGAAATGAAGCTATGCATCTTTTTATATATCACAAGAGTTAAAAAGATGGCCAGTGCAGATTTAAAAAAAAATGGAAGTTATAGACAGAAGAACCCCACCAGCTGTCCTCTTCTCTTCGCCTAGTGTGGTACAGGTAATCCTTTTTATGATTGTAACGAATGGAAGATGACATACAGTTCAAAGGAGAAAAGTGGCATGAAGCCATCAGAATCCAGGCACATTTAAGTGAATGCGTCACATCTGTGTTACAAATTAGTACTCCCTGTTAGCTGCTATAAAATGGTCCAAGTACCACAGTAAGGCCATGTACCACAAAAATAACACAAAGCCACTTTTTTGTTCCAGCTAATGAGAAGTTGAAGGGTAAGAAAATTCCTCAATAAGAACAAAATATGTATCTATCCACCCCACCTTAAATATGCAATTTTATGTTTCCATAGCATCCCTTCAGAAATTCATAAAAAGGTTTGCAGAAAAAACATTATCTAGAAAAAAGCAACTGAGTAGTTAAGAGCCACAAATGAAAACTGTAAACATACGCAGACATATTCTTAAGAATAAGATTTTTTTTCACTTATATCTCTCAAACGTATTAATTACTTTAATCCCTTTTCTATAATTATTTTGTAATGAACCACTTCTCTCATCTGACTTCTCCTAAATTTCAGTTCTCTAACATAATTTCTCCCTGACCTATGCCATCATCACTTCTTCAGTTCAAACTCATGACTGTGGAGTCCACCATGTTTAGTAATACTCTCTCGAGCCTAAATCAAATCTCAGAAAAAATATTGCTTGATAAGCAGAAGGAGATAAATGAGCAGCCTGTATAGCCCACTAATGCTTGTAACTTGCAATTTTCAGAACAGTGTAACTATATATATATATATATATATATATATATATATATATATATATATACACACACACACACACACACACACACACATATACACATATATAAATATATATATATATATATATATATATATATATATATATATATATATATATATATATATGTAGTATGCGGAAGATACATCAGTAGCAGCTGTGTGGGAGGCTTAGCCCTGATCCCCCTGACCCCGTGACAAATACTTGAAAGGTTAACAGTTTTACAAACTGCTGTTTTTGTGTTTGAATCACAGCTTATTTTTCCAAGCGTTGAGACTCACACAAGTAAATTTCAGACACCTCACAGGAAGCCCTGTCATCCATACTACTAGTCACCCTTTCCAGCAGGACCCACAGGTCATCTGGTGCCTAGAACAAACTAACACCCTCTCTATATGTGCTGCATAAAGGACCATCTGCTCCACCAATCAGTAAAATGAAAGTACTGACCAGGCTTCTTCTAACAGAAGGAGAGAGCAGCACCTGGCCTTCTTGTTTCTCTTTCACAGTGATCTACTTTCACTGCAGAACCTGTGTTAACATCATTCTGAATC
Source organism: Protopterus annectens (assembly GCF_019279795.1). Lineage (NCBI taxonomy): Eukaryota > Metazoa > Chordata > Ceratodontiformes > Protopteridae > Protopterus > Protopterus annectens. The sequence goes on from NC_056743.1 coordinate 1,084,304,024, forward strand.
TGAATGTTATTGTTACTCTGAAAGGTACATTTAGCATTTCTGACAATTTCCCAAGATGATGCAGTGCTGGGAACACTCTGGGACATGTAAGGAGAAGCATAACCTATAAATGTGCCACAACATTCGAAGAGAATGTAGAGGCCATTGATGGCATGTTGAGCTTGGGAACAAGGCATCTTTCACTCAGATTGTTATTCCAAGAAAGCATATTGTCAGGACACTAAGAAGGCCTTAACTGACTGATCACTGCATGCTACTAGTCAATTTGGGAGATCCTAGTACACAGAGATTTGTGGTGAATACAGATTCTCCCACTTTGCACCCTTACCAAACACAGTGGCTTTTGGGTTGAGCCTCTAAGTGAAGGATATTCTAATAATCCTTCCTGGCACCATCATGGAAGAAAGAGGGTTGGAGCAAATTCACAAAGAAAATGTCTTGATGCCATCCCTCTGATAAGCCCACTGACAGCAATCATGATCCGGGTCTGAGCATTCTGCTCCTTCCCAGGAAAAAAAAAACACATTTATACCTTGATTCATACCTTGATTGTTATTGTTTACCATCTACCATGTTATTCTGTGTAGCTTTTCTCCCCGTATCTCTGCTGAAAAAGGACCTGTGTCCAGTTGGAATTTCCCAGTAAACAAATGTAATAAATAAATAAATAAATTTATAAAAATTATAAAACTAGCACACTCTAAAGTGTAGCACGCAAAACACTAACAGAAACTGTTTTATCCAAGATCTCTGCCAAGCATCATCAGTCTTGAACTAACAGTGCAAATGTGGGAGAGGGCATGATGAATCAATTCCATTAATCAAACGGATTATTTGAAGTGAGCTCTGGTCACAGTAATCTCTCAGGGGAGCCCACACACTGAAAGAACTTCATCTGTAATTCTGATAAGGTTGGCTCTCCTTTCTAACCCTGCTGAGTTCTTCTGAATTACTGATGCTGACTAGGGAGAGTAAATTAATGAATACACACACACAGTTATGCCTATATATATATATATATATATATATATATATATATATATATATATAGTCATCTCACAGCAAGAGGTTCTCCAGTTTGATTCTCAGCTGGGGTGCCTTCTGTGCAAAGTTTGCATGCCATCCCCTGAGTTTGCGTGGTTTCCTGTGGGTGCTCTGGCGGTTTCCTCCAAAGACATGCTGTAGGTGTACTGGACACTCTAAATTGGCCATAGGTGTGAGTATGCATGCAAGTGTGCGGTATGGAAGAACAAATGTGGCAGGGCTAGCCATCTGGTGGTGTGAACCTTGGCTCTAGATGATTGTCATGTCGCAAAAACACTGAACTTTGACATTTCCGACTGCTCTACACCTAAAAACAAGTGCTAACATGAGTCAAAAAGGGGGTGAGATTTTGCAGTTCTGAATACCTCTGTTTGACAACTTCAACAGTCGCAGTTCAGAGTTCACATTAGTGGTGCTGATGATGTGCAATTGACATTTTGATGGTAAATATATATATATATATATATATATATATATATATATATATATATATATATATATAGTGTGTGAGTGTGTGTATACATTATGTATATATATATATATATATATATATATATATATATATATATATATATATATATATATATATATGGAAAAAATCCTTCTGTTGATTACAGTCAAACATATATTAAAAGCTCTCTCAGAATGTGTTAAGTACATGTGTAGGGGGATCAGTCTTTGTGTGAATGCAAAAAAAAAAATACTCACACTCTATCAACTTATTTAAAGGGAGTTACTTCAGCATGACATTCTGGTGCAAAAGGCATTGTAACTATTGTGGTATTTTGTGAAAGAAATGAAGATTCAATGCATGTTCTGACTTTCAGAATTCCCATTTTATTATTAAGATTGCACAGCATACCAACTGCTGTGCTTTGTATCATTTAGATTCTGACAGTCTGAAAATATTTGGTTGATTATGTTCACAATGAAGTGGTGCACATTTTTTTTTTTATTCTCATGATGATATTTTTATTTCACTTTGCACTAAAATCACAACATAAGTGCAGTTTATAATTGAATATTCACATATGTTGTTAAGAAAACACTGCTACAAAACACCAAGCTGTTTCAGAGATACAACTGTATATTGTTGGGGACCTCCATTTGGCTTACATGACCATCAGAATGTACAGTGTACCCAATCACATTATACTTGGCTTGTATGAGGTTATAGTATATGACTTTTGTTCAGTGTGAAGAATGCAATACATGTTCAGTGCATACATGTACCGAGCTGACACTATATTAAAAGTAAAAAAAATATATATATATATAACTCTCTTGAAGGATGAGCGTTGCGTTATTTCCTCGGGAAAGATGTCAACATCGAAATTCTCTGTGCTGACTACGGCAATATGTGCACAACAACTTCAGTGATGAACTGACTTAAGTGCTTTGAAGCACAGCTGCTTAAAAGATTAACTAAGAACTGTCAAATAATGATCTAAGTATAGCCTCCTATATGTAGATACCCAATGCAGGCTTCTACAGGTATTTCACAGTGACAGACTGCCAAGTTGCATTGCACTCAGTTTCCTTAAGAGCTGGTGATTTCTATTCAGGGTGGAAAATGCAATACATTTTCATATGTTTAGGCAAAGCCCACCTCCAAGAAAGTTGTTCAATTTGCCATGGTTTTTCTACTAGGACATTAACAGAACTGGAGAATAAGTTGATTCTGAAAGGACTCAAAAGTCTGATTCTGGAGAAGCTATTTCTGTGCCCAGAATGAAAGCCAGCACATCATCTTCATCTTCCGCCTCTAAGAAAAGACCTTCTTCAGCTCCTAGTTTCTCAAAAGCGATCAAGAAGGTTTCAAAATTGCCTGCGGTACAGAAGACTTCCATGACACTGAATGGAAAACCTGATTTGGCACCTACAAAATTTTGGATCAGACTGCTACTACTTCGGCATCCAAGGACACTTTGGTGCCACAGCAGTTGGAGCTTATTTTTATTCCAAAACTCAAATACTCTCCATCAACAGATCCTTTTAAGGACAGATTGCCAAGCCCCTTCCTCGATATGACACCATCTAGGTCTCCTTCAACTGCCTCGGTTCATTCCACTAAGCCAACATCATGAGACTGGTGGATCAGCTCCTGACGGTGAGGGGATTGCCTTTGGTTCCTAGCCAACCTGGCATCAGAACTACTCCAACTACAACACCACCTGTTCCTCCTCCAACTCCTGCTGAGACATTGGTGTCCTCGGTTCTGACATTCCCAGCATCATCTGTCTCATTTCCAGTACCAAGAACTGCCTTGAGTTCCTCCAGCCTTTCAGCACTGGAGGCTTCCCAGGGTCGAGATTCCCTGGTCAGGTCCGAGGTCCATTCTTTATTTTCAGAGTCATCCAAGATCCTTGGTGCTTTGGCCTTCATAGAATCAACCCAGGCTTCTGTTTCAGAGGTTGCCGCCTCGATGTGGGGTAGGAGCTTGATTCCGAAGGAGACTATTTTGGTTATGAGCTCCCACGCCTCTACAGGGGGGGGGGGGACCAGCCTTCCGAATCATGGAGAAGGCCTTGTCCATCGGGGACTCACAGTCTCTACCATCCCTGTCGGGACAGATTACCACATCTTCTCATCCTGAGCTTCCATTGGTTTCATCCCCACGACAGAGAGCAGAAAAGCACCAGGAAAGATCCACCTTGGTGGTTTCCTCTTCCGATACTTCCCTGGAACATTCTCCCAAGGAAGTACCTGCAAAGAAAAAGTGTAAGAGGAAGCACTGACTCCCTGGAGGAGTCTTACACCAAAGATACTGACTTTGATGAATGGAAGGATCCTCCAGGTCACCCCCTGATGATTTTCCTTTGGGGACATCCTGGAAATCCTTAAACAGAGGGGTGGCTGGTCTTCCCTTCAACCTTCCTCGGAGGAGTTGGTATACCTGGAGGTTTTTCATGCCCAGCCCTCTACTTCTTTGATCTCTCCACCCACTAATGATCTCATAAAACTGATCACTCATCGGGCATGGAAGATGCCCGACACCATCGAACCGATCCCCAAGACACCTGATCAGATCCTTTCAGTCCCTAAGGAAAACATCACTGGTCAAAGGGCATACCTGTTGATGCCATGGTGATAGCGGCAGCCACAAAGAAGGAACTTGCTTTGGAGAGTCCTATTATCCATCCTCCTAACAAGGAGTCTAGGACTTTGGTAAGGATTGGGAAGCGTGTTTATGCTTCATCGACCTTTGCTCTCAGGTCCTTGAACTACATGGCGCACCTTACAAGGTTACAGAGGGATCTAGTCAAAGAGCTCTCAGATAACTTCTCAGGAGCTATAGCTGAAGGGATATGGGACAAAGTTACTGCTGAGCTCACCAGCCGCAAAGCAATTTCAACTTGTTCATGAGGCTGACTGCCCACACAGCTGAAGGGACAACAAGAGTGGTGGGTTCAGGCATAGCCATTAGAAGGCATTCTTGGATGCGTCTGCATGATTTTGCAGAGCCATTTAAAGCATCATTCGTCAATGCTCAGTTTAATGGATCATCCCTTTTTGGCCCAAAAGTTAAAGACACTCGCACCAGATATAAAAAAGATGGAAAGACTCTCTCTGCAGTAGGCATACATTTCTCAACTCCTCAGCGAGCTTACTTTAAGAATTAGAGAAGTGGGAGACTATGGTTTAAAAAATCCCAAGGGCCTTTTCTGGATTCACATGGCAAAGGCTTTCCCTGGGGCAGAGAGGGAAGTAATGGAAGACACTGCCCCAGGGACAGAAGTGGCCTGCAGAATCAGGGGTCCAGAGATTCTTTCTCTGGTGCTTCCTCTCGGCACCCCTGAAGGGAGGCCCGACTGCCCTCCTCTGGAGGCAGTCAGGGGACAACTATCCCTGCACCAGCCTGCCTGGCAACTGATAACTTCGGACAAATGGGTGCAGGTAATAATATCCAGAGGTTACAAAATCCCACTATCTAGACATCCAAAACCCCAAAAAAGACTCCCGGATGTTCCACCCATTCACAGGAAGGCAGCAGTCATAGAAATCCAAAAACTGCTTGATAAAAAAGTCCCACCAGACCAAATAAGATTTGAGTTTTACTCAATGTTCTTTTTAGTGCCCAAAAAAACGGGACTGGAGACCCATCTTGGATCTTAGTCAGTTCAACATGGCAGTTCAGCAAAACAAATTTCAGATGGTCTCAGTACAGTCGATCCTTCTGTTCTTGGAAAAAAAAAAGACGATTGGATGTGCTCTATAGACCTCCAGGATGTGTATTACCACATAAAAATGGACAAATGCTCCAGGAGGTTCCTGTGCTTCCGTCTAGCAGCCAGTCATTTCCAGTTCAGAGCACTGCCCTTTGGACTCACCACAGCTGCACATGGTGTTTACCAAATGCATGGCAGTGGTTGCAACTTATCTCAGACTACAGGGATTTTGAGTTTTTCCATACCACAATGACTCCCTCCTCACCACTACCACTAGGCATCTGTTAGAACGGGTAAGAAATTCCACTCTGCACTTCTGTGCATTTCTAGGCATCACAATAAATTACAAAAAGTCAAATGTGCAGCCTTGTCAACAATTAGAATTCATCAGAGCCCAGTTGGACACTGTTATAGGAATTGCTTCACTTCCACTAGAAAGACTACAGAGGATCAGATCTCTGGTCAGCCAAATTATCCAAAGCAAAAGGGTTCTAGCAAGATTAGTCTTACAAGTGTTAGGCTCAATGGCAGCCTCACTCTTGTCCCCTTAGCAAGATATCACATGCAAATCTTACAGTGGCTACTTACCTCCCAGTGGTCTCTGATACATCAACCAATGTCTTACTGAATTGTGATTACCAATCGCTGCAAACAAAATCTTTCATGGTGGCTCCATTCCAATGAGATTCTCTCAGGTCGACCATTCATTCTTCTGACGCCCCCAGCATAGTGACCATGGATGCTTCCCAGATAGGGGGGGGGGGCATTATCTGGGAAGAACAGTCAAAGACACATGGTCCCAACCGGAGGCCAACTTGCACATTAATGGTCTGGAGATGAGGCCAGTGCTGTTAGTGTTGCAAGCATTCCAGGATGCCCTTCCTCTGGGAACAGTAGCAATTCAAATGAACAACGTCAGTAGTTTGATATATCAGCAAGCAAGGGGGAACCAAATCTTACTCACTGTGTCGAGAAGCCCTCAAAGTTTGGCAAAGGGTGATTTCTTCCACCCGCTTTCTCACAGCAACACACATTCTGGGGAGATCCAACGTGATAGCAGACAAGCTGAGCAGGACCATTCTCATGCCTCACGAGTGGTCCCTCAACCCTGTGGTGGCAAAATGAATATTGTCACTGGGGCCCACCTTGCTGTGATCTTTTTGCATCCCCTATGAACAACAAGTGCAGCAGTTACTTTGCCCTAATTCCCCCTCCGGGGAAGTCGCCCAAAGATGCTCTTCTCCACGATTGGTTCCCCAGTCTTCTTTATGCCTTTCCCCCAATTCACTTGATATCCCACTTCCTAAAGAAACCCAGGAGGTCGGAGAACTCTATAATCCTCATTGCCCCCTTCTGGCCTTGACAAGTTTGGTTTCCCTTCCTTTGGCCTCATCTTCTTCAGGAACCATGGATACTGGACCCAGTTCCAGATCTGCTGTCCCATCCGAAGGGCTTGGTTCATCCAGACCTTCATCATCTAAAGCTCACAGTGTGGCTTCTCTGATTCTCATGATAGCCAGGCATCCTTCCCTTTCTTCCCCTGTCCGTCAGATCATTGTAGTCTATCACAGACCCTCAACAAGGGAACTATATCAAAGCAAATGGGAAAGATTTGCTAATTGGGCCCTTATGAATGAACTTGTTCCTTATACAACCCCTGTCCATAACGTTTTTGATTTTATAGCTAACCTTTATCAATCTGGTTCCTCTACCTCAACAATTAAAGTTCAGCTAGCAGCTATCTCAAACTTTCACACAGGGTGTGATGGATCTTCCATTACGTTACATAAACTTTGTGAAATCTTTTAAAAGAGAACTTTAATGTTAAGACCACCAGTTAAAGAACCCATTCCTCCTTGGGATCCAACACTAGTTCTTCAGTCCTTTACTTTGCCTCCCTTTGAGCCATCAGCTACTTGTGACTTAGTTTTTGAACTGGAAAACAGTATTTCTAGTGGCTATTACATCAGCCAGAAGAGTTTCTGAACTTCAGTCCTTGTCTTGCAAACCACCATAGACAGTTTTCCACAAAGACAGGGTTTCTCTTAGGACCAATCCATCCTTTCTACCAAAGGTAGCTTCTGAATCTAATATCAATCAGACAGTTCAGCTACCGGTACTTTTCCCTAATTTTTCCAATAAAGGGGAGTATTCTCTTCATTTGTTAGATGTCCACAGACAGCTGGATTTTTGTCTTCACAGAACAAGAGATTTCAGAAAATCTGACCAATTGTTTGTTGAATTTTCCTCTCTTTCTATAGGTAAATCAGTTTCAAAGGTTACCTTGGCGAAATGGCTGAGAGACTATTACATTTGTCAGTCAAAAGGGCTGCACCTTTCATGCCCAGTAAAGGCCCATTTAACTAAAGCAGTGGCAACTTCTGCAATTTTTCATGCCAGAGCATCTTTAGATGACATTTGCACAGCAGCCACTTGGGCTTCGCCTCATACTTTTATCACTCATTACAAACTGGATCAGGTCTATAGGGCATGAGCATCATTCAGTTCGATGGTGCTAAGGAATATTCTTCTGTGAGACCTCCCAAGATTTAGGTAACAGGGGATAATGTCCCATAGTCAAGGATTATGTGAAGATTGACAAAATCAGATAAAGATGTTTTATCTTACCATAGCATTCCATCTGTGTTGTCGATCTTCACTAATCCTTAACATCCCATCCCTCCGTCCCTCACCCTGAGACTCTTAGTAGATCTAATTCTCCCAGAATTGGCTTCATATTAGGGACACATATCTGGTCTCTTATTATTATTATTTGCTATTTGTCTGCCACTAATTTAGGCAAAGTCGATTTGAGATAATTTTGAGAGAAGCAGTATGAGAGTTTGGGAGGTGCAAGCTGAAATAAATGGTCAAGCCAGTTCCAAGGCTCGGAACCCCAACAGTCAAGAATTAGTGAAGATCGACAACACAGATGGAACGTCATGGTAAGACATAACTTCTTTTTTCTTTCATTTTAAATGTTATAGCAAAAATAAAAAAAAGATGTGATGTTGTCAGTCTTGCCTTTATTCTCACTTGTGGGTCAGATCCAATCCATCAGATCCATCTTGGCCTGTTTCAAGAGCTCAAGGCCTTCAGCAAAGTTCATGGGCATTTTCCTTTACCCAAGATGCAGTTCCCTAAACCCTCAGATCTTGTTTTCTGCTCAGCAAAAGACGTGGTCCTTCCAGGAAGTTCTAGGCTAAGTCAAAGTTTATTTATATATTTGTTGTATTTCCTACTTAATCAACTTTTGTACTTAGTTTTTCTTCTATTTCTTAATTAGTAATTCCCTTACTTTTCTTTAGTCTGATTTTTATTAAGGACTTTTTTTTGGCTGTGTGAGTGCTGTTCCCTCTTCTAAGCTTTCCCTTTCCAACATCCATTTAAGTTAGAGGACATTCTTTAACTCTCTTAATTCTACAATTAAAAAAAAAAACAAAAAAAAACTTTCTATTGTTTCTCAATCTAGTTAACGTTCATTTTAGTTAGAGGGCGTTTGTGTGTGAGTGTGTGTGCGCGTTGTTTTCCCCTTTTTTTCTGAAGCTTAATTTGAATTGCTTGTATTTGAATTCAGCAATATGTCTCAAAAACAGGATGGAAAATCCTTAGGGTTTAAAAAACATGATGAATGTGGCAAAAAGATGCCTCTAAGCCTCTAACTTTGTGTGTGTATTGCTTGGGGCCTTTACATTTACAAGAATCATGCTCCATTTGCCATGGCTTCAACCAAAGAGCTCTTATGCAGCATAAAAATAAACTAACATTAAAAGGTTTACTAAAAAATCCCTTTTCTGAGGCTATTTCACCTGAGTACTCTAAATCTAGTAAATCATCGGATAAGTCAGAGAAAACTCAAAAGCGACCTTCCTAGACTCCAAAATCATCCCTGGAGCCGAGACGGAAAGTATCTAAACTGACTGCTCCTACAGCTTCTTCAGAGCAGCCAATAGCTTTCAGACCCAAGAGGTCTTCGGAGCAGCCTGGACCTTCTGTCCGACCTCTTTGGCTCCCACTGAATTTAGAAGTCGGACCCGTTCTCCATCATTGGAGCCCATATCTTCTCATCTCCCATTGCCAGTTTTGACAAAATTGAGATCCTCTACCTTATCTACCAGATCTACTAGGAGCTTGTCAGATGACAATGTGGATAGGGTAGTGCAGAGACTTCTGAAGACACTGGCTTTGGCCAAGTTATTACTGGATCTGAGCCCAAAGGCATTAGATCTGACAAAGTCCTCTCCATTGGTGCCTATTCCTCCTCCGATCTGATCCCTGGTATCGGAGCCAGAACATTCAGATGTCCAGCTGGTGTCTGTCTAGGATCCCAGGCCCAAAGTTTCCTCAGATCTGACATCTGCCCTGAGTTCTTCTGCTCTGTCAGAGCGGAAGATCACTAGGAGCTGACACTCCCCAGTTGGACCCGGACAGCTGGCTCAGATCTTGTCAGTCCAACCCTTCCTCTTGGGGCTTCGGCACTGGTGAATTCGGATTCTACCTCTGCCTTGGAGCATCTGTCCTCTGTGCCGGAGGTTCCCTTGGCTCAGACTACTTTTTTGTCAGATTCAGGGTGTTCTTTGGATCAGGGGCGGAGTGGCTTTGTGGTTATGGGGAGGGTAATGACTACATCCCAGCCTCAGACAGTCTCTCCAGGATCTTCCTTCCACTTCTGGGATGGTGATTTCATCTACTGACATACTCTTTCTACAGAACCACAGAGACCTCAGGCCTCAGGATCTCTCAACAAGGGATGCCCCCCTTCTGAAACTTCCCCAGATCTCCCCACTAAGGAAGTCCATCAGAAGAGGACTTGCAAGAGGAAGAATCTGACCACATCAGAAGAGTCAGTCACATCTGATACTGACCTCAATGATGCAGAAGGGTCCCCTCAGTCACATCCTGAAGATGTCTCCTTCAGAGACAAACTGGAAATGTTAAAGCAGAGAGGTGACTGGCAGTCCACAACTCCTTCAGCTGAAGAGTTGGTATATCTGAAGGTCTTCGGGTCTTGCGCTTCCACCTCTTGGGTGACCCTTCCTTCCGATCAGCTTATTGAGTTAACCTCTCGGAAGGCTTAGGAGACTCCAGACAACATATAACCTACTCCTAGGAGGCCAAAAAATATATATTATTGCCCTTTCAGACAAGCCTTTCTCCACAAAAGTGTAGCAGTTGATGCAAAAAGGAACTATCTGAGACTAGTTCCTTCGAATAAAGATTCTAGGAACATGGATAGATACGGGAAGCATGTCTTTTCATCAGCAACCTTCACCTTACAGTCACTGAATTAGTTAAAACATTTTACTAGGCTACACAGGGTACTAGGCTACACAGGGATCTGATAAAGGAGTTGTCAGACTCCCTCCAAGGAGCTGTAGCTGATGATGTTGCAGACAAGGTAACCTCTCAGCTCACCACCCTAAATTCTGTCGTAAACTCTTCCATAAGGCTCATCTCATATATAGCTGATGGAATGAATAGGGCAGTGGGTTCAGACATGTCACTTAGGATGCAGGCCTGGATGCACCTTTGCGATTTTGCGGAGCCCTTCAAGTCTTCCTTCATTAACTCCCCTTTTGATGGTTCCTCTCTTTTTGGGCCCAAAGTTAAAGAGATGCTCACCAGATGAGAACAGGAAGGCAAGACCTTATCTGCCATTGGAGTACGTTTTTCCATACCCACCAGACCCTTTCCCAAAGGTCAAAGAGGTAGCGGAAAGATGTGGTTTAAAAAAATCACAAAGGTATTTCCAAGACACACAAGGTGAAAGATCCCCTAGAGGCAGAGGGGGGAATAATAACCCTCGCGGCAGGGAAGGCCCGCAGAATCAGGGCTCCAGAGAATCATTCTTTGGTAAACCCTTTCAGCACTCCTGAAGGGGTAACCAACTGCCACCTCTGGAGGCAGTCGGGGAACAATTGCCTCTGCACCCTCATACCCACCTAAGAATAACAAACAACAGATTGGTGCAGAACATAATATCGAGGGGTTACATCATGCCCTTTTCCTTCCCCATTCCCAAAAACAAAACAGTTCTATACATTCTACCCGGTCAAAAGGAACAAACAACCTTAGAAATTCAAAAGTTGCTAAGAAAAAGAGTTATTCAAGAAGTCCCCACAGACCAGAGATGATTCAGAACTTACTCAAGATTCTTTTTAGTTCCAAAGAAAACAGGGGATTGGAGGCCCATTCTGGATCTCAGCGGTGTAAACAAAAAAGAGCAAGTTCCAGATGGTGATACTGCAGTCAATACTTCCTTTTTTGGAAAAAGACAATTGGATGTGCTCTACAGATCTTCAAGATGGGTACTACCATATACAGATGGAAAGATGGTCCAAAAGGCACTTGTGCTTCCAGCTAGGAGCCAGTGACTTCCAATTTCGAGTTCTGCCCTTTGGTCTCACTACAGCTAAGAAAGACTTACCAGTATGCTACCTTATCCAAATGGCTTTCTGAATGCATTTCCTTTATTTAAGAACAAGACTCTACCTGCACCTGTCAAAGCTCATTCCACCAGGGCGATGGCTACTTCTTCAGCTTTCCAAGCAAGGCTATCTTTGGACAGTATCTTTGCTTCAGCCACATGAGCAAGCCCTCATACCTTTATTACTCATGATAAAAGTAGATTTAGCCTCCAAGAATAGGGCATCCTTTGGTTCTATGGTCCCCAGGAATATTCTCCCATAAGCTACCCAAGAATCTGGTAGCTTGGGACACGGTCCCACAAGTGAGAGTAAAGGTGAGATTGGGAACATTACATAAAGAAGTTATGTACTTACCATAACATTCCACGTGTGTTGTCCATCTCTGCCTTTATTCTCACAACCCACTCACGTACCCCCTGCCGACACTCCTGGGAGGCCGGGTAGTAATAATTGGATAGCCTTTGGACTCAGAAACCACTTATTCTTCTTACACTATAAATATTGTTACCTATAACCTTAATTTCACTGATTTTTTTTTTTTTAGGGCAAACAAGATCTGAGGGTTTAGGGAACTATAGGATACTGTTGCGTTTTTCTATGTTATCGCCCGCTCCTGCCCTGAGGTAGTTGCATACGCATACACTTATGCACAGAACACTTCTATAGTTTAACTTTCGCCTGGCTTCCAAGTGTTCGGAATTGAGCCGAGAAGACCTGTAACACAGTGCGATTGCACTAACAGGCTACAGCTACCAACCCCTCTACAAAGAAATCTGTAGGTAGTTGCATACGCATACACTTATGCACAGAACACTTCTATAGTTTAACTTTCGCCTGGCTTCCAAGTGTTCGGAATTGAGCCGAGAAGACCTGTAACACAGTGCGATTGCACTAACAGGCTACAGCTACCAACCCCTCTACAAAGAAATCTGTAGGTTATTATATACGCAATTTCTAACTTGTCTATGTAACTTCAATACCTCAGGACAGCTTGGGCTGGCAACCAACAGTATAATACATAGCTGAAACCTTCCTGCTAAATAATACCCACATTAAAACCCAGCTCTAAGCTAATTAAGTTAAAACATCATTGTGAGACTAGAGTGTAAGTTTGGCTTTTTTACCTCTAAATCTCTTGCATGTACCTGTAGTGGTTGATCTTTAGGACCAAGAAATCTCCTGAGTTGTGTAATCTCCTGAGTTGTGTGATTTGCTGACGTATGAAAGTTTTTAAAAGCCCTACTAAGTTCCCGCCACAGTACTATAGGATACTGTTGCGTTTTTCTATGTTATCGCCCGCTCCTGCCCTGAGGTATGTACAACTGAAACAACTGAATAAATGTTGTTAGCGTATGACTGCTGGAATAATCAGATAACTGGCGCTTTATTACTACTTAAATTTACAGTTTTTTTTTTGATAAAGTACTGAGATACTGTCTTTAGGAGTATTGGATACACGTGGACTTCCTAACTCTGCTTTCTGGTGTTACTTGTAATTGTGTAGTGTTACGGTCACCTGTTTTGATTCATATCTGCTGAATCCTACCAAAAATGACTCTCTAGATGCTATAACTTCAGAACGCCGTAATCTAGCCTAACGCCAAACCTTTGCTGGCGTTTTCTATAAACTCTCAGAAATATTGGGAGCGCTGAATACACACTCAACGCTAATTTCCAAAGATAGCTATGGTGCCTGCGTTCTTCTGCCTAATGTTTGGTTAATTTAAAATTGATTACTCAGGCTTTATTTCTTGCTTGTATAGCGTTCTTCTGCTAATTGTTTGGTCAATTCACAGTTGATTACCCAGGGTTTATTTGCTGCTTGTATAATGCTTTCACTGGAAATCTATCAATGCTGTTTTAAACAACTGCCTCTGTAATCATTTGCTGTTACAATCAAAGTTACTGCTGCAAGGGGATATATTCATGATAATTTATATGTGCTTATGTTATCTCCCTAGGTAGTTGCATACATACACTTATGCACAGAACACTTCTATAGTTTAACTTTCCTGGCTTCCAAGTGTTCGAATTGAGCCGAGAAGACCTGTAACACAGTGCGATTGCACTAACAGGCTACAGCTACCAACCCTACAAAGAAATCTGTAGGTTATTATATACGCAATTTCTAACTTGTCTATGTAACTTCAATACCTCAGGACAGCTTGGGCTGGCAACCAACAGTATAATACATAGCTGAAACCTTCCTGCTAAATAATACCCACATTAAAACCCAGCTCTAAGCTAATTAAGTTAAAACATCATTGTGAGACTAGAGTGTAAGTTTGGCTTTTTTTACCTCTAAATCTCTTGCATGTACCTGTAGTGGTTGATCTTTAGGACCAAGAAATCTCCTGAGTTGTGTAATCTCCTGAGTTGTAGCTCGCTTCGCTTCAGCCCTCGCCGGGCTTGCTTCTGCCCCCACCCTGCCCCTTATCCCACCCGCCCCACTATCCCTACATTTATTAGCTCAAAATAACCACACCCCACTTACCTCAGAACCAATCATGCTAGTCCACCCACTAATTACTTCCTCTCTCATCATCCCCATAGACAAGCCTATTGCCTTCCCCTGTCTTAGTCTTCCTATAGTCACTATAACCAACTAGCACTAGGCAATTAAAACCCTAGCTTAACTATCGCATCTTACTACTACTCCTCATTAAAATGCCAAAAGTAAAGAATTTTCTATTCCCAATTATTATCATCTCCTACTTATTATCTAGTTATGAAAACCAAAAACACATAGGATTCCACTATCCAAAGGGCCAAACATGTATTCCCTTAACTCTTTACCCTAAAGAACTTACCCCCCTCTACTACCAAACTAGAATGCTAGGCATACAAAGCCTGCACCTCACTCAATCACACCCAAAGGTATCAACAACAAGACATGGTCAAAAGTTAATATATAAGCTTCTAAGACTCCTGGACCAACTGAAAAAATCTATTACCAAAGATGGGGACATACACCCTAACCCAGGGCCAGCCTCAAACCCCAATTCTGTCACATCAATGTTAGCCCAAAGGTCAGCCAACTCCCTTCTTGTCCTCCATCTTAACCTAAGAAGCATCAATAATAAGCTTCATAACCTACATACCATGCTAGCCATTTACCTCCCTGACATTATGTGTCTATCGGAGACATGGCTTAATTCAGCCACCAAAGATGAAGAAATTCTCCCACCAGGATATAACATCCTAAGGGTAGATCGTAAAAAAGGGAGGCGCATAGCTGTATTGTATAGAAACACACTCAATATCATAATGCATCCTAACCAACCTCCTAAGATTACCAATGCAGAGTCAATAGCCTTAAAACTATGCTTAAATAACCAAAAAAGTATCAATCTTTTTGTAATTTATATCTTACCTGGGAACAACCTAGAAACTATGGAACAAACACTAAGCTGGCTAGCTATTAATTACCCTCAAGAAACCATTGTTCTGGGTGATGTCAACATTGATTGGACACAATGTTCTGCACCGACCAATCCCATGACTATTAACCTGCACGGCTTCTCCCAGAATATAGACTCCACAACTAGAATAGAAAATGCCCACCAAAAAGAGAGTATCCTCGACTGGATCCTTACTAACGCTCACGAAAATAAATATACTACTGGGACACTTCCTAATGATCTTAGTGATCATCTTATCACCTTCATAATAAAACATAAATTTACCACCAAAACCAACCCATACATAGACTAGTAAGAAACAAGAAGAAATTGAACCTATGAAATTTGTTGCTGAACTCAAATCCTGTAATTGGTCTAAGCTAAAACCCTATCCCTTGATGAGAGTGTGACATTCTTTAATGACACATTCCTAAGCATCCTGGACAATCATGCACCTAATCGGCTTACTAGAACCAAGGTGCGGATAGCCCCTGGCTAACTAGGGAAACTAAATCCAAAATTAAACTTAGGGATAAAGCCTGGGATATGGAGAGCTACTAAGGCACCCTAGATCGGATTAAATTCCTACAGCTCAGAAATGAAACAAAAAAAGCTAGCACACTGGACAAAAAGAATTATTTCTGTCACCTCCAAGAAAAGCACCAGAACAACCCTAAGAAGTTCTGGGCAGGCTTAAACAATCTCCTCCATCCAGGGAAATTATCCACCCACCCCGAATCACTTATTGGTAAAACCCAGAAGTCGCTGCCAATACCTTTAACTTCTTCTTTACTGAGACGATTCAAGCATTAGCCAGTCAACTACCCCCCCCCTCTACAAATACTACTGATAAATCAGTCCCTTCCTTTAAATTACAACATATACCCACCTCCTACATTTGAACCTTACTGAAGAAACTCAAACCAACCACTCTCTCAGCGGACCGACTTCCAGCTGAATATCTGCAAATTGCAGCAGATGCCATAGCCTATCCTATCTCTATCCTGATTAATAGAACTATCACTGAAGCCACTATCCCCTCCATTTTGGAAAATTTCCTATGTCATACCACTCCATAAGGGTGGCCCTTCCACTGAACCATCTAACTACAGACCAATAGCAATATTGTCTCCTCTAGCCAAAATTATGGAACGATGTGTTCATAAGCAATTTCTTCACTACCTCACCCTAAATAATCTACTGACTAAATCGCAACATGGCTTCAGACCCCACCATAGTACCTACTGCCCTCCTTTCTTTCACCGATTCACTCAATAAAAATCGTAACAAAAAAATATCGTCTGCCCTTTTCCTCGACCTGTCAAAAGCCTTTGACATGGTCAATCATCAGCTACTACTCCATACGCTAGAAACCTTAGACTTTGACTATTCATCTCAATTGGTTCTCTGCTTATCTCTCTGGTAGGCAACAAGCAGTCCAATGGCAAAACAAGCTCTCTCACCTGCTACCCAACACCATAGGAGTCCCCAAGGATCCATACTAGGTCCTCTACTCTTTCCGTGTTTATTAATGAACTTCACACAGTTATCCCTAAAGCTACCTGCATCCAATACGCGGATGATTCCACCCTTATTTGCTCAGATATCTCTCTCTCCGATTTACAAGTTACAACCCAACACTGCTTTACTACGATAGAAAAATGGCTCACAGTGAGGAATCTCATCCTAAATCCAAGAAAAAACTAAGCTACTACTATTCTTTCCTACCTCTGCCTCCACTTCAAATTCCAACAATACTACCTTCTCCATCCAATCTAGTAATGGTACCATTATTGAGCCTGACACCAGTACTAAACTACTAGGGGTCACCATTGACGACAAGCTTAGATTTAATCTGCACATCAGCCAGACAATTAAGACCGTAAATAAGAAACTTGGATCCTTGTATAGAATTAAGAACTTTCTAACCCCCAACGCTAAACTAACCATTGCACGTACACACCTCCTCTCCACTCTACTGTATGCCTCCTGTATTTTTATTCTCTTCACAAATCCGACATCAATAAACTCTCTGTGACCTATAATCATATTGCCAGATTTATAACTGGACTTCCTTATAGAACACATCATTGCCTTAACCTAAATACACTTGGCTGGTTAGAATTACCCAATCTCCTCAAACTGAACCAACTCACTGAAGCATTTAAAATCATTAAGGAACCTGATAAAACTCCCTCACTCAATAACCTATTGAGCCCCTACTCTAACCTAAGCAGTCTTCGTTCCTCTAACAAACATTTGATACAAACCATCAAATCTTATAATAGGGGAGGTGATTCTCTCTTCGCCAACTCTATAGGTAAGATTTGGAACTCCCTCCCTAACAACCTTAGACTTTCCACCTCCCTTCTCAATTCAAACAAAATCTAACTCAATTCTTAAAGGCACAATGGCTATGTTCATGTGTAAAATCTGATTAGTTTCTTCCTGAGCGACCACTTATCCTACCTCACTAGTACTAATCTGGGCCTCCTGGCGCCTTGTATCCAATCACTACTTAGCTGACCACTAATCCTCCTGGTTCTGCTGCAGTATTCTTTGATCCTTCACCCATCCTTGATATGTTATAATGGCTGCGATGTTGTACCAGAGTGTATTAAAATCTATCGCTGCTTTACTGTATCTTAGTATAACTGTGTAGACCCTTATTTGCCTAGTTGTTAATCATATCTCATCCAATGAAAACTAAATAATGTGAATTAACAGCTGTCTCTACATCTCTTCCATAGATCTGTAAACCTACTTGCATATTGTTTTGTCTCTGCATCTGTCTCTCCACTCTCAAATATGTATTTTGTAAAACTATGTGTATATTGTTATTGCTGTGGAGCTTTTCTCCCCGGGCCTCCGCTGAAAAAGGACATGTATCCAGTCGGACTATCCCGGTCAACAAATGTAAAATAATAAAATAAATAAAATAAATAAACTGCATCATGGGTAAGGAAGAATGCCCATGAGCATTGCTGAAGGCCTTGAGCTTTTGAAAAAGGCCGATACAGATCCAATAGACTGGACCTGACCCACACATGAGAATAAAGGCGGAGATGGACAACACACATGGAACATTATGGTAAGTGCATAACTTCTTTTTTTTACAAGTGCAGACTTCAATCCATACATTAGACAAGCCTTTGCTCTCTTGTGCTTAGAGTTATTTTCAAGAAAATCTGAATGCAATTTAAAGAGACTACCATCAGGGTAAAAGCAAATACAAAATGACCATTTAAAACAAACTACAACATTTCCAAAACGTTCAGTTTAAACTAAAAATGGTAGATATCATTTCTCTTCAAAGTTATCAAGTACAATAGTTATCAAAACATAAATATTAAGGTGGTTGTGACTTCAGGACTAAAGAACTGTGTACTTCTGTAGAAACATGAGATTTTCAATCTTTTTAAATGCAGCATAAAACTATATAAAAATGATTTTATTATTAAACATTTGGGGTGCAGTTGCTCCTCTTAACTTTGAAACAAGCAATTCCTATAGGTAGTTATCCCTGTAAAATATCCTTAAAATTTGATAAGGTCACAGCAAACCAGTCCAAAGATCCTGCCCTCTTATAAACAGGAGCCAAAATAGCAAATACATTAAGTGATAGGGGCACAGTCTCCATAAGAATTAGTCAGTAGTAAAGGGGTTAAGAACTAAGGATACAGTTAAAAGAAAAACTCCATCTTGGTTAACAGGAAAGAACAAACACCTAGAAAACAAAAGCTTTATCAAGCTTTAGAAATGAGAGAACAAACACCTATAAAAGAGAAGTCATAATCAAGGCGAACAGAAAAGCATGAGTACCACAAAATGGAGGAACTAGCTGAAAAAATAAATCACATTACAGTCCAGAAAACGGTGGTGCAGTGGTTAGCATTGCCGCCTCACAGCAAGAGGTTCTCCGGTTCGATCCTCGGCTGGGGTGCCTTCTGTGCGGAGTCTGCATGTCCTCCCTGTGGTCGCGTGGGTTTCCTCCGGGTGCTCGGTTTCCACATCCCAAAGACATGCTGCAGGTGGATTGGACACTCTAAATTGGCCCTAGGTGTGCGTGTGAGTGTGCCTTCTGTGGAAGGTTGGGCGCCGGGCTGGCAACTCGACACCGTAAAACTCCACTGCCATTCAATGTGCGGACAAGGTGATCCGCTGTGGCGACCCCTAACCGGGAAAAGCCGAAAGAAGAAGAAGAAGAAGACAGTCCAGAAAAATCACTGCAAACAATGCAGTAATTAAAATAAATAAACGTAAATTCCTTTCTACTCCCATCCCAACAATGAAGTCATAGGCAGATAAATAGTTTAAATTAAAATTAAACAGGTGGAATACAACAAGAGCTAGAGCTTTGCTCATTACAGGTAAGAATAAGAATGCAAGATCTGGGACTTTACTCCTTACAGGTATTGATGAGCACACAAGAGATAGAGCTTTACTCCCTATACGTAAACATGAGAATACAACAGAAAGGACTTTACTCCCTACATGTAAACAAGAATATAACAGCAATGACTTTACTCCCTATAACTGAAGGTGAGAATACAAGCACTAGGGCTTTACTTCCTATAGGTATGCATGAAAATATAAGAGCTAGGGCTTTACTCCCTATAGGTAATGGTGAGTACAGGGGCTAGGGCTTTACTCCTTTAGGTGTATATTAGAATAAAAGAGGCAAGTGATGACTCCCAATAAGTAAAGATGAGAATACAAGAACTAGGGCATTACTCTTTGCAGGTAAGGATGAGAATACAAAGGCTAGGGTTTTACTTCCTACAGGTAAGGATGAGAATACAAAGGCTAGGGTTTTACTTCCTACAGGTAAAGATGAGAATACAAAGGCTAGGGTTTTACTTCCTACAGGTAAGGATGAGAATACAAAGGCTAGGGTTTTACTTCCTACAGGTAAGGATGAGAATACAAAGGCTAGAGTTTTACTTCCTACAGGTACGGCTAGAGTTTTACTTCCTACAGGTAAGGAAGAGAATACAAAGGCTAGGGTTTTACTTCCTACAGGTAAGGATGAGAATACAAAGGCTAGGGTTTTACTTCCTACAGGTAAGGATGAGAATACAAAGGCTAGGGTTTTACTTCCTACAGGTAAAGATGAGAATACAAAGGCTAGGGTTTTACTTCCTACAGGTAAGGGTGAGAATACAAAGGCTAGGGTTTTACTTCCTACAGGTAAAGATGAGAATACAAAGGCTAGGGTTTTACTTCCTACAGGTAAGGATGAGAATACAAAGGCTAGGGTTTTACTTCCTACAGGTAAGGATGAGAATACAAAGGCTAGAGTTTTATTTCCTACAGGTAAGGATGAGAATACAAAGGCTAGAGTTTTACTTCCTACAGGTAAGGATGAGAATACAAAGGCTAGGGTTTTACTTCCTACAGGTAAGGATGAGAACTTAAGAGCTCTGGCATTGCTCCCAGTAAGTAAAGTTGAGAACACAAGGCATATGGCAAAAAAAAAAAAAAGGCTGACTAGAGTGCTAGTCTACTACAGGATAATTCTTTTCATAAAACTGTTAATAGCACCCATCCAGCTCCACTAGAGTAAAGGGAAAAAGCTCTGACTATGTCCTAGGCTACCTAAGTTTGATAAGCTACTCAGGCACCTGTTAGAGCTGCTGTGGAGGATCAGAGGAGTGAAGTAGCTTTGCTGACTCACCTCTCCTCAGGAGGAAGGTTTGGGTGTGGATGCCTGGGGTACACGTTCCTGTGGAAGAATCCCTGGTGGAGACTGGAAGCCTCCCATGGCACCACAGGCTTCAAGGAGGGAAGGTCAGGGGTATCCTGAAGGGTTATATCACTTACAGAAGTGTGTGACATACCTTGCCTGATGCCCACTGTATGTTAAACCTTGGGGTGTTACTGAGCATGCAATCAGATAGTGCAGCAAAAAAAAAAAAAATCCCAAACCATCCTAATGGCTGCCTAAATGATCAGCCCTCTCAGTTGACTCTCTCCCTGGTGTACTGGGAACAAATGGGCAAGCTCTGATGTTTGGAAGGCAATGGGGGGGGGGCAAAACTCTCAAAAGAAGCTGCCAATAATTACCCTGGGTGGCTGTCTTGCCTGTCTGTGTCTAGGAGCTACCCTGTCTCCTAATGGTTTACACATGTTGTAAGACCTCTTATGCATTAAAACAATCCTTACACTCCACTTCTTTTTGGAGGGTACAGGGGCAACTGGCTTAGTTTGTATATTGGAACATGGCAACTTAAAATACACGCTGCACAGACTGACTGAATTAGAACAGGTATTCATTGTTATATTATTTGTATGTTTGCACTGTCCTTATGACTTTGTTCCCATAAATGTATCAACAGTCTATGTGCTAAGGGATTCTATGTGTCCACTGCAATAAATGTTACTTTGTTTATTTACTTTAGCATCTTCCTACTGATAAAAGGCTGTCTTTTGCTTTGTTTCAAACACTTCTTGGCAGACCATGCTGTAGGACAATGCAGTAAAACCACTGTCTGTGAGGTAAGTCACCTATAACTACTGTCTTCACAACAGACCCAGTTTCTCATCTAGCTGTAACATACTGTGTGTGTAATTTACATTTACAAGAGGTATGGTTGAGTACTTAGAGATCCTTACTGAAGGCCAAAGGCACTGTGGGAAACTAAGGGTACAGCTTGGGAGGGGGATGATCTCATCATTAGCCCTTTCATTTGCAAAGGGTAGCATGGTGGCTCACTGACTAAGGTTTCAGCCTGACAGCTCCAGGGTCTGGAGTTCAATTCCAACTTCAAACTGT
Source organism: Protopterus annectens (assembly GCF_019279795.1). Lineage (NCBI taxonomy): Eukaryota > Metazoa > Chordata > Ceratodontiformes > Protopteridae > Protopterus > Protopterus annectens. The sequence goes on from NC_056743.1 coordinate 1,084,325,841, forward strand.
CTTTCTGGAGTTTGCAGATTCTCCCTGAGAATGTGTGAGCTTTCTCCCCATCTTTTGAAAAGATTCTGGTTGACCTTTCAAAACTGTCCACATATCCTTTATTTACCACTGCTCTTGTGGACTGGGTCATGGCTGAAAAATTGTCTAAATGGACCAGCTCATTAGCTGGTTAACAAACAAGTTCATTCCAGTGCTGACACCATGTGCTGCACCCAGATCTGGTCTCACTCCATACTCAACACATCAGTTCAAAAACTGGAAACACCTGTGATAATTAAGACATCAATCGCAAGGAATATGAAACGTGAGGAACTGGAACCATGTGATAAGATGATAGTGATAGGACAGCACAACACCCAGTCCCTCCCCACAAAAAAAAAAAAAAAAAAAAGAAGAAGCTACATAGAGAAATAAGCAACCTGAATGACTAAGTACCAGTAGTGGTGAAACTGAATTGGGGGATAGGTGCTATGTATCAATGTTAATCATACTGTACTGCTGTCACCTAGGTAACAGAAATTCTTCAAATGGACTAGGGCATTGTCATGGAGAAACACAGACATGATACAATGCAGAACAACCATACAAGAGGAAGATAAGCAGAATAAAGTGTGGTAAAGAAAATTAGAAACATTTACAATGCAGTAACTGCTTCTGTAGTTAAGCTTGCAAAAGAAGTGCTTGGTAGAATGTTAGTGCAGTGTTAGTGAGTTCAAATCCCCTCAGGGTTATATTTTTGTGACTTGTTGGTCAAGAGGTATGATTCTTGCTTTGGGTGACAGAGGTCTCTGTTTCAAATCCCAGACAGTGTTTGTGTGGTAGATAGCACACAATGTTAGTGCTTGGGGACAACTGGGAAATTAGGCAAGGCTCCTCAATGGTCTCCTAGACGGCAAGCCTGGTAACTACCTATGACCCTGTGAAGCTGGTGATCCATGAAGCATACTCTACTGCCAAACAAGAAACCAAAGGGATAGCACATACATTGGTACTGGGATTTGTCTACCTCAATGTCTTCCAAATCAGAAGGAATGAAAAGTATGAGATCATTCAGAAGATTTGACCCCAGCTTAAAGGAGGATAGTAAGGTGGGGCATGACAACTGTTACATTTCCATTTAGGCTTAAATGGCATGTAGGATGTGAATCTTCTACCACATAACAAGGACAAATAAGGTATGAGATTTAATGAAAATCAAAAAGCATGTTTAAGAGGGACATAAAAAAGCAATATTTTAGTAAAACTAAGAGACAGGTAGCAGAAGTTACTATAAAGACTGCAGATGACTCAGTGAGGTAAAGAAAAGGCATAAGTCACTAAAAAAGCAGATTAGAGGAACCATTAGTTCCCACAATGAAGGACTCTCAAATTTCTGTTTCCTGCTTTTGGATGCTATTACAGTTCCTTTGTGCAGCTCATTTATAACAGCACCAGTAATACTCGCTCAAAAAAGCCTGCAAGTCCACAAGGTTCTATTAAAGTATTTTTGTGAGATTAATTTACAAGGTGCATCGGCATTATTCACTCTAAATGCTGCAAGTCAACAAGTTTTTTTTTTTTTGTATTTAAGAAGTCTGCAAACCTGCATTTTTGAACTACAGGACTGGGCATTGATTCAGAGGATTTTCATGCAGTTGTGATTAAATTTTGGCTATTTTATATTTGATCTCTTGCATTAAAGAAAATATAGAAACTCTTTGCTAAAGCAACCTGGTCCTAGCCATTTTCTTCTAGTCAAAAAGACATGCTTTAAAAAGCTAGACTTTATTCACAAGCCAGTTTTATGCACTGTTCTTTAATTTTATTATTACATTCTGGATTACTTCAATGTGCAGCTTTCTATGATTCGTTGTTTCTAGGTCACGTGTTGAATTTGGATATTATTCCCTAGAGAAAGCACTTTCCAGTTTTGCCAGATGCCATATTCTTATTCCGGGAACCAGCGACAGAGAAGACCACAGGGAATTTTTTGTTCCTGTAACATAGGATGCTCCTGAAAATTCTAATCCCTACTGCTACACACTGATAAAGTGCTTCTTAGCAAATCATTTTGTACAACAGTACCACAAATTCAGAAGTCTGTAAAGTTCTGATAATGTTCTTCTGGGAAATACATTTATAAAATGGTCATTAACGATATTTACTCTAAAAGCTGCAACTTTACATAACTACATTTTAAAAATTCTGCATGGTTTTATTTACTGAACTGGTTGTTGATTGAAATATTTTTTTTTGTTCCTGTAGTATTTAAATAAACCACTTTAAATCCTTACACTACTTCGCACTGTCCTGCTTGTCATAATCACAGCTCTTCAGAGGTCCTTTAATATGGCTGCAGTGGTGTTTTCTTAATTTGGTATGGGGTTACAGACTTATTGTTTCTAGCAGTGCAGGCTTTCCGTACTGTTACCTACATCTGGGTACTTATCTGTGTAAATGGTACTGGAATATTTCTGTACTACTCCGCTTACTTCCTGATATTTATACTTAGTAGCTTTCTCCATTTTTCATATCTCAGAATGCAATCCAGTCTGGTATACTTGCTCTTTTAATGAGTCATGGGTAATATCTCCAACAATGCTGTTTCCCCAGCTCTATAAGACTTGTACATACTAAATGGATTTTGATCTGCTTTTACTGTTTCTATGACAAATGATAACTGAAAGGTTGCCTTGGTTTAAAATGCCTCTCTGTTGGCTTTTGATACTTGTGTTCCATCTGCTGCCTCTATACTGATACACTTTACAAGATCAAAACCCAAGACATTTATACACTGTGCCCCTTCTAATTACTGTTCTAATTATTGTGTGATTTATTTTATTCACTATGCTTGTTTACCTATTCTTCATGCAAATTAGATTGCAGAAAAATCATTAGTACTACAAATAACATTACTGCTAATACTTTCATACAAAGTTTCTCCATATCCACACATGTGGCATGTCCTCTTTTATGTCACCACAAAGTAATTATAGAGTTACACATTATAATTTTAATGTAAATCTAGGACATCTGATTTAACCTAGACATTCACTGTACTGTGCTGGTGTTCTGATATAAAAGATTTGATTTTATTTTCAGCTGAGGTATGAAGGTTAATGTTCTCTCACAGTACATCTAGATCAGCCTTTAATTTATGGAATTGTTATTTTGTTTTTCAGACAGTATACACAGTTTTCTCTAGAGGTTGACAATTTCCATCCATTTTAAGCTACCACCTCTGAAAATGCTGGAGAGGGTGAGCAATAAATGAATACGCAGAAATGTATAAAATAAGATGGGAAAAGTACTTCAGAGCCAGGTTAGGATGATCTAATGTTTGCAGCAAGACAGATAATGGAGAAAAAGCTGGAGATGAGGATAGAGTCCAAGTGGGCATTCCTAGTCTTGGAGAAAGCATATGACAAGGTCCCAAGAAAGCTGATTTGTGCAGTCTTGTGATGATTCAAAGTCCCAGAAACACTGGCAGAATTGGTGCAGGTTGTGTAAAAGGACTACTAACATAAGCATGAACAGTGTTTGGACTCACAAAGGAGTTTCCAGTCAGAGTGAGTATTTATCAGGGTTCAGCTCTGAGCCTATTCTTATTCATACTGGTGATGGATTTTACAAGCAACCTTTAGCTGATCAAGTTTGATTACATTTGGGTATTCATGCCAGTTTCTGCTGTTGTAATGTATTAAAGTAATGCGTTTGGGTGAAGGAGTTCAAGACAAATTTGAAAAGTTTTCAATAGCATTGCTCAAGTTTTGATAGCTGTGTTGAATGTAAGCTGGTGAGTATAGAGCTGGCATAGGAGAGAATGGGTTGAAGAAGGGTAGATGTTTTCTAGTGGATTCAGTGAGGAACAGTTTAGCTCTGTAAAGTAATCCACGTTTTTGGTGTGTTTTTTATTACTTACTGAACAAAGAGGTCAAATTTGAGGTATATATCAAAAGTGACACCAAAGAGTTCGGTATGGGTGATAGTTTCAATGGAGGTACCATTTGAGGTTAAAAGGGAGAAGTTAGATTTGGAATCTTCAGTAGTTTTGGAGGTGAAGACCTTAAGCTTTTTTTTTTTTTTTTGGCACGAAGGACCAAGTTTGACTTTTTGAGTCATGTTTCAATATAGGTAAAAATATGCTGGGCAGGGACTTGAAGTTCTTTTAATGTTTTGGCTGAGCAGATAATTGTTGAGACATTAGCTTACTGGATAAGGGTAGAGTTTAAAGAATGTAGAATTAGATCATTGACAAATATATTGATATACTGAAGAAAAGATGACTAAGGATAGATCCTTGGGGTCCTCAAACTGAAATAGGGAGAAAGGTGGATGTAGCCTGCATCTACTTTAACATGTTGTGAAACAGTTTAGGGAAGAGTAGGACAGGTTGAGTTGAAACAGTCTGTGGATGACTTTATGATGTGAGACAATACCAAATCCTTTGGATAGCTGAAGGAAGACTGTACACACCAGACTGTTATTTTCATGCATAAGTATAGTGTTTAAGAAAGACAGTAGTGCTGAGTCTGAAATGTGAAAAGGGTGAAATCTATGTTGGGATGGACAGAAATAGTTATCAGATGTAAGGTATTGAAGTAGCTGAGTATGGGTACATTTTCTGAGGATCTGGGAGACAGGAAAGAGGACTACTACTTCCTCCTTTATGTAAGGCTAGGACATATGATTGATTTCAGCAGTAAGGTATTAAGGATTCTTATACTGATTATTTGATAATGACTGCCACAGGATATGATACAATGTCTGTAGCTACTTTGAGATATTTGGAAAATAGTTGTCAAGGATTATTGTGGAGATTTTCAATTGAAAAGATAAGACCACATTTTAAGGAAGAAAGAAAGGTTAACAGCTTAAAGTATCTGGGAGGTGTAGATCAGAAGAAGAGAAGTCTGAATGAGGAGGTCAAAGCTGGAATCAAATATGCTGCAGCCAAGTGGCACAAAGTATCTGGGGTAGTGGTTAACAGAAACATGCCAGTGAAGCTGAAAAGGAGGGTATACAAAACAATGGCACAACCAGTTCTGCTGTATGGCACAGAAGCCTAGTCAATGAAGGCAGAATTGATGAGAAAACTTGAAGAGGTAGAGATGATGTACCTGAGATGCATAGTAGGATGTGCACTGTGGGGCAGAAAGGAATGAAAACATTTGAGTGGAAGTCAAAGTAGACCCAGATGCAGGGAAGGTGAAGGAAAATAGATTACATGGATTCAGTCACATGTGCAGGGCAGCAGAAAGCAAACTGGTAAAGAATATTTGGGACAGACAGGAATAAGACAGGAATAAGAAAAGAGAGACAAGGATGCCCAGCCAATAGATGGCTGGACATATAGCATGAGAGAAGAGTTGGATGTTACTGTCAAAGAAGGTTGAAGAATGGCTCTAAATTGTAAAAAAAAAAAAGGTGGCAAATGTTGAAATGATGCCCTGATCCACATGTAAAATGGGAAAACGGGGACTGAAGATGAATGGTGATGAAGTTTACTAACACTACCCACAAATCATTTTTTTGGTCTTTATGTACATGTCTGCAGAAAGTTTACCAGCAGAATGGTAAAAGTGGATCCTTTTCTGCTAGAGTTTACCAAGCTCAACCTTTGCACAAAAGTTTGCTTAGTTAATTATTTGATAACCAGGTAAAATAACTGGTCCTGCTGACAGTTTGCAGAAATAGCTCAGCCAGCTAGGATAAAGATAAAGACTACATGTGCATATACTTTACTGCAGCTAATTAAACAAAAGATCTTTTGGAGGTGGAATTAGAAGAAACCCACATGGACAAAGGAAAATAATCAAAAATCAAAAGCACAAAAACAGTAACAAAAAAACAGACCTTGTAGTTGTAAGGCATCAAAACTAACCATTACAGCATCCTTTAAAGTATGCATTTGGAACATGGATTCAGCAGGTGGCCAGGGTTATCTTGGGCAGCGAGCACTGAAAATGAATTTGTGAGATGGCTGTGGTGGTGGTGGTAGGGTGATCCTGGGAAGCAAACACTGGATATGAATTTGGGTGGCAGTAAGAGATTACCCGGGACAACAAGTATTAAACATGAATCCAGGAGGTGGGGTGACCCCATAAGATGATCGATAAACAAGTAGCTAGTAGCTGGAAGAAAAACAACCCTTTGCAACAAGCACTAAATACACGTTCATGAAACAAGTGTGGTTAACTCTGGATGACAAGCAAAGCCATGAATATGAGAGGAGGGAGGAGCATGATCCTGGAAAAAAGCAATAAATATGATATTGGGAGGTGGCACGAGTGCAAAAACAGGCCACTGATAAGCAAAGATCATAAAGATGGTATTTTGCATATATGCTTTATAAAGTTCTAGACATTTCTCATTGGGTTTATACTGCACTCATAACCAAGAAACAAACAGCACACAGAATAAAAAAAGGAAGAGTGCTTAAAGGTAATATTGGAGATAAAGCACCAACATCAGCAGTTAAATATGACAGAATATGTGATATTGAGCAATCACATCACTTTTAGACAGGGTTAAAGCACAAGATGAATTATTTTGACCTTCATCTCAAAGTAATGTTATTATAACACTAACATATGTTTAGTGTGCAAGTTTAATTATGTAACATACTCACAACTGAGGTGCTAGTCCTTGAGAGGAAACAAGATGATTCATATTGTTACATAATGGATAAGTTGGTCTATACTTTGTGCTTTGTAAAAAAAATTTTTTTGTAATTTCGGTATGTGTTGGTAGTAGGCATGTGCAATTTGCATGTTTTTAATACCATTATCAGATGAGTAGAAATGAAGTGCAATTCAAATAATGTTATTTTGATGATATAAAAGCAATGAAACATTTCATATGGGGTCTGTACAATTAACACTGTTGCTGTAAAGCAAAGAAAAGAAAAGGTTTGCAGTTTTTTCCTTTGCTAAGTGATGAAGTAAAGTTATTTGAGTTTGCAGTTTTGAATAAAGAAGTTATAAACTAGAAATGATTTGAGTCATAAAATGAGAAAATATGTTCTATAATAAATTTAGTTATGTTGTAAAAGAGATTTTAATTTATTTAACTGCCACTTAGCAAATTAAAGAACACACTGGCATTTTTTTATTTCAATAAAAGACAGCTAGAGGTACAGTGTATTCATGATTTCAAAAGTCAGAAAGGTCTAGTTGTGGCTTACATACTAATATTTCCAAGGTTAGCCTTTTCTTTTCAATGATGTGGTTTGATTGTTAATGTTTCAAAACCCACACCTATGTGTAGCAAACAGTAACATGCATCCCTGGTGTGAACTACCATTATTTACATAAGTTCATTAATACAAAGTACAGCTGGCTCAGCCAGCTCCTTGTGCCTAACCCCTCAGCTATTTAAGAGAATAAAAAGCACTTCACTGTAATTAATGATTGACTTATTACAGGTAGATGCATGCCCCTTAAGTTCTTCCATTGAAGAGCAACAAAAAAAAGAATTTACTATAATAATATGACCCTAGCGATCAGCTTGTTACAGTTATATCCATACCCACTCCAAGCAATTCTACTGAAGAGCTAGAAAAAACAGTCTGTTCCTTCTGACACACACACACACACACACACACACACACACACACACACACACTGACACACTGACACACTGACACACTGACACACTGACACACTGACACACACACACACACACACTGACACACACACTGACACACACACTGACACACACACACACACGTCATTTAGGTCCTTTTTTGTGCTCTGTCCCAAAACTTTCCTTCCACGTTTTTTAATAAAAAAAAAAGATGTCTTCTTCTTTTAAATTGTTGCAAACTGCTTGCTACAAATGTAGTAAAGAGTTTCTACTGTTTATACCCTGCCTGCACAGACAGCTATGCACTCATGTTTTAGTTAAAATAAATACATCCTTTTAAACTGTATCAAACTGCTTGCTACAAATGTAGGAAACAGTTGCTACAGTTTATAGCATTTCCTACAATATTTCTAACAATAAAACAACTCTCTCTCTCCTGTCATTCACACCAAACTTCTAGGTGTTGAGATAGACTGCAACATGAATTTGACACTCACATTTCACTCACCATAAAGAAAATACATACAAAATTGGGGGGACTATATAGAAATAAATAATTCCTCACAAACAGCACCAGGGCTAAAATAGCACAAACACATCAAATCTCTACACTTCTATATGCCTCCCCTATCCTCAACAATCTTAGAACATTTTACATAACTAAACTTGATGCCTACTACAACAAAATTGCAAAATTCACCATCAATAGCCCATATCAAACACATCATGCTCAGCCCTTAAACAACTTAACTGGCTTAAACTTCCCCATCGTCTCCTTTACAACCAGCTTATACTAACTCATAAGATTCTTTACTACCCTGATAAATCCCCTGCATTACAAAGCCTAATACATGCTTACTCCAGTACTAGGGTCTTACGCTCCAACAACAAACCTCTCCTTCAAGTCATTAATGCCAACACCTCTGCAGGAGCTTCCCTCTGTTCAAATGTTATAGGTGAAAATGGAACACTGCAAACTAATGTATCAGCCACAATGTCCTTAGCTCAGTTTAAGAAATCTCTAAAAACACACCTACAAGCTAATTGGATTTGTAACTGTGACTCCCCAGGCTAGTCTAACTCTATCTCCTTCTTGCTCACCCAGGGTAAACACTCCTCCCTTATTTTCAGGCAGGAGCCTTCTCTTTATCTTGCAAGTCTCATTCCTCATACCTAGCTCTTCCTCTCAACAGTTACTGCTTCTTCTAAGTATAGACACTTGGTGTTTACTTTATATTATTATAATACTATGTCATACTGAATGTTATTTTGATTGCACAGTTTAAGGTGTTTCATCTTTGTACCTGTAGAGTATACCATTTTCACCCTACTTTTAGTTGATGTACAGTTTAAAGTGTTATTATCCTAGTTGTATTTGATGCAAAATGTATAGTGTTATTCTTCTGTACCTGTGAAATTATACTTTATTAATCTATGTTATATTTAGAGCTTTTCTCCCCGGGTCTCCGCTAAAAAAAGACTTGTGTCCAGTCTGACTTTCCTGGTAACCAAATGTAAAATAAATAAAATACCCTGCTTGCACACAAAGCTATATATAGTGCACTGGTTTTAGTTAAGAGAAAAAAAAAAATGATCTTTTTTTTTTTTTTTTTTACTTTTAGTGCAGTTTAGACCATGCATGGAGTACTACAACACTCAAATTTGAGTTTTGACCACAAATGTAATACTGACTATTAAAAGCTGGTATTGCAGCAGCAGCTGCTGCTCTTGCCCTGTTTCGGCTATACTACTATCATTAATAATAACAGTAATAATGATAATATTCCTTTCCTGCATTTAACAACAACATAGCAAACATATGCAAATTACTATTGAAGGGCATACAGTGTTTCAGCTACATGGCTTCTGAATACCAATGACTTTTTACTTTTAAAGTTTTTATGGATACATTCAGGCCAATAAATCCAAACCCCACTAGCTGTGGACATGCACTTTTTGAACTTTTTAGGTGACCTCATCAGCACAGAATAAGTGGATTGTATGACGTTTGGTGCAAAGGGTCAATGCTACAAACTGTAGTTCATGTGGTACAGATTTTGATTCCCTCAGCTCTCAGTTGCCTACTGTGTGCCCTTGAGCAAGTCACTTAACTAGCTATTACTCCTGGGTTATCCCTGAAAAGAGAAAGTAGGCCTACCTGATTAGCAAATGGGTATTATCATATCAATATCTGACATCATTGCAACGTTTGCTCCACAGGCAATTAGGTTGTTTAAATTTATGAGCTACTGTGCTTAAACAACAGTATTTGGGATTTTTTAAATACCACTTTTAAAACCTTATTCAGGAAACTGAAAGGGACATGCATTTAAGTTTACATAAAGTGAGCAGACATTTCCATTTGTTAGTTGTACTTTAATTCATACATATTTTATGAAACAAAATCAGGGACAGCTGAAAATGCATCCATTAATACTTATGTAAATGATTTTGCAACACTATGTGTAACAGTTGAAAGAGCTACCTATAACTAGTGAGCATGTAGCTAAGTGAGTCCTTGATAGTTAACAGCCATCATGTCCCAGCAGTAGACAAGGTATAAAATACCACACACTTTTTAAGAAGGTATACCTACCTGAATCTTTATGGGATCAAACCAACAGCACTGACTACTTAAGAAGTTTATTGAGATATGTAAAAGAAATATGGACACTGGTGGAATCAAACTCAGGGTGACAGGATAAAGCTCATTAACAGCTTATAACCTTCTTTTCTGTTTAACTGGGAGACAGTTGCAATATACCATCTCAGAATTAGCTCCTAAGAAACCAACATACCCTCATGTTCTCTACATCACTAATGATGCCACAAACTTTTAAAGCAAAAAGGAAACTGCAGCAGACAGACATGCAGAAATAGCTGAAAGTTTAAGTGAAACACGCTTACAATCATTTCTTTACAGAATATTTTAAATTATCTTACATAATCCCATATGCCATTATTGAAACAGGTCACTACTATTGTTTAAAAACATATTACTGTAAGCAAGAAAGAAAGAGAGGGAGTGGGATTTTGGATGCAGATCTTTAAGGAGAACAATAATACCCATACAGAATATTATATTTATAAAGTAGCAGAAAGAATTCTAAGAACTAAGGCAACATGAGAATGGAGAAAAGGAGATCTTTCCAATAGTGATGACTGCTAGTAGGGGAATAGAAAATAGGCAAGTGGGAGCTGGAATTTACTGGAGAAACCTGGCAAAGGAACAGGATATTAGGAGCAAATACCTCAAGCAGGAAAGGTAACAGAGTTGGATGAGGCCAAGAAGACATCTGGATTGCAAGCTAGAGACTGCCTTCCCTACCATAGCTTGATCTCAGTATAGCCAAAAAGAAAGCGATAGTAGAATTATAAGTGAAAGATCTGCTCTGGTGGAGAGTTTAGTTGAATCTAGAACAGAGCCACCTGTTAAAAAGGGATAATTAGTAGGACATACAAAATTTTGCATTATAACTATAAGAATCAATCACAGGATGTTAGAAAAGACTGGGAAAAGAGATTAGAAAGCAATTTACAAGAAAACAATAGAAAGACATATGTATGGCAACAAAGTATGCAACCAAGACCAGAAGGCTTAGGATCTTTCTATACTCCAAGCAGACTTCAAAAAATTCTTCCTCAGGTAGATAGCAAACATTGGAGGTGTGATGCAGAAGAAACAGATAACTGAGAACATGTTTTAGAAGTGCAATGAGTTGACAGATTTAAAAAATTCCCCACAGAGTACCCTAGCAGAAATATTGGGTGAACAAATTGTTGTAAGTAAGGAAATTATTATTTTGAGCTGGGATGCAGGATCTGAATTGCTTAGACATAGCAAGGCCTTATTAAGTTTAATTCTGTTGGCTGCAAAAAAGCAATTACTAGAAAATGGAAATCAAAGTCTATACCAATGGTATTTGAGGTAATGAATACTATAAAAGAGAAAAAAGAATTGGAAGATGGATCTTTAGAAAAGGGAATGAGCAAATTACATAGAAGTAAATGGAATTTGTGGGAATAATGCATGTATAATACTGTCCAGAAGGAGGAGTGAAGTTTAAGGGAAAGCAGGAATTCAGCAATTTTCTGTAATGCTGGACTGATAGTAGCAAAGAAAATATAAATGATATATATTGTATCAAAATGGAAAAATGTTCAGGCACAGAAATTCCAGAATTGTTAAGAATGTAGTACATAACATAACTTGATACTGTCTGAAAAATGGTCGCACTGTGCAAGAGAAAGCCAAATGTCAACAAAGGAGACAGAAAAACTTTCCACTGAAAGTGTTGATCATTTAAAAGTTGGAGGATGCTCAGTGCTACAAACCACAGATAAGTATTGAAAAAAGTGGTTTATGTACGGGATAAAACATACTGCATTTAATATATTCAGATCATCCTACCATTAATATGTATGATTCTTTAAGTCAGATATCATTGTTGCTTTTGTACATGTATTTTGATACAGATGGCAGAGATTGCTACAGTTCCTGTTGCTGTCAGGTATTTATCCAGGGGCCATGCAACCATAGAGCTCTGTTTTAAACTAAGTCATTTGAAAGGCAGTTTATTTTGAGCACACAGTTTGAATTCCACAAACCAAGAAGCATAACTTTTTTCTGCATCGAGGAAATAACTGGAAATAAAACATGGCTCAGTACATACTTTCCGGACAAAACTGTAAAAATAAAACTGATCCTCTCTATACACTTTATATCTATGGGCATAAAAATAAATCTTCACATCACTGGCAAACATATGTTGCTACTACACTAAAACGTTGATGTAGTTTTTTTTGAAAAAGCTGATGTAGTTATTATCAGATACTTACTTAAATCCGATGATATTGGGATGTTTCAGTTTTCGTAAGTGCTTAATGTCCGTTTCTTTAATGTCCCGGACTTTCTTCACTGCTACTTCCTCTCCACAAAACTTGCCAAGGAAGACTGCACCTTGAGCTCCACTGCCCACCCACTGCAGGTCTGAGATCTCCTCAAAAGGAACCTCCCACCGTTCTGCAAAACAGAAAAAAAACACAATACGGTTTAAAAGCAAAGAAATTTACAACACAAAGTGCTACGTTTTCTAACATGTAAAGCACATCAAAAATATATGTCTCAACTCAGAAACTCTTTTCAATAGTCATGAGATTGTCTTATATCAGTTCTTGTGCTGTTTTCAGACAATGTCTATAATGCTATCACTCACTATCTCTTAGGACTTACCTGTTTCAACTACTCCATGGTAAGGATGCCGAGATGGGAAAAACTCAGCAGTAAGTAAACACATGAGTAAAGTGGAGTTTGCTATCCTACCTTCAAATATATTTATTTGTTTTGCTGCTGATTTTTTTCCTGTCTGACATTTTCAAATACCAGACTGTCCTTTAGTAGCTCCATGATCTTAATCTTTTCTTACAGCTTACCTACACTTAAAGCATGAATCTTTCCACCAGACTGGGGATGCTATCTGCCATCTTACAAGCATGACTTTTGAGAGTGTGAGACAACGGCACCACTAATGAAAGAACTGTAGCAATTGTAAGTCAGCCTTGCGGTATAGACATAGGTAACCTATGTGAGCTTAATGCAACAGGGTTTAAAGATGAAACTATAGTTGCTGGATAGATTTGGGAAAGAAAGGGATTCAGGTACTACAACACGACTTATGTCAGAGACCAAGGAACTAACTGCTGATGAATTTCTACTAAAGCGGAGAATGAGAATTTGTCAGGATGCTTATGGCAGTTGCACTGTCAAGAATGGTGCCCATTCATGTTCAATGCACATCAGGCCCTCAAGACAGTATATAACTGACTGCCTCTGGCTGCTGTGGTACACCTCCTTTGCTCTTTGATCCCTGGCTTAAATAAACTTACAGCTGCTGAGATTGTCATCAGTGGAGTCATGGGCCCCAACCAGAAAGAGTCAGAGTGAGGTAAGAATAGTAAGGAATAGCTTAGGACACGGAGGACGTTAGGGGTTCTGGACAGTGATAGGAGTGTAAGTGATCACAAATGCAGAGGAAATAGTCCGGCAAACTCTAGAACCAGACATATGAGCCTACTTCACAAATAAATCATGTTGGGGAGGCAGATTTGTCACGCAGCAAGTACTCCTTCTCTAGAACAAACTTCCTCTACAGATCAAGCAATGTGACATACTATCTTTCTTTAAGAAGGTATTAGACAATTGAATGGCTGTTCATCAATTCACCCCCAGTATGACTAGCCTATCACTTCTTGGAAAGGGAGATAATGTCTGAGGGTGGGTACTGGTAAGACATGAATGGCCATGTAGCCCATATACTTTATACATTCTATGATTTTAGGAAATGAGGCAACAGCATAAACATAAGTGAAAAAAGGACAAACCCTGAAGTTGCTTTTTTATTGCAGACAGAGATATGTACAACTGTAAAAAATACATAAAATCTATGAGTGAAGGAATCTCCATAATAAAGCAGCTTTTGTCACTGCTGAAATACTATATCAGTGAGAGGATCCCTACAATAGCAGGTTTCGCTTTTCTCAAAAAGAACAGTGACTCCAAAGTTATTTATATTTGTTGTAAGGATACAGCTTTCCTGAAGTGGAAAAAAAGTTTTTTTCTGATTTCAATGAGTTAACTCTAGACCTTTTTTCTAATACATGCACAATGAAGAGTTGCTGGCAATTTGGTTTAGAAAATAAAAAGTGAATGTCAGCAATGGATCTAAGATAGTGTACCTTTGTTTTTGCAATTGTGAAATTGCACACAGCATCCACTTCAGACATTGTACCTTCATCTTTACAGCTATAAAATTTTCAGAAAGGCCTCACTCGCTCCACAAACCAATTTTCACCTCTGCTTTTGCATTTAGCTCACTGCGCCTTACACCTTGTGACAAACAGAAAGTTAAGACTCACTGGAAAGAAATGTCCTTAACTCAACATATTCCTAGCCTATGGAATAAGTTCATAGGCAAATACTGGGCTAAATGGCCTGGAGGCCCATTTTAAGCCAAGCTAATAGCCAAAGGTCAAAATAAAACCCTGCATCTTATATCTAAAGGGCAAAGACACTAACCATTATGCCAAATCCAGCCACCTAAATCCAACCAGTATTACTCTGTCCCTGTAACAGTGAATTTTCAAATAGCCCTCAGTTTACAACCAGTGTATCTTTATCCATGCAACTGTGAAAAGTCAAGTACTGTTCACTTGGTAACTAGCATAATATCATCCTTACAACTACAACATTTCATGTAATGTCCACTCAATTACTCAAGTACCTTTGCATTTCCAAGTATGAAATTTCAAGTTATGTCCACTTTGTAAACAATGTACCTTCGTCTCTGCAGCTTTGAGATTTCAAGTAGTGTCCACTTCACTGAAACCATTGTACTTTCCTTTGTAACTGTGAAACTTCCAAGTAGTGCCCAGTTCATACTGACCAATGCACCTTTATCTTTGCAACTGTGAAACTTCTAGCCAGATTCAAAAAGAGCTGCTCTTAGTGTTATTCTGAAAGACTTGCCATCAGTGTAAGTGACTCACTTTGGTGTAAAACCTATCTATAACCAGGCTTGCTACAGGGACAGATTACAAAGCACCTACTCTCAGTGGTTACTTTCACTGAGAGATCAAGCCTCTTGGAACCGAGCCCATCAAGGGGTCTATATCAGAAGATCGAAGTTTCAAAACTTCGAATCTGATATGGTCGACACCATATGATCGAAGCCTTAAAACTTTGAATCTTTTAACGGAGATCTCCATACAGAGTGGAAAGGGAAGACTTCCGTTTTCTGCACTGTAGTGCAATCTTGGGTTTGGTATATTTAAGTAGTGGGAGGTGTGGGGGGTGCAGGGCGGCTTACCCCCCTGCTTAGAGCATTTGAATGGTTTGTTTTTGTAGGTTGTTGTGTTTTATTACATTTCCGATGTTTCAAGACTTTGATTATATGGTGTCGATCATATCAGATTCGAAGTTTTGAAACTTCAATAATGTAATATAGACCCCCATCAAGTAGCATCCATCCACTTCATAATAACAGAACCAATAAGAATCCATAACCAGTGTAATCAAAACTTTAAACATCCCAAAACTCCATCTTGGGCTAATGTCTGTGGATTTTATTAACAAAAGCTTAGGTTTTTCATTCTTTATAGCATGAAACTTCTTCAGAGCTAAAGTCTTACATCATTTCCCATTCCTCTTAATGAATGGGCACCCCAATTTTGCTGCCTACATCTACAATACATTATTAATACTAACTTTGTCATTTGCCCTGGGAAAAATGAAGGATCCTAAAGCAGCTGTCAATACTGCTCTCTATACTCAAGCCTTGCTTCCCAGCCCCCTTCCCCAATATATACTGGGGAACTTTGTCCAAAACAAAAATTCAAAACCTTTCAAAATCTATTCATATTGATAATATTAGAAGTTATTAATAATAGGTTGAATTATATGTTTAGTAAATGTTAGGAATTCAATGATTTCACCATTTTTTTAGCTCAATTGTAATTTCATTTTATGTGCAAGTATATATTTTAAATATAGTAATTTCTTAACTATACTTTAAAAGGTTTTTAAATTATATATATTAATAATACAGTTGTCTTTTTTAAAATACATTTACCAAGTAATGTTAAATAGTAGTGGACATATTTTGCACTGGAAATGCTTAGTGCATAATATTGTACCTACGCTTTTCTTGTTTGTTTCTTCAAGAATTTTAAGTGGAATGACAATGTAATTAAGCACTAGATGGGGTTATTTGAAAGGGAAGGGATGCAGCACAAGTAAACCAATGTTTGCAGTACGCCAAATAGTGGAAAATAAGTTCGAGATGAGGAAAGAGACCAACTGGGCATTCCCAGACTTGGAAAGAGCATTTGACAATACTCCAAGAAAGCTGATTTGAGCAGGCATGTGATGGTTTGAAGCCCCAGAAACGGTAGAATTAGTACAGGCTTTGTACAAGGACTCAATGACAAGAGTATGAAGAGTGTTCTGACTCGCACATGGTTTCCCAGAAGGAGTGTGCATTACAATTCAGTTCACTACAATAGCAAACAGGTCAGAGAGGACAGATCTACAAAGCTGCCCGCAGTACACAGGTAATGTAGCATTACAACTAGACTCTGAATAGCAACTTCAGCAAATGACAGGAAAAGGGAATACAAAACTGAAGGCACATGAGATGAAACTGAGTATAACAAGAAAGTTCACATAGCAGCAAATGGTGGAAATCAGAAAACACTGAAAACTGAGACTGAAGAGAAACAGTGAAACAAGTTAACAGCTTCTAGTTTCTGAGAGGTGTGGCTAAGAAGGGAGGTGTGAATGTGGAGGTCAAAGCTAGAATCAGTGGGGCTGCAGCCAAATGGCAGTGTGTAAGGGGTAGAGTGTAACAGAAGAATTCCAAAGAGGCTGAAAAGGAAGGTCAACAAAACAGTCATGCAACCAGTACTACTGTATGGTACATAAACATGGGCAATAAAGGCAGGGCAGTTGAACCTAGAGGTGACGGAGAAGTGCCTGAGATGGGTGGTAGGATGCACTTTGTGGGATGAACAAAAAAATGATGAAGCCAAAGTAGCTCCAGTTGCAGAGAAGGTCAAAGAAAACAGATTATTGTGGTTTGGGCACACATGCAGGAAAGAAAACATTTGGTGAAGAAGATTTGGAAGAGACAGGAAGAAGTACAAATAAGGATATCCAGCAAACAGATGGACAGACTGTGAGAGAGAGAAAATCTGCAACAGTCAGGCATGACTCTTGACTAAGGTAGAAACGTGGCACTGACTGATTCAAGAGAGGCAACACTTAAGACAACAACCTGACCCCTTGTAGAAAATGGGAAAAAGGGGGTTGATGGTGATGAAGATGATGAACAATTCAACAGCTTGTACAATGGCTTATGTAGCACTCATACTAGTGAAGCACAATTTACTTGCATTTTAAAACATCACTGCTTTTGCAGCAGTAGCTACCACACTATGGTCAAAATTCAAGTCACCCTTAATACAGTCGATAAGAACAGTTATCTCTGTATGTCTTCTTACAGGATGTACTTGGTTAATTAAGTCCGCTGCATACACCAACCAGAGACATTCCGGGGTGCTAGCATAAATTATTCAAATTTAAGCTTTTTTCTCATACTGACTTTCTTTGTTTTTCAGAAACTCTACAGTACTTACCAGTTGAAATGCTTACCCAATAACAAGTATAGTTTACCCTCATCACATTGTCACATGCTCCTTGTTTTCACTTTTTATCAATTTCATCAAGCTAGAACCACATTCACAATCTGCACTGAAAGCATGAAATGCTTCACAACTATTGAGCACACTTCACAAGACACTAAACTGTTCCTTATAAAGTAGAGATGACATAACTGCATCAATTGGCTTAATGGTGCCACACTGGATTTTCTCACTGCTGATGTATCTGTAGTCTGAGTATTCCTTGTACAGAATTTTACTGAAACCTTCAAGATCCAAAATACACAGATCAAAGTATATTTCTAAGAAAAGTTTATTAGCATGTTTCTTTTTAAGTAAAAATCCTTTGCATGTAAAAAGTTTTCATACTTGAATACAGAATTGACTATTAGCTATTCTTCAAATGTTTACACACATTTGGCCTACGTTTCATACGGTACTGTAATAGTTGGGACTTCATCACTGAAATGTATCAAGTCGATCAAGTACTGTACATGCAGCTTATTTATTCTTGCATGTGCAACCTGACTGCATGTGTTGTAGTGTCACAATTGCTACAGAACAATGTCACAGGTCAGACAATTCAGCAAGTAGAGAATGCGGAATGACCAAAACACTGTGAACTGAGGATTTTTTAGTTTGTCTATACAGTATTTGTTAAATTGGATCATTACACAGTTAATACTGACTTTGTCATTTAACCCTGACAACTGTGAGACATCCAGGTGCCAGTATAGTTCCCTATACTCAAGTCTTGCTTCTGAGCCCCACTACCACCACACATGTGGAGAACCTTTCTCCAAAACAAAAAATAACTTTTTAAAATCTATTAATTTTGCTAAGCTTAATAGTTATTATTAATATGGTGAATTATATGTTTATAAAATGTTAAGAATGCAATGATTTCACCAATTGTTTTTAGTTGAACTGTAATTGTATTTGCTGTGTGAGCATATATTTTACACATAGTGATTTCTTATTTATACTTTAAAAGGTTCTTCTAGTTCTCTGCAGTAATGAACTAGAACATCTAGAACATCTTGCTTTATCTTCATAGCTCTCACTGCAAAAAATATGAATAACCACCAAACCTTATTACTTACAGAGGCTGATGTCATTGCTTTTTTACTTTGCATGATGCACAGTTAATCAACTAAACATGGCTTACACTGTTCTCAAAGTTTTCATGTCTGTCAATACAGTGATTTGTTTCTAGGCTTCATCAATCCCTACATTTACTCTGTGAGCTTCACTGTGCTTTTCTGTCAAGTACAAAACAGATTGTTTTTTTAACATTGCTTAAACACCAATATATTTCCTAAGCATCATGAAAGCATCACCAATGTGAACATGACCATTTTTTGGAAGTTTAACTTCTCAAATATAACTTCAGAATGGCTTCAATAACAGATGTTCAGCCTCAAGCATTTAGGTAAATAATGTCATCTGGTGCTCCGGGTTTCCTTCCACATACCAAAGACATGCATCTGGAGTGTTTCTCCCCAGGCCTCTGCTGAAAATGGGTTCTATCTCAGTTGGACTTTCCTGGTAAACAAATGTTAGATAAAATAAATAAAATAAACAAACACAGCTTAGTAGACATATGTGACTTTGCTCCTAAACTTAAAATACAAATGAATATTGTCCAAACAGCAATGTTTATGCTTTGTAATCTCTGACATAATGTCACTCTTGGTGACACTATTAAAGCAATCCACAAACCAGAAGCATTGCTAGGCTGGGATGAAGGGGGCAGCCACCCCAGATGCAAGGTGTTAGGGCGCCAAATTGGCAGATGACGATTGGTTGGTACTGCAGTAAAGGCATTCATTTACACACTTATGGAAATTAAATACTGTTTTGCTGTAAGGACTGAAGTGCTTGTTTGATGGTAATAACTTGAAACAGGCCATTTGCTACAAATGCAGAAGGATTATTTATTTATTTATTTTTTGCCCTTCAACTTAGAGAGTTGGAGGGCACAAAGAACCTGAGAGATTAGGAGCAACAAATTTTATTTATATATTTATTTAATTTCTTTCAACTTGGATTTGGTATAGATTAGAGGAAAATAATCCTTAATGAAGAGCTGTAAATTGGAGAACACACCTTTTTGGTTTGTTTCTAAACTTACAGTTGATGGGCGTCCAATAGTGGACTGGCACTAGGCAATGGATTCATAGGTAGGTACTAGGCTATTGGCCCTAGGGCCTATATAAGCCTAGCCAAATGGCACCCTGTCTTTCGCCACCCATGAAAATTATTTTCCTGTGCCGCTGTCGAGCAGAGCCACAGAAGTGATCCCCGAGGTGAATTTCTGATCTCCCATCCAATCATCAAGATTTTTCTTGAAGAGTGCTAATGAGGAGCTTTGTTTGATACAGATAGGTAGTTTGTTCCAGAGTATGGGAAGTCTCTGGGACAGGAATATATCCCTCCAGCATGTTCTGTTTATTGTGGTGACAAGGTTTAGGTCCTTAGAGCATGTAGCTCGGAGGGATTGGGATTTCTTTAAGTTGAGCATGTCCAACAGCTCTCGGTTTGACATAGCTTTGTATGTTAGGCAGAGATTGCCTCTGAGTACACGATATGCGACGGAGTAAAGCTGGAGTTCTTTGAGACGGTCTGCATATGGGATCTGTTTGAGGCTGATAATCCTCTTTGTGTGGTATTTCTGTGGCCTTTCCAGTTGTTGCAGATGTCTTGTGAGGTACAAACCAAAAGGAGTGTTGTACTCTATAATGGGTCTAATGAGTGACGAGTAGAGGGGAACAATGACCTCTTTTTTCCTGGATGAGAAACCTTTTTTGATGAGGTATGCCACGTAGAAGGATTTCCTTACTACTGTGGCAATGTGATTATCAAAGGAGAGATTACTGTCCACCTGTGTCGAAAGGTCTGTTATGACATTTTCGGTGCAAGTAGACTACCACCTATGTGGTAGTTCATGGGTATAGAGTTTTTACCAAAAGGGATGACAATGCACTTTTTGGCATTGAGCTTGAGGTCATGGCTTTGACACCAGGCATCTGTCTCAGTGAGGCCCTTTTATAGGATGTCCACATCGTTAGGAGTTTTGATTATGGCTCCTAGTTTGCAGTCATCTGTGAACTTCATTAGCCAAAGACCTTCTGTGTAAGCCTGTTCTTCAGAGAAGTAGATACCAAACAGGACAGGACCCAGGACTGGACCCTGTGGTACTCCACTTGTTACTGTTCTGAAGTCGTATTTGGAGTCTGCTACTTTCACAGTGTGGGTTCTGTCAGTGAGCCAGTTGGCAACCCATGTTGTGACATAGGGATTTATACCTAGTTTAGTGAATTTATCTATAATTCCAGAGTGGGGGATGGTGCTGAAAGCCTTGGCGAGATCTAGATAGGCTGTGCGAACCACCTTACCCTGATCTACGGCTTTGGTGACCGCTTCAAAGAAGTCTATCAGGTTTAGGAGACATGATCTGCCTTTTACAAACCCGAACTGGGTAGGGTCCAGAGTTTGGAGATTACCAATGTCATTGTTTATAAATTCCATGATGATACGTTCCATAGCCTTGCAGACCAGGCTCGTCAGGCCTCGTAATGATTTTGAGGTGAAACTGCAAACTGGACTAAAGGTTTGTCTAGGCTTCTAACCAGTGTCTGCCATCATCAAATGCAGATTAACTATCAAAAAACATCAAAATGAAACCTGAAATTGTGCACAGTGATAACCCAGCTACAGCTCTTCCACAAACACAAAAGTGTAATTTTTTTTCCTCTCCAAGTGAGTGGAAGAATGACATATTTAGCAACATAATTAAAAGCAAAACATTGTTATTCGGAATATTCACATCTTCGGGTTGCTGCAGTAATGGCATGCAGTGGAAACTATGTGAAATTTTAATTACAGGGATAAAGGCAAATTGACAAAACAAAATGTGTTCTTGGAATTCTGCTTTGTGTAGCTTCACCAAATGCACAACGTGGAATACAGGAAAATATATTTTCCATTTGCTCCCATGTCAGAAAATGCAGATATATATAGACTTTAGTCTTAAAGCAGCATATCAAGATTTAATTTCCTTGCTAACATAGGTAAAGAGGAAATTTTGCTTCCTTGTGTTTTAGTAGAGAAGAAGAAGCAGAGCTGTTGAAATCTTATCAATTCAACTTTGTAAAAGTAGAATCACTGTTGATTTTGCAGGAAAACAGCCTTCTTTTTAGATTGTTTATAGGGTGATGTCAAATAATACACTGTAAATATGTGCAGATGTACAACTATATCCAAAAAGATTACTCAGTGGAAGCATTGCAATATCTTTTTGTGTACTACTTGACATAGAATCTGCGGCATAGGAAATTTAAAATATGACTTAACATTAACATTGTAAAATGGGAAAATGTGTACAGTGATGCAAGCAGATTAAGAAACATTTATCAATTTCACTTAATATCTTCTAATAAAAATATGTGA
This sequence comes from Protopterus annectens, assembly GCF_019279795.1. Taxonomy (NCBI): domain Eukaryota; kingdom Metazoa; phylum Chordata; order Ceratodontiformes; family Protopteridae; genus Protopterus; species Protopterus annectens. Next base: position 1,084,348,074 of record NC_056743.1, read on the forward strand.
GTTTGTTTCTCTTTGTTTCAGGTAATAGTCATTTTATCACCGACTGCTTTTTGTTTTAAAATTGGTGAAAGTAATCCAAGTTTCTTTGAAGTGGAAACATTAATTGGTTACTTTTGTAAACTGGAAACCAGATTAATAAAATAAGCAAAAAATGAAAAAGGAGGGTTTCCCCAGGATGCTACTTTTTAACAATTAAAGAAGTTGAAAAAAAGTTTTCTGAGGCACAGAGCTTCCTGACATACTGCTTTCATACCAAGTTAAAACTGTATTTTATAAAAGAACAATACAGTAACTGTCATCAACGGGAAAGTAGATATAATGATATAAGACAGAATATATAGAAGATACACAGAAGGTTGCATGATAAACACTTGAAAGTAAATAACTTTAGAAGGTGAAAAATACAGATCAAGACAAATATGGAACAAGCTATCAACAAATCTTCAACATCAGAGGGGGAGAGGTTGATATTAGGGATACATTACAAGTTTCTGGGATAACAAACACCTGCAAAAAACAATAACACTATTATCTGACCTGAAACTCCTGTGAACCCTGCAGTGCAGTTCAACAGTCCTTCTGACTCACATTCCACATCAGCTCCATAAGCTGGTCTTCTCCTTGCTATTGTACTGGTCTATAGCCGGTGCTACAAGAGAGATTGCCCCCCACTGGAGATGAAGTCTCAGTGCGGGTCATCTCTCCCACCTCAACCAAACTCTTTGTTACAATCATGCTGTTAACAATGAATTACAAACAAGTTACATCTGCACGTCTCACACTCATGTACACCACAAACATGTCACACACTCCTCCATCAAAATGTGAAAACCATACAACCACCACCTCATCCATTAATCCACACTCTTCCTCCAAGCAAGGGGGTCAGTTATTCTTTCTCCATATTACCTCCAATTGACCAAACCTGCAAATTCACCCCAAACATGCCTAACCAAACTTAAAACACATCTTACAATCTTATCATTTCTTATTAAAAACAAATTTAAAACACCACACATACCAGAAGTACAATGTAATTTAAATATTAAACAAAGTTACCATATTCATGAAATACATGAATACACCAATAAAGCTCCTCCTAAAATGTGATGATGTACATAAAAATTAAGGGAATATTCTAGTAAACTAAATTCTCCCTCATCTTTATTATGACAATGGACATATTACTACTACATTAAATTCAAATAAAACTGCCAGAGAATATGTAACAAAAGAGCTGAGCTATATGAGTGGATCCAATACCATTCAGCTGATATTCTGTGAACAAAAATATGCCTAAAACCCCACATTCTGCATCATGAAATCATTTCATCAGGCTATTCTTTCTCAGGCATATGTATAAGCAAAGCAAGGAGCACTGCTACTTTCATAAAAAATAAATGCATCTCTTTTCTTTTCTATGGGCACTCTGCAACTCTCACATACTGAATGAGTAGAATCAGTAAAAACATCTCTAACCAGTAAGCATGTAAAAAAAAAAATTAATAAAGAAAACAAAACAAAAAAAATGCACATATGTATTTTGCATATAAATAATCCAAAACATCTAGAAGTAAATGTCAATGGTTTAATTCTCACATCTCCTCAGAATTAGTGATCTTAGGAAATGTCGATATTGCTAAGACCAATGACCAAAACCAGCATTCCATCCCTACCTGAACCTGTTTGGGTATATCCAGCTAGAAAGTCAAGTTACATGAATCCACATCTAAGACTAGTGCTCATATTCTAAAATACGCAGTCTATACATTGGATCAAGTACCACATGCCCTTACCATAATGAACACTGAGAATTACAAACATTTTACAATAAATATGTTTCAGAAACTCCAAAAATAAAAAAAAGATGCACTTCTTGTGACTGCTGTAAAGAAAACACGAATAAACCAGCAATTCCAAAATCTGGAGCATGAGTACTTTAATTCAAATCCGACAAGTATCAGCAGACTTTTACAATATAAACAAACTGCATTCAATGAAAAAAATTCTGCCCTACATCATGCAATCAAACCAGCCTAACAGATCAATTACAAAGTTAAGAACATTGACTCCTGCCATTCATAAAATGTCACATTTTCATTACTAAATTAAGTAAATAAGTAATGCATATATATATATATATATATATATATATATATATATATATATATATATATATATGTGTGTGTGTGTGTGTGTGCGCGTCTTATCACACTAAAGGTATATAACCCATAATCATCATTATTTCAACAACCAGTTCTAATATTTAACATTATATAATATTAAAAAACGTCATAGGGTCATGAAGCAACAAAATGCATGTTTTAACAAAAAGAAGGGACACAGCAATGAAGTTAATTTTACTGGTCTGCACTTAAGCACACATTTGATGGTGTGCTTATTAAAGCCTGTGTGTGTGTGTGTGTGTGTGTGTGTGTGTGTGTGTGTGTGTGTGTGTGTGTGCTGGGGGGGCGTCTGTAATTTTAAGTGCCATTCCAAGTTTATTTCAAAAAGTATTACTATCACCCCCTAAGTGATCTGCCACCCAAACACAAATGTCCAGACGCCCGTACTCATTTTTTAAAATGACATATTGACGCTCAAAAATTGTCTGTGACAGCCTTTTAGTTATTTACTAGCATAAAAAGTGTCACAGAGTGGGTATTTTGCTACATGATTCATGCCCACAGACTCAGGCAAAGTGTTTATGAGTATCAAAGGTCTGCTCCACGTATCAGATTAAAGACAGAGCACACATCAATTTTACACCTTCTCCCTCTGTCTTTATTACATGCGATCCCAAGTCTGATGTAGTAAGTGGTGACTATAATTAATTATAATTTACACTTTTGTGAGACTATTATCTTACCGGATTTAGCTAAGTTCTCTATATTAATATGTTTGTTGTGTAAACTGTAATGAATTGGCCACGGTTGTGAGTAACTAATCCTTAAGGTAATTATATCCAGCACATAACTGTATTTGTATTCAGCTGGTAAAGACCATTAATCAAATGGCACATATTTCATTCCTGAGTATGATTCTGACTCCTGAGTAATGTATTGAAAACCACTCCATTTTCCCACAACAGTCTTCTGCGAACACATGACTTTCACTTATGCAATTCTTTCATAATCATAACCTAGCTACAGGTTCATTTATAATACCTTCATTTCCCTTTGCAACACTTCAGCACTTGCCCTGAAGAACATTAACATTTTAACCATATTTTAAAGCATACCCAATCCTACTGTTTATTTTCCATAGTTACAGCTTCCTCAGTGTATACATCACATAGTAATCACACCAGCTCTCTCTGCCCTCCCCTGCTTCAGGTCTGCTTGACACTTAGGATGACACCTTATATCTTCCTTTAAAACAAACTGCAAGGCCTAGCTCTCAGCTGTACTTTAGAAAACTCCATGAAGATAGCAGCGCTGGCACCCAAAGGGCATCCAAACATCTAACTTCCTTTAGATAATGGGCCACATTCCACAAGACTTGCTCTTGTTGCTGTTAGAGACTAACTCCTGTGTAAACCTGCTTTATAGAGAGGCCTTAAACCAGAGTGTGTCATTTACACAGAGGTCAAGTTTTTTTGGAGTCTGACACACTGAGAGCATATGGAGAGCACAAAGAGGAGGGAGGATTATTTTTCCTTTTCAGTTTTTCTTATGCATAGCTTCTCTTAACTTGTTATTAACCCATTCAAAGAACATCTGGTTCTGTCCTCAGAGAGGGTCTGAAATGTTGCCATTAGAATAATTTTAGCATCTTGCTAAAATGGGCTTCCCTACTGTCATATCAACATCTGTACATATGTCCAATCTGAGCACATTTTTACTGCTTTTCAAGTACTGCCTCCTGCATCCTGCACACACTCTATAGTTCTGTTCAGAAAGCTAAGCAAACTTATTTCCAGTTTTAATACATTATCCATAGCTACTGCTTCCTGTTACAGAACTTTGTGAGTGACCGGATGACAATGTTTTAGCTGCCATCAGTAATGTTTCTATATGAAACAGCTAGCTTATTGCTTCAGTATATTGGGTGTGGTTGACCAGGTTATCATTAGCAACATATTTAAGGCCTTTCTGGCTGCAGTTTAATTCATATAACTATATTCTATTTCTCAGCTAGGAAATGGTAGTATTGAAGGGAATGGTTGCAAGTGACTGTCAGTAAAGGATTTAGCTAAAGTCTCTGTTAAAATATAGCAGTTGTTCCTAGAACTTTTGTTTTGTATATCGAGGATGAAATTAGGACAATAATTTGTTTTAAAGCTTCTGCCTTGTACTTTTTATTTTTTAAACACATTTATTGAATTACCACTTGTGACATAGGCACATTTACATTTATACAAAAATACTCAAACTGTATTAACAAATTAACAGTAACAAACATTATACTTTACATATATTGCTATATATCATATATCCTAAGCAACATCACATAAATTATTCAATTCCTGCCACGTTTTTTAAAGAAACATCTTTATTAAACCATTTACGACATAAATGATCATACATTTACATAAATTAAAACAAACTACACCGACACAATCCTAGTTGCAAGCATTTTACATCACAAACCATACAGACACACTCCCAGTTGCAAACATTATATATCACTTAGAATCTACCTAATTATTTTCAGTCAAACATTACATAGCTCATTTATGGCCTGCCTTCTATTAAACATCATTCCTCCCTTGTATGTATTGTTCTCACATTTCCCATTTTTTCCTATGTAGTTTGCTCCTACCGTTTCCTAAAGATCTCATTTCCAGTTATTTTATCTCTGTTACTATATTCACTACTTCTATTACAGTTGGTTTATATTTTGATTTCCTTTTTCTAGTAACTGCTTTTTTGGCAGCCACCATAATTAGAAACAGCAAGGCCTTACCATGTCTAGGCAATTCCGATTCTGAACCATAGCTCAGAAAAATCATTTCCCTCATCACACCAATCTGCCCACCCATAATCCCCAACAGTGCATCTCGCAGGAAATCTTTAAAGTCCACCAATCCACCTCATTCCCAGAAAATATGTTCCCAAGTATCTCTTTCTTCCCCATCACACCTCCAACATATGCTGTCTACCTGAGGAAAAATTCTCTGGAGTCTACTTGGGGTATAAAAATATCTATGTAAAAAGTTCCAAGCAAAAATCCTAAATCTTCTAGATTTTGTTGCATATCTGGGAGACATACATATATCCTCCCATTGTTTCTTTGTGAATTGTTTATCCAATCTCTCTTCCCAATCCTTTCTAACCTCCTCTGATTGATTCTTATAGTTATCATGCAATATTTTATATGCTGTACTAGTTATTCCTTTTTTAATGGCAGCTTTGTTCTAGATTCTACTTAAAACTATACCAGTGCTGGTCTTTCGTTTAGGACCTCCCTATACTCTGATATCAATCCTTGATAGGGAAGGCAATCTCTAACCTGCAGTCCAAATAAATGTGTGGCCTTTTCCCATTCGATTATCTTTCCCTCTCTAGTTATTTGCTCCCAATACCCTTTGTTTTCTTTGCCAGATTTCTCCAATAAATTCCAGCCCCCTCTTGTCTATTGTCTATATTCCTAATTGCAGTCATCCCTATTGGTAGAATCTCCTTTCTCCAGTCCCCTGTTGGCTTAATTCTTACAATACTTTCGGCTACTTTATGGATATAATATTCTGTATGATTATTGTTATTCTCCTTAAAGGCCTGCTTCCAAAATCCCAATCTCTCCTTGTTTCTTGAGCTTCCCTGTTTAAACATCATCCTTTTCCACTCTGAATTATAGTTTTCTGCTTGTGCTAAGTATAGGAGCCTTAACTGTGTAGCTCTGAAATACCCCTTCAAATTTGGTAATCCCAATCCTCCCTGTTCTACTAGAAATATCAGTTTGTCCTCTTGCCATATACCCCTACCAGATAAAGTCATTTAGCTCTTTATTAATTGCTATCCACAACTTCTCCTCTGGTTGATAAATATATGCCTGACCTGTGTATAAGACTTAAGGGACTGAAAACATTTTGACTACTTGTATCTTAATATCCATATAACAAACCTTCCATTTTCTCAGTTTTTGTATTATATTTTGTTTAGTCTCTTCCCACACATCCTTAGTTGCCAGACCAGTATCATTTTTAATCCATACTCCTAAATACTTCATTTTATCATGTTCCTGTAAATACAGATATTGCTGAACCAATTTGTGTCTGGAAACATAATTTACCTCTACTGCCTTTGTTTTAGCTTCATTATTTTTGTATCCCAAAAAGATATGAAACTATCTCAAACTGTTCCACAACACTGTAAGGTCTATTTCTGGTTTTGTCAGGTATAAAATAATATCATGTGCAAATACAGCCAGCTTTTTTTGACTACCATAAGAATTATATCCTTGAATTTTTGAGTCTCCTATTTTCTTTGCTCGTGGTTCTAAATATAATGCAAATAACAAAGGGGAAAGAGGACTCCCCCTGAGTGGTTCCTCTGCTCAAGCAGAAATCAGAGAATACATCACCCACTTTAATTTTTGCCTCCGATCCCTCATATATCCTCCTAATCAACCTTATAATTTTTTTCAGGAAATGCAAATGCTTCCACTGGCCTACTCATAATTTCTCAACTTACTCTGTCAAATACTTTCTCTGCATCAAGACCCACCACCAACAATGGTATTTTCTTACATTCTGCTTCCCTCTGGATCATCAATGTTCTGTTAATGTTGTCAAATGTTTGCCTCCCCTCCACAAAACCACATTCATCCATATCTATCAATTTTGGCATTACTTTTGCCATGCTTTTAGCCATTACAAACAAAACCCTTTGTAATCATGGTTTAGTATTGAAATGGACTTGTATGAAAGCTGAATCTGATGGATCTTTACCCTCTTTAGGTATTACAACTACCACAGCTTTCTTCCAGGATGTTGGTACTACTTCTCCTCTTAAAATACTGTTAAAACCTTCCAAATCTTTATCAGTTTTTTTCCCTTCTAGGTTCCAAACTTCCATGGGAATACCATCTATTCCTGGGGACTTTCCTGTAGATTGGTCATACTTCACAATCTTTATCTTATCTCCTTCTATCCTGTTAGCAATCTTTTCTTGATTTCCATATTTTCTGCTTTATACAGACTACCACAGAATTTCTGAAATAGTTCTAATGCCTTTACAGAATCTCATTACTTTCCTTGTTATAGGCTCCCTAAGCTTGGTGACAGCCCTTTCTATTTTCTGTTGTCTGAGTGATTGTGCCAAAAGTTTTGTGCTCTACTGTTATTATCAAAAAACAGTTGATAGCAATCCTTCTAAACTTGTGCATATTATTGAGGTAATCCCTTATTTTCTGCTTAGCATTCTGCAGTTGATCCACTTCTTGCTCTGTGAGATTCCATCTATTCTGCAGTACTTTAACATTTGTCAGTTCCTCTTAATAATTCTTGTTACTTCTTAACCATATCTTTTATTTCCACCCTATTTTTAAACTCCAGCTTACTTTTGTCCCACTCCCTAGCTATATTTTCAGAAGAAGTTTCTATCTTCCCTAATAGCCCTGAATAATCGCCACTACGCATTTGTTAAATTCCTCTCTTTTCAATAGATAGGTAGGAAAGCACCAGTATCTCATTTTTATTTCATTACCGTGTGTTTTTATTTTACTTATTACTGGCGCATGATCAGAACCCAGCCACTGGGGATGCACAAGCCAGTGCATTTCTTTATGCCGGTCCCAAGCCCGGATAAATGGGGAGGATTGCATCAGGAAGGGCATCCGGCTTAAAACTTTGCCAAAACATTTCATGCAGATACCAAGAACATTTTTTATACTGGATCGGTCGAGGCCCGGGTTAACAATGACCACCACCAGTACTGTTAGCCTACAGGGTGCTGGCAGAAATTGGGCTACTGTTGGCCGAAGGAGGAGAAGAGGCGGAAGACATGGCCAAAGGCAGGAAGAGAGGAGAAAGGCTAGGACTGTGGTAGTGAGGGTCGGAACTTTGAATGTTGGCAGTATGACTGGTATAGGGAGAGAGCTAGCTGATATGATGGACAGAAGGAAGGTTGGTATATTTTGTGTGCAAGAGACCAGATGGAAGGGGAGTAATGCTAGGTGTATCGGAGGTGGGTTCAAATTGTTTTATCATGGTGTGGATGGGAGGAGAAATGGCGTAGGAGTTATTCTGAATGAACAGTATGTTGAGAGTGTTTTGGAGGTGAAAAGAGTGTCGGATAGAGTGATGTTTATGAAGCTGGAAATTGATGGTGTAATGATGAATGTTGTTATTGCGTATGCTCCACAAGTTGGGTGTGCAATGGATGAGAAAGAAAAATTTTGGAGTGAATTGGATGAAGTGGTGATGACTGTACCCAAGGGTGAGAGAGTGGTGATTGGAGCAGATTTCAATGGGCATGTTTGTGAAGGGAACAAAGGGGATGAGGAAGTGATGGGTAGGTATGGTGTTAAACAAAGGAATGCAGAAGGTCAGATGGTAGTGGATTTTGTGAAAAGGATGGACATGGCTGTGGTGAACACGCATTTTAACAAGAGGGAGGAGCATAGGGTGACATACAAGAGTGGAGGAAGATGCACACAGGTGGATTATATCTTATGTAGGAGGGCCAGTATGAAGGAGATTTGAGACTGTAAAGTGGTGACTGGAGAAAGTGTCGTTAGGCAGCATAGAATAGTGGTTTGTAGGATGACGTTGGTTATCAAGAAGAGGAGGAGGAGTGTGAGGGCAGCACCAAGGATCAAGTAGTGGAAATTGAAAAAGGGTAATTGTGAGGTGGAGTTCAGGGATGAGTTAAGGCAGGCACTGGGTGGCAGTCAAAAGTTACCAAATAGCTGGGTAACTACAGCAGAGCTAGTAAGGGAGATGGCTCGAAAGGTGCTTGGTATCACATCTGGACAGAGGAAGGACGACAAGGAGACATGGTGGTGGAATGAGGAAGTACAGGAGAGTATACAGAGAAAGAGGTTGGCAAAGAAGAAGTGGGATAGTCAGAAAGATGAAGAAAGTAGACAGGAGTATAAGGAGATGAGGTGCATGGCAAAGAGAGGGGTAGCGAAGGCTAAGGATAAGGCATATGAAGAGTTGTATGAAAGGTTGGACACTAAGGAGGGAGAAAAGGACCTGTACCGATTGGCTAGACAGAGGGACCAAGCTAGGAAAGATGTGCAGCAGGTAAAGGTGATAAAGGATAATGAGGGAAACATACTCACAAGTGAGGAGAGTGTGTTGAGGAGATGGAAAGAGTACTTTGAGGGGTTGATGAATGAAGAGAATGAGAGGGAGAGAAGGTTGGATGATGCAGGGATAGTAAATCATGAAGTACAATGGATTAGCAAGGAGGAAGTAAGGATAGCTATGAAGAGAATGAAGAATGGAAAGGCTGCTGGCCCAGATGACATACCTGTGGAAGCATGGAGGTGTTTAGGTGAAATGGCAGTGGAGTTTTTAACCAGATTGTTTAATGAAATCTTGGAAAGTGAGAGGATGCCTGAGGAATGGAGAAAAAGTGTTTTGGTACCGATTTTTAAGAATAAGGGTGATGTGCAGAGCTGTAGTAACTACAGAGGGATAAAATTGATCAGTCACAGCATGAAGTTATGGGAAAGAGTAGTGGAAGCAAGGTTAAGAAGGGACGTGATGATTAGTGATCAGCAGTATGGTTTCATGCCAGGAAAGAGCACTACAGATGCGATCTTTGCTCTGAGAGTGTTGATGGAGAAGTACAGAGAATGTCGGAAGGAGTTGCATTGTGTTTTTGTAGACTTAGAGAAAGCATATGACAGGGTGCCTAGAGAGGAGTTGTGGTATTGTATGAGGAAGTCAGGAGTGTCAGAAAAGTATGTAAGAGTGGTACAGGATATGTACGAGGGTAGTGTGACAGCGGTGAGGTCTGCGGTGGGAGTGACGGATGTGTTTAAGGTAGAGGTGGGGTTACATCAAGGATCAGCTCTGAGCCCTTTCTTATTTGCAATGGTGATGGACAGGTTGACAGATGAGATCAGACAGGAGTCCCAGTGGACTATGATGCTTGCAGATGACATTGTGATCTGTAGTGAGAGTAGGGAACAGGTGGAGGAGACCCTGGAGAGATGGAGATATGCTCTAGAGAGAAGAGGAATGAAGGTCAGCAGGACTAAGACAGAATATATGTGTGTGAATGAGAGGGAGGATAGAGGAATGGTGAGGATGCAAGGATTAGAGGTGGCGAAGGTGGATGAGTTTAAATACTTGGGGTCAATAGTTCAGAGTAACGGTGAGTGTGGAAGAGAGGTGAAGAAGAGAGTACAGGCAGGATGGAGTGGATGGAGAAGAGTGCCAGGAGTGATTTGTGACAGACGAGTACCTGTAAGAGTGAAAGGGAAGGTCTACAAGAGGGTAGTGAGACCAGCTATGTTATATGGGTTGGAGACAGTGGCATTGACAAAAAGGCAGGAGTTTGAGCTGGATGTGGCAGAATTAAAGATGTTAAGATTTGCACTGGGTGTGACGAGGGTGGACAGGATTAGGAATAAGTATATTAGAGGGTCAGCCCAGGTTGGAAGGTTTGGAGACAAAGCTAGAGAGGCACGATTACGTTGGTTTGGACATGTGCTGTGGAGGGATGCTGAGTATATTGGGAAAAAGATGCTAAGGATGAAGCTGCCAGGTAACAGGAAAAGCGGAAGGCCTAAGATAAGGTTTATGGATGTGGTGAGAGAGGACATGCAGGTGGTTGGTGTAACGGAGCAAGATGCAGAGGACAGGAAGAAATGGAAACAGGTGATCTGCTGTGGCGACCCCTAATGGGAACAGCCGAAAGAAGATGATGATGACTGGCGCATGATCAGAAACAGTTACCGGGTGTATATCAAGACCTTCAATTAAATGCACATGCTCCTGTGAAATGTAAATTATGTCTAGCCTAGCCCAGTTTTTATACCTTGGGGAATAATATGTAAATTCACTCCAAACTCCTGTTAATGAATTCACATCTTCCATGCCAAATATTTTCATAAATTTCTTCAAAAATCTACCCTTCTTTGCTATATTTTCCCTTCTGGGCCCCCTCAAACATATCTTCACTTTTGCAAATCACATTCCAGTTTCCACCTATAAGTAATATTCCTTGCTGAAAACTGATTAGTTCTCCCAGAATCTTAAGCTCCATTATAGCAGTTTTAGGTAGAATATAAATACATCCCACTGTAGTCCTCCTCCCTTTTTCAGTAGTGCCTTAGCACCACAAATCTGCCATTATTATCTTTTGTATCCTCTTCTATCATTATTGGAGCTCCTCTTGCAATTAATATAAGTACTCATCTTTTCCTTTGTCCCAGGTATTCCACTGAATAACCATCCTGAAAACCTTTCTTTATCAAATTCACATGTTCAGATCTTTCTAAATGTGTCTCTTGTAACATAGCTATTTGCACTCTATGTTTTTTAATATAGTTCACTACTCTTTCTTTTTTGTATTTATATATGAGATTGTTGACATTTAAAGACATTACAGAAAACATCATTGCATTAAAAAGTTTTTATTCCCCTCTTTTATGTATAAAACATTTTGTTAAATGACTAGTTCCAACTTTTGTGTTACATGCATACACTGTTTGTCAGGTTGAACTTTTATACAGTTGTTTCTTGTCATATCCATTTGAGCCTTTGTCATATCTTACAAACTTTTTTTGTTTTTTGAAAGTCCTCAAACAAAAAAAAACATACCCCAATGCCCCCCAAAACCTATCAGATTAATTCTAACAAACTAAAGTATGTACATCTTCAAATACTGAGGTTTTACCCTAGTAATAGGAACAAAAGTCACAAACTGACAGCTACACTTAACAGACTTGAGTTAATATTAAATAAAGATTAACGATGCTAAGATGCATGGTGCAGCCTGTGTTTCTACTAAGTGCTAATTGGTTTTGCCTTTTCTTTATAGCTCTCCCAGCTGAGAAAACCCCTGAATGTTTTCAGAGAACATTATCTCCTAGCCAGTTTCTATTCAAGCTTTGTTTTTTTTCAGCCAATCACTCTCCACCAGACTGTGGCGAGTTTCTCTTTATCAGACTCTCTACGTTGAGACACAAGAACCAGGCAGCCAGTTTCTCCTTATCACATTGTTTCCTTGGAAACACGAAGACCAGCTGCAGAATTGCTACTGAGCATACATTTATTTGCTAGACAAAAGCCTCATAAAATCCAATATTCTTTTTCATTTACTTGCTTACTCTTTAAACTTGTTACTAAATCAATACAAGGATCTTAATCTGTCATTTCCCCATGCAACAATGAGAAAAAGCACACTATTTTTACTTTTGTCATGCTTTTAACCATGCTTTTTTATCATTGCATTGCCTACATTTCTTAAAACGAAGCAAGTAGAGAAAAGGGAGAAAGAAAAGAAAAACAAAACAGCAGCACCTGTTTACAATCCTCAATTACACTTAAAAATAACTGAGAACACTTCACTTTATAGCATGCAAAGAAAACCATACACCAAAAATAGTGCTAGTAAGAAAAACATTTCTTTACTTACGGTTAATTTTCTCGCTTCTCTTCCCCTCTCTAAAGCATTTTTTGAATATTAATGACATGAAGTAGGGCATATGTGTGCCAAATTCTTAAAAAGTCCAATATTTCCAGAATTTCTTGTTCTGTCATAGTTCACACACATAATTATTACATTGTGATCCCACATTAAGTTACGAATTTCATTACTGTTCATCTCCATCTCCCAAATCCTGTCTCTGCTTCACTTCCAACGTACTATTGATTCTTCTAGTCAACTCTCATGCTCCCTTTCCTTCACTACAATATTTTCCGTTGAAACATTGGAAAAGGTTTCATAGGTACAGTCTCTCTGTGGCCTTTATTACCAGAAGAACAAGCAGAATCTTTTGGTTTCACAACTCACTTTTTTTAACAAACCTTTGTATTTCCTCCTTATAATGTACTTCATCAAAAAATGATTTTGTCCCTCCAGGGAAGAATATTTTGAAGACAGCTGGATACAGCAGTATGAATCTCACACCTGTGTCTTGATACTTCCTGAACAGTGGAATAAATTTGTTTCTCTTCTGCCTGGTGTACAATGAGTAATCATTCTCCACAAACACTCTACTGTCTCTCACTTTTAGTACTTTGTCCTTCTGCCACAGTTTTGTCAAAGTTTTGTCATAATCAACTCCTTCTGCTAGTAGGATTGCATCTTTACTATTAAAGGTCTATGTTGCTTTCTCATAGCCAGGTTTGGAGCATACGCAGGATGTGCTCTTTCAACTAACAACTCCTGCTGTGGAATACCAGTCCAGTTGCTTATTTGTACTTTCATAAAATTAATTAAGTCTGTTCCTTCCAGCTTCTCTGGTATAGCTGAAAATCTCATGCTTTCCCTAAGTGCTCTGCCCTCTAATTCTGTTATTTTTTTCTAACATCTCTTCCTGAGCAGTCTCATATTCAGCCAGCCTTTCTTCATTTTGACCGCTGATTTTTGCAGCTTTATTACCTCATCTGCATATTTGTTTAAAGCTTCTTCCATTTTTTTCTAGCCTTTTGTTGTTTGTGTTGATATACTCCATCAGTGTTTCATTTATTTTAACCATGTCTGTATGCAGTTGTCTTATATCTTCCTATAGGTTACTGGAATTCATGTCTGGGGGTTGCACTGATCTTTTTGAACAGCTGCAGAACCTTCCCCAGTAAGCGTTTCTTCCTCACTTTTTGTGGCTGATTTTTTCCAGGTCCTCTGTATTTCTTTTTTCCTGGCATCTGGGCAGTACACTTACTAGCCAGTTACTGAAATTTACCCATAAACACAAGTCTACTGGCCTTCTCTGCTGAGATTCTGTTTTCACACTGGGAGAGCTAGAATTAAGCTGTTACTCAATCTGCAGCCATCTTGGAAGTCCCCCCTGCCTTGTACTTGTTGACTGCTGTGTTTTTTATTTCTTTCCTTGTAGTTTTCTCACGTATATTTATAGAGCTATAGTTTTTGATTTTCTTAGGGAAATGTCCGCTGTCACTCATCAATGAATGTCATTTTTTGTGGCATTTTGTTCCCTTGTGACAGTGGGACCACCTTCTCTCTGGTCCTCTTTCCCCTCATTTTTTTTCAGGGTCTCCCTTTCCTTTCTAATCTCCTGAAACATGGCTGATTTATTTTCTTTACAGGGTGGGAAATGGAGAGGAGATAAGCAACCTGCAGTACCATCCATACGGCATAGGGTTCTGTCTACTCTATTCTTTATCCCCTGTATGCTGAGTCAGACTGCCGGGATTGTGCACAAATTGATGCAGATTTTGAGGGAGACTCCCCCACAAACACACACACACCTATATGGTTATACATTCCTCAGACACCCAGCCTTATCTCACTGTTCAGATTACCTCTATACCAGTAACCTCTGATCATTGTTGGCCATGGTGTAGGCACATCCCAACATGCTCCCTGCACTCAGAGAAAGTCAAGCCAGCATATATCTCCTTATTCCATTTCCATCTGCAGTCGTGTTCTCCAGTGTCTGGTTAGCTAGTCAAACCTAGGTTTTCTGGTTGCAATCAGAGTTTCATCTCTCTGCACTAGAGGGCTAGTATTAATGACCTGGGTTCATTCATGTGTTGAAACATGTTATAGCAAAGGTGTTACATGTAACTGTAAGGTGCCATTTGTGGCTACAAAACTCCATTTCATCCAAAAAAGAAGGTCCCTTCCTTCTGTCCTATCAGCAATAGTGGAAGCACCGAGCAACAGGGAAAGCAGTTATACTTTCACAGTCAACAGACTGACTAGTGTTCTGTTCAAGCCCACAGTCTGAGTTTTCATACTACAGCTCTCTTTTGTGCATAGTTGTCTTAATGTATTCAAATGTTTTTGAGGATTTGTTTTCTGCTCGGCACTATACTCAAACAACCCCTTTGTTTGCAAGGTACACAGCTTCTTATCTCTTGCTGCAGCTGCCCAGTGGGTCTCAACTCTGCTTCTATGTATCTATAGTGAAATGATACTCCTTCAAGTCATGTATACCTCTAAGCAAGGCTCAATTCTGACTTCAACAGCACCATGGGGTCTTTGAGGATTTGATACTGTTTACAAATCTTAAATGGCATGTAGTTTGTCCAAGTCCTTTTAAAGGGAGTGAAGGCCTCATGCAAATAACACAAGGTCTACGTAGCTATAGTGAAATGATACTCCTTCAAGCCAGGTATACCTCTAAGCAAGGCTCAATTCTGACTTCAACAACACCAGGGATCTTGAAGGATTCAATACGGTTTACAAATCTTAAATGGCATGTAGTTTGTCCAAGCCCTTTTAAAGGGAGTGAAGGCCTCATGCAAATAACACAAGGTCTAGGGTAGAGACCATCCTGTTTTGCTCTTCAGACAGTGAAAGAGTACCTTCATAGAAAGCCCTCCTTAACTTGCTTCCTCTGTAAATGCATTTCAAGACCTTAACTACAGTCCTCCTACACTGGATTAATACAGAATAAAAACATGCTCAGCTAGTGTCTCTTCTGTCCCTTCCCAGGCACTCAGTCTATTGTCAAAGACTTGGAGAAATTAAACAAAGCCTGCTACTACTCCCAGAGTTAACCATGTTGGTGCTAACCTGTCTCTGGCTAGCTTATACTACGTCCCTTCTCTGCTTCTTTCTTTCTCTGTGCCCTCAGTACATGCATGCCACAGAAGAGGAGCCGTCACTCCTTTACACACTCCCAGCATACGCTGCAATCCACATCCCACAGTACCTGATGTTAAGTTAAACACATATGTACATCCCTGGTACAAAGTCTCCTAAAAGGTTTGCATACCTAACTAACCCTCTCATATAAAATGGTAGACTCTGGCTTTCTTGCACAAAATGTCAAACACAAGGAAATGGCCATCATTCAAAAAGGCTATACAGCGCCCAGTGTACTGGAAGTCTCACCTCTAAATACATACAGAGACTTTAAGACAAAAGGAATGAACACACCTTGTGTTTTATCTTTCACCAAATTTACCGAAAGATACTGGTGAAAACTCCTTGTGTTGGTTCTTCAACCTACATTACTGATGGAGTTTTCAGCACCCAATTGATACTATCCTCACTTCCAGTTTCACAGCCCACCTCTTTTCTTTGGATTAGTGCAGCTAACTATGTTTCCTACAACAGGTTAAACCTCTTACAGAAACTGTAACTAGGACTTGCATGCAATAACCATATCTCGAGTGACTTTTTTCTTAGCTGCTGCTAAGTGATAGTGATTTAGTGGCTTTGCACTTTAGCCACAGTTTGCAATGTACTTCACTTTACTGATCACACATTTCTGTCACTGTACTTGTTATTAGTAATTTAATTCAACTTCTTGATAATGTTGTACATCAGTCTCTGCCTGTGTAATACCTTAGTTTTCTAATTTACTCTTTCATTAGCCTGACAATAATTAACTAATTAACATGTCCCCATTTGTTATTCTTGGTCTAATTAAAAATAGGACTGTATATTTTACTCAAAACGAAACTGGAAAATTAACAAATACTCCTTGTTAGCATCTGCTAACTACATTTGGGCTTATTCATTATCAGGAAATATGTGTTAATAAGTCTGTTTTTGCATAGTTTAACATGTCAATGTTAGAAAAAGAATTTCACTTACATGCTCCTTTGCCACCCCCCCCCATCTGCAGCAGAAACAAAGTTTAGAAGAAGCAAAATTTAGAGATATCACTGGAAAGGAGACGGCAAATGTGTTTTGTTGGGGAGCAGAGAAGCTTGATTTCTAGACATTTTTCATTACAAAAATTATACTTGGATATAAATGAAATTGCAGTAAATATTAGAAACTACAGCTTTAGGACTACAATGTGCTAACTGATTGCACCACTGGTTTCTTTTACTATTAGTTTATTATTATTAGTATATGTTCATCTAAATATATATCACATACAAATATAAGACAGTTTACTGAAAACTATAATTCTATACCGAATGTTACATTCTTTTTTTAACTTTATTTATTTATTGACATTTGATTACTGAAAAAATCTGACTGGGTAGGAGCCAGATTTCAGCAGAAGCCTAGGGAGAAAAGCTCCGAAGTACTACAAAACATTTTAAGAACAATAATTTTACAATCTTAAAAATGATACATAAATCAACTGCAGTTTAAATAATTATGCCAAATTAAACATAATGTGGAAACATTAGTTAAGAATAGAGAGACATCATATGACAATGATTTAATATTTAAAGAATATTTTTGAGGAATGAAGCTTGTTTTACTGCTGCATGGGACTGTTGTTTTCCTATACCACCTACTCAAGACACAGTCTCTAGATCCTAATAAACCCAGGCAAAAAGCAGTAACCTGTTTCATGGCAAGATGCTGTTATATCACCAAATTAAATGCATATATCACCAAATTAACTCATAGAATACAGTTTTACTATATCATATATGCGGATCATACTTCAAAATCAGGAAAAATGTATGCACGATTGTGAATCAGCTTGTTAAGTGTCTGAGACATGGAGATCAAGAAATTCACTTCAAAACCTGCTACGACTGGGTAATGTGGGAGAGAAATGCATAACAATTATTTTTTTGAAGATGTCGAATCATAACCAGTGCACTCCGTATATTACAAGTCAGTTAAGCACTTCTGTCACAAGACTCATCCACAACATATGGGGCAAAACTACCAACCATGACACTCTTCATGGAGGGCCAGGAAGTGAGAAACTTGTCTCTTTGGCTGTGAATTTCCAGGTCTTTGTAGAAGAACAGTGTGAGATGCTCCACTACCCCCCCCAACTGGATTTACTATAAATGGATCATAAATGACCACAGAGGAGATAATGCACTGAACAGACAGCCTGGGAAGCAATGGGAGCAGGGCAGCTCTGGCTCCTTCAGTTTACCATTTCCTCTGCTTCTTCTTATAACATACTAAGCTGGCAGGTGCAAAATTACCAACAGTTAGGACCTAGTAAATGTGACTGCACAAGACTTCAAACTACATTTTTTGTATATTGCTCCTCTCCAGGACCTTGCCTTATGGGACCTCTACCTGAACCAACTGCTTAATTTGTTCCGTGGGGAGAGAAGGCAGGCATACCTGGGTTAGGTGAGATCTCTATGGACCATTCATTCCTGCCCAGAATCCAGACTGGCCTTCTGTTCCCTGGTGAGAGTAGAGTGATAAGGGAGTGGGCGAGATTCCTGGTCTGGGTGGGAGGACTACCCTTTCCCTGTGGGAGAACCCCCCCCCAGCAGCTCCTCTGAGCTCTGTTATTGGTGTCTCCTAAGGGGAGCGTGCCTTTGTTCCCCTCCACTTTTAAAGCAACTGCACTTGGCAGCAATGGTTTCACAGGCTCAAACTCCACTGGCTGTAAAACCTAGTGATTTTGCTAAGTTTCAGCTACATCCACCTGTCTTCCCCAGGATGGGTGAGCCAGCAGCAGCCTGTCTGTGCCATCCTCCTTGGTCAGCTTATGGTCAGGGCTTTATCCCTCTATGCCAGGAAGCTGGCTAGACAAGCCTTCAAATCTTGACATTTAGCTCTAATAGGCTATATCAGTCATAAACTCATGACTTTAACAGTAACTGATTAGTGAGTAAGGATTATGCCTACAATCTTATTTGCTCTGAAGTGTCAAATAAGGCATCCATGGGAAATGAATAAGCATGCAAGATGGGAGTGGATGTGAGCAAAAATGGTGGTGGACATGGCCTCATTGATGTCTTTTTCACCAGTCTTTTATGGACATTTGGTCATGTGTATTGGGGGACACCAGTTCATTACAGCAGGAATTTCAACTGGATGTTTTGAAACAATGATATTCAGGGCAAGGTACCAAGTGGCCACTGGCTTCTCCTTTGCTGCTGGAGGCCTACTTATTTCTATATTGTGGTCCACCTATTGAGAAGGGGAAGGAAGCCAGATAACAGTGCCGGGCACCACTGATCCTACTCTCACCTGATACTTAAATGTCAGTGTTGAATAGCAACTTATGGCTGTGAAAGTATGGATCCAGGACTTCAGACTTGTTCTCATATGATGGAATATGCCCCCCTTTTGCTTATGGCCAAGCATGGATGCTCAAAAATGCAAAGAGGAAGGCACTTTTTAAGAGCTGTTAGGTGGTAGATGCTGTATACTCAGTTTGTAGTAAACTAATGGACCATATCCTTGCCACTGAAGAGGTGGGTTGGTAGGTTCTTGGTGATGCATCTAGGCTGCATCTATAGGGGAAGACAGGAAAAGCTTTTTCAGTTCACTCTAGGAATTATCTGAAAAGCATGAACCTTCCAATATGAACATAATACTCTGGGGAAGAAACTACCTGATTGGAGAATGAAATATATCAAATGTGCCCTATTGGACACATTTACAGTGACCTTGGCTGGAAAATTGACATAATAATCAACAAGGGAATGGAGACATAGTAAAGGTGAAGCAGGTACCTGGCTTTACTGTCTTACTCTGCTGCAGAGGAGTCCCAGGTATCAACCTAATGAAAGGGAATGCTAAACTCTGATCAGGGTCTTTCAGCAAATAGAGGAGCAAACAGTGATCAGTGTGTGCATCTCCAGCAAAGCCAGCCTAGTGGCAATAAAAGGATAAAGCCCTGATTATGGTCTGGGTGACCTAAGTTTGATTAGTGGCTGGGACATCTGGCAGGGAGGATGGGCATGCTGTCCTAAAGGGGAAGGGACAGAGCTGGTTCTGAGTTGTAACAGTCCTTTGGAGGGAGGAGGTTAACCCACTACTTGGAGTCATAAGTGTAGGAGCCTAAACAAAAGACTCCACGCCTTTCAGGCCCTTCTCACTCTGGAGAATGTGGACATCTGTACCATGACCGAGACTTGGTTTAAAGCCATAGAAAGTACTCTGGCAGTGTAAGGCTACAGTGCCTTCCACACATTTAGACCAACAACACCACAGACTTGGTGGAGGTGTCTTGATCTACGTTAGCAACACACATACCGCCAGGTTGGTTAAACATGATGATACCATGGAGCTCATCCACATACACATCTCCATAGATAAGTTTCTTCACCATATCATGGCTAGCTACAGATCACCATCTATGCCCCTAGAGTTTCATTCTCATGACTCTTACCTAAACCTACTAATGGCACTCACCATCCAACCAAACATCATATTCATGGGTGACTTAAATTACCACTCTGGAGTGAGAAAAAGTACCTCAAACTCACAGGCATAATGCTTCCTGGAAATAAACATAAACACCTTGGAACAGATAGTGCATGCTCAAACCACAGGCTCAAACAAACTGGATCTGGTACTCAACAACATGGGAACGCATTGCAATACTATATGAATTCTCCAGATATGGGATGCGGTAGTATCAGGGTAGTGGGTCTTTGGGTGTTGGAGCGCGGAGTCATTTTACAGACTGCCTCTGCCCATAAGGGACATGGGCAGTACCCCAGGAGTGAATTTACGGTTCCCCATCCATTTATCCAAATTCTTTTTGAAGAGAGTGAGGGATGGGCTTTGTTTTACGAAGATGAGAGGTTTATTCCACTGACAATGTAGCATTCGGGATACAAATCTGTCTCTCCATCAAGTTTCTTTTAGAATCACAAATAAGGTTCAGGTCCATGGAACATGTAACACCTGTATGACTTTTCTTGCGAATATGTAACATTTTCATCAGGGCTGGATCAGACAATGTCTTGTAGGTCAGCCATAAGTCCCCTCTCAATAAACAATATGAGGCAGAGTAAAGGGATAGGGCTTTAGTCAGTCTGCATAAGACATGTGTGTTATGCTTTGTATTTTATTTTTTTAGTGAGAAACCTCTGGGGCCGCTCCATAGGTTGGTACTAGGCTATCGGCCCTAGGGCTTATACAAGCCTAGCCATAACAATTCCCTGGCTATTTCTTCCCAGAATATTTACTTCCCTGGACCCCTGTCTGGCAGGGCGGCTGATGTGATCCCCGGGGTGAATTTCCTATCTCCCATCCAATCGTCAAGGTTCTTTTTGAAGAGGGCCAAAGAGACATTCTGCTTGACATGTATGGGCAGTCTATTCCAGAGTCTGAGGAGTCTGGGGAGTCTCTGGGTCAGGAACCTATCCCTCGAGCGTCCTGTTCATTGTGATGACAAGGTTTAGATTCCTGGAGCGTGTGGCTCTCAAGGACTGGGATTTCTTTAAGTGTAGCATGGCCAACAGCTCTGGGTTTGACATGGCCTTGTATGTTAAACAGAGATTGTCTCTGAGTAGACGATATGCGACAGAGTATAGCTGGAGTCTTTTTAGACAGTCAGCATAGGGCATCTGCTTTAGGCCTGTGATTCTTTTAGTGAGGTATTTCTGCAGCCTTTCCAGTTGTTGAAGATATCTTGAGAAGTACATATCAAACGGGGCATTGTATTCTATAATGGGTCTAATGAGGGATGAGTACAGTGGGACAATGACCTTTTTTCTGGATGAAAAGCCCTTAGTGATAAGGTGTGCCACATAGAAGGATTTCCTGACTGTTGTGGCGATGTGGTTATCGAAGGTGAGACCACTGTCCACCTGTGTCCCTAAGTCTCTTATCACACTTTTGGTGTTTAGTGTACTGCCGCCAATGTGGTAATTCATGGGTACATGTTTTTTCCCAAAGGGGATAACTATACATTTCTTGGCATTGAGCCTGAGCCCATGGCTCTGGCACCAAGCATCTGTTTCTGTAAGGCCCTTCAGTAGAATATCCATATAATTTGGGGATTCAATAATGGCTCCCAGTTTGCACTCATCTGCATTCCAATTGGTGTAAGTGCCTGGTTAGGTACATGCAGAAGGGAACATTTTACTCAGTTATGGGCCTGATAAGGTTCAAGTGCAATGGCACTATGACTTCCTTTGATCTTGATGCCATGCTTTTACTTATAAGTTGGGCCACACAGAAGGATTTACTCACCACTGTAGCTACCTGGTGGTCAAAGTTTAGGTTACTATTTATCTATGTTCCTAGGTCTCTCACTACTTGGTCAACTTTCAGGGGTGTGCTATCAATATTATAATTTGCAGGGATATCTGATTTATCTAAAGGTATGATTAAGCATTTTTTAGCATCAAGTCTCAGACCATGGTTTTGGCACCAGTCATTTGTCATTTTTAGGCCTGTCTGTAAGATGTCAACATCATTTGGGGATTCAGTGATTGCTCCCAGCTTACAGTCGTCAGTGAACTTGGTAAGCTAAAGGCCACCAACACTGGCCTTCACTTCACAGAAGTATATACCAAACAGGAGGGGTCCCAGCACTGAGCCCTGTGGAACACCACTAGTAACAGTTTGCTTAACGGAACAACATGTGTCCTGTCAGTGAACCAGCTGGCTTATCCATCTGATGATGTAGGGGGTTATGCCTAACTCAGTAAATTTATCTGATTCCCAACTAGGGGACTATGCTGAAAGCTTTGGTCAGGTCTAGATAAGCAATGTGCACCATTTTACCCTCATCCATGGCCCTGGTGACTTTCTCAAATAAGTCCACTACATTAAGCAGGAAAGCTCTCCATTTGACAAGCCAAATTGGGTCTGGTCCAGTTTTTGGAGAATTCTGATGTCATTATTCATCAGGTCCATAATAATTCTCTCCATGGCCTTGCAGATAAGACTGGTCAAGCTTATGGGTCTATAGTTTCCTGGGCCAAATGATGGGATCCCCCCCTTGTGCAGAGTGATGACTGTTGCCGTCCTCCATTCCTCTGGGACAAAGCCCATCTGGAGGTTGTGGTTAAAGAGGGCTTCCAGTGGCCCTGATAGATTCTGTTTTAAGCTATTTAAGAAGTATCCTGGAATGTTGTCGGGACCCATGGAGGCTGTGTTTCTGGCTTTATTGAGTGCAGTAAGACCTTTTCCCTTGTAATGCACAGTAGGAGGAAGGTTGCAGGTATTTCTTTGAGTGTGGTAGGAAGTGATGGGAGGAGAAGTTTGAACTGAACTTGTCAGCCAGCAGGTTTGCTATAGTTTCAGGCTGGGTGTAAGTGTTGCCATTCATGATTAACTCAGCATATTGCTGAGTGTTTCTCTGAGGTTACAAACATAATTTAAAAATCCTTATGGTTATCTTTCACCTGAGAAGCTATCTTTTGCCTCATAGTTTGCTTTGGCAGATTTGGCCAGCTCTGTAAATTGTCTGCTTAGACTGGTGAGTGTCTTTTTGCACTGTTTTGTCTGTTCCTTCTTGGCTTTGGAGAGGAATTTTTTTCCTTTTGTAGAATAGCCTATTTATGCTAGGGGTCCACCACAGTAGTTTATTTTTGCCAGTAATGATAGGTTTGACTCAGACAGGTACTGCCTTCCTCTATACAGCTGTGAATGTGGTTGTAAGGTGCTTTAGTGCACAGTTCAGACTAGGCCTCAGTGTCACCCAGGTTTGGAAGGGCTTGGAAGTTTAATAAGCTATCACTTAGTAAGAGGTAATTGGCCTTAGCAAAGTTCTTAACAGGTCTGGAGTTTGATGGGGGTTCTAGGTTAGTTTTAATACTAAAGGAGATCATTTTGTGTTCAGATCTTACCAGGGAGGAGTGAATGCACAGGAGGGAGCAGCATCTCCCTCTGTTCGCGAGTACTAGCTTAAGGATATTTGTACTTCTAGCTGGGCAGCTAATTGCTTCAGGGTGTTTGTGTTGCCGAAGTCCAAAAACCTCTGAGCAAGTGAATTATGGGTCATATAAGTCTCCCAGTTTATGGAGGGGTAGTTAAAGTCACCCATAAGTATAGTGTTAGGCTGAATGTTAAGTGATTTCAGTAGGTTTAGGTAGGAGGAGTGGTTTTTCAAACTCATGTTAGGGGATCTGCAGCTAGCAAAGATATAATATAAGGTTGCATCTATGGTTAGTTGGGCATGGAACAGCTCAAGCAAGTCATCTTGTTTGCCCAGTCTAGCAGTGTTCTTATGTGTCCTTTATGAACACTGAGACACCTCCTTCCTTAGTTTTATCCTGAGCTGAGGGGGATCGAAATGTATGAAAGGCACTATACCCTTTGATAGTCAGGGTGCTTTCTATAGTTCTGAACCATGCTTCCTTGACTGCACATATGTCCTCATTCTCCAAGGTGAGGAGTGCTTCCAGGGAGTGCAGTTTTTTTATTTAAACTCCTAGCATTGAGCAGCTGTACCTTTAGGTAGTCATGAGTGATTTTTGTTATGTTGGAGAGTTAAACAACTCAGCATGGCCTAAAAAGGCATTATGGGGATAGATAACATTTTTCCCAGTATCCAGAAGCAAGTGGTGACAAAGTGCAAACCACCTCTGACAAAGCATCATGGTTTGTTGATTATGTCTCCCCAGGCTGACAGATATTGGATCCCCTTGTTGCGACACCAGAAACTAAGCCAGTTGTTGAAGTCAATCATGTTTTGCTGGTACTGTGGCATTACCATTGGTGGAGGTAAGATACTATTCAAAGCTAGATTCATACCCGCCTGGGACACATATTTAAAGAGCTCCATCACAGCTGTCTTCTTACAGTCTGCTAAGGTACATCTTAGGTTGTTTACGACTACATGGACTACGACCATGTCATACTAGTACTTGCGATTTAAAGACCTAAGTGCATGCATGATCTGGTGGATCTTAGCTCCAGACAGCTCACTGTGATCTCCTTGTTTAGCCTGGTAAGGGGGACATCAGTATATCTTACAATGGAATTCCCAATAATTAGAATGTTTGGCTCTGTGGTGTGTTAACTTATGGGTTTCGAAGCCGGGCTACTTTGATTTTCAGAGTTATTTGTTGTGTGAGGTGCTGTCTTTCTTGAGTGTGTGTGGGCCCACTGAGAAATGCTTTTAGGCCGTTTTGGAAGTTTGGGTAGCTTACATGTGAGTACCTCTGCATATCAGGGTCTATGTGTTTGTTTCTTAGTGTTGGTAGTGAGTGTTTTTGTGTATGATACTAACAACCTACTTTGAATTTTTCGTAAGTGTATGTGAAAGCTTTGCTTCCAATGACATCGTGTACCTACATCTCTCACACACTGTTTGTTCTAAGATTAAATGGTTATCAATGAACATGAGGCAGTTTCTACACTGCCTCAGGATGCCCATATCCACCAGGCCAGAAACAGAGAAGACAGGGAAATGCCTATCCATTATACCAGATCCTTAACAGATGGGAAGGAGTAGCAGAAATTCACTTAAATGTCTAAGTCAGAGTGTTTAGTAGTACACTATTAGATGACCTACAGTGGTGCTGCCCTCTGCACAAACTAACAGCTCCAGCCTGTAAAGAGAACATGCTGGAGAGACAAATACATGTCTCAAAAGATCCCTGTGCTATGGAATAGGCATCTCATCCATGTAAAACAGAGCTCATCCCTGACCCTTTTCAAAACAGAGTTCAGCCGTGACCCTTTTTAAACAAATATTTGACAAATGGATGGAAAATTGTAAATTTACCCATAGTCTGGCTGGCATGCCCCTTATGGGTAGAGGCCATCAATAAGAAAAGTATTATCCTAACTAGCCCCCCCCCCCAAATCCATTTAGTTAACTCACTACTAACATGCCCCCTTCAGATGCCCATGATACTTGGGATCCAAATGGGTTTGGGGTGCACGGCTAGGCTTGTAAGGGCCCTAGTGGTTATTAGCCTAGAAAGAACCTATGAACAACGAGCTGATGACTGGTGGTAGCCTTCATCAAGCAACTGTAAGGCAATGTGCACTTGCATAGAGGAAGGTGCTGTGACCCTCAGGATTCTGTAGGCCACCTATTCCTCCATTCAGTGGGGGTGGGTTGGGGGGGATCTTGTCCAAATAACAAGTGAAAAATGAGCTTTAGTCTGCTTGGGGAGACTTGATGGCCAGCAGCCACTGGGTAAAAACAGCATAAAGAAAAAAATCGCACACCCATGTTTGTAGTCAAATCTTATGTCTCATTAGTTATAAAGTGGATTAGTCGGATACTGATGAAGTGGCATCTTGTGCTGTGCACACCTAACTTGGGTAAATGTGCCTCACAAAACAACTTGTCTGTTTAAAGAATCTGCTGGAAATTTGAGATAAGATTCTCTTCTTTTGAATGCCATAGCACAAGAAAACTGAAGTGTCCACAATAACAGTCTAATTAATAATTAATGCTGTGGTCATCCCCACTGGCTGCAATAAGAGGTCTTTTGTCTTTCACATAAAAAAGTCATCAAGCTGCTATTAGGTTGGTGGTTACCAGTTTCATTCCTCTCACTTTTCTACAGCTGGTGACTGTAGCTAACAAAGATCATTCCCTGCATCCTGTTTTGGGTTAAGGGAGATTATGATTAGCCACCATTTTAAACATGACAGCATATTTTTTATGTATTTTTTTCCTTTCAAGTTGCTATCTATAGCTGATCACGTTTCAACAGTACACATACTAGAGTGCTGGTGCAAATCAGGAACATTTTTTATAAGGTGCATTTTTGGTACAGTGCCAACAAGAAAACACCAAACAAGAAAAACTCAGAGGAAAAAACAACTTCAGTAATCCAAAAGGAAGGAGAAAAAAATGGATGCTATACACCACATAAATAATGAAGTTTTATATAACAGGATTTAATCAATCAATAATAAAATGCATCACAACTCTTAGTTGAAAATAAACCTGGTTAAGCATTTTCATCCTTAACAACAAACAGGACTTCATCAGAACCAGATGAATACAAACTAACACCACATTTAAATAGCATACATCACCCATTACATCATTTAGGTCTAGCTGTAAAGAATGAATTAAAGGCACACTGAATACATTCTAAAACAATGCTAAAAATACACATCAGATGCGTATTAACAATATTAAAACCTTGAATATGTGGTCAAATAGATAAATTTTACATTTGATCATCCATCCTATATAACTCATGTAAAATCCTCATTTAAAATCTTAAAACACATAACTTTAAAACACTCATAACAGAGGAAGATTCATTTAAACCTGGGACATTCTCAGATTTGGTGAGTAACTGCCATTTGAGTTCACAAAACTCAAGCCATTCACTCCATAGTCCCCCCCCCCCCCCAGGTTTATCAATCAACTGAGTAAATCCTGCTTTATACCACTTCATTGTTTATGTGGTGTATGGCATCTGATTTCCCCCCCCTCTTTTTATTTTAATTAAGCGTACCCCAATTACACTCTGTTCGTTTGTTCCCCCATGTTAGGGAATTACCCCAATACAGGACAGGGGCGAAAGCTGTCCAGATGAGCTGCCATACAGGCAGCCATGAAAATTGCTTGCATCCTTCCTGGCATTCTAAAACTGAGGACATTTGTAAAATCTAGCCTCCAAAGAGGGGATGAGCTACCCACATCTCTGTAGGTACCTCCAATGGATTTTCCCTGTAAGTGCATGTCACCATTCACCTGCAAATAAAGGCTAACACTGGAAGGGTAGCAATGCTTCCCCTCCTCCAAGCGATTGTGGCTGCATGCATTTTGCTATGTCCACCACTGGGGTGAGCATGCCCATCCTGCCCTGCCAGTTCTGTCAAGTGCCCATGTCACTAACTGAATTTAGATTGCCAGGGTTGTATTCAGGGTTTTATCTCCTCTACACCATTGGAGCTAACCAATTTACGAATATAACGTAGTGTCGATTATGAAGACTGATCAGATGGAGATGCTTGATGCAGTTCTTAACTGCTGGGCTATGAAAGTGTCTTGGAACATCTACACTGAAGTTACTGTTATAATGCAGCACACGCAAAAACAGACAGCAGGCAGGCACGCAGACACATGCACGTTCGTACGTATACACACATACGCAACACACACACACATATATATATATATATATATATATATATATATATATATATATATATACACACATACACACATACATACATACACAGTCCTAGCTGCAATTTAGTTTAATTGGGGTAGAACTGCTAAACATGTCCATTTACACTGAATATTCTGACTGTATACTAATTTGTGTGGTTGTTCTGGTGGGCCATATCCCGCTGTTGTTATTTATAGTGCATATCACATACTGTATATGTATGTCTGTATAAATGTAGAGATATATGCAATGATTGTGGGAATAAGTTATTCCATATGTTACTAATATTTCTAGATTCATGTAAACTACTGAAAATCACATTTATTGTCTCATGATTGCAAATTAGGAGCTGTCACTGAATCTCACACTGACACAAATGTTCTCTATGAGGGGATGACAGACAAACAACTGGTGTCAGAGTCATAGACTAAAACTAAATGCCAAGAAATGCATAATACTATCCTTTGGGAAGTCATCCAACCCTGGTAACTATCATATTGACAATACACCCCTTAGAGATGACCAAGCAGTCAGGGACTTAGGAACACGCATAGATAGTAATCTAGCCTTTGATCATCATGTGTCTACAGTGGTGAGGAAATCATTCTATGTTGCACAACTTATAAACAAAAGTATGGCATCTAATTCCAAGAAAGTCATTGTTCCACTGTATTCGGCATTCATCAGACCTATCATTGAGTACAATGCCCACTTTGGTATGTACCTAACCAGGCATATCCAACAACTGGAACATCCACAGAGGTTCTTCACTGAAAGAATACAGGGCATAAGTAATATGTCCTATGCAGACCGCCTCAAGGCCCTATCCCTGTATTCTGTCTCCTACAGGCTTTTGAGGGGAGATCTATGCCTGGCATACAGGGCATTGCTAGACCCCACTCTGATGGGCCTCCTGCATATCCACAAAACAAACAGAACCAGAATTACCCATTCTAAAGACTTAAACCTTGCCTGTGATATAAACAGAACCTGCTGGAGAGATAGGTATGTAACCCAGAGACTACCACATCTTTGGAACAGGCTCCCTATCCATGTGAGGCAGAGTTCCTCCCTAATACAATTCAAATGCAGCTTAGACAATTGGATGGGAAACTGGAAATCTATCCCTCATTTGGCAGCTACGTCTCTGATGCAAACAGGTAACCTGTAAATGGTTCATCTCTTAGGCCCATGCTTACACTTATCAAGGGTATCAGAACTCGTCAGAGATTTGGGATGCATGGCTAGGCTTAAAAAGGCCCTTGTGGTCGATAGCCTAGTAAACACCTATGAACCTATTAAACCATTTGCCACATAGTAATCCATAGGACCAGTCTGCATGTAAATATAAAGTCTGACCTTAACAGTTCATCATTTGCTTCATTAGTCAGCTTATAAGTGCACACTACATTCTGGTAAAATAATTCTGACTTCTTAAAGAGTACTGCCTAACAGCTAAGCATAGAAGGTAAAGGCTATGAACAGCTAATGATCTTTATATTGCAGTCCTGGGTTAAATTATCTTAATCACCAGCAAAAAACTACGTGATTCTACACAAATCACAGAAACACACTGTTTTGAGCTACCCCTGAAAAGAAGCTTTTGACTTATTTAGGCACATTTATATTATTATAACTGGCAACTAGGTATGTTCCACCCTGAGCAATTTTCACAATATTCCAGCAAAACTAAAATGCTACAGCTCAAGGCATTTAATAACAAATGTTTACAGTATACATGTGCGTGTGTATATGTCAGCGTGTGAGCTTGCGCACACGCATGTGTGTATGTGTGAATGTGAGTCTGTGTATCTGCATATGTATAATTCTATGGACTTTCTGATGTGTGGAACAATGGACATATGGATTGCTAAATCAAAATGGCCTTCAATGTTCAAAACAGAACCCCCCTACCTCTTATCTTTCTCACTTAAACCTGCTGTTCTAAGCCACCAGAGGCTCTACTTCACCAGTCGTAACAGTGGGCAGACTTCCTTGCTCAATATGAATGGTCAGTGTCATTCACAGTCCAATAGTACAGATACAGAGTATCAGACTACTAAAGTGTGCTGAAAGCAGATGATGTCTGGATATAGAACTGGGCTACCTGAGCATAAGATGAGGAAGGAGAAAAAGGAGTACTGAGCAACTAGTCACCTACCTTTTTTCCCCAAGTGCAAGGGAAGGGCATGGAATACTATGCTTGCTGCACAAGTCCTGGAGATGGCAGAATACAATATTTCAGCATGAGCACTAGAAAGTATGGATCTCTCCATAATTTTACTGTTATGGTATATGGAGGTCAGCAGTACTCCCAGTAGTAATTAAAGGCCACGCACAGAGCAACTACAAGTCACCTACTGCTACCTAACATGATTAGAAAGAAAGAACAGCAACATTTCTAAATGAAAGTTCATGAATGGGGACACAGCTTCTTCTCTGCATCAGGAGCAGAATAAAATAGGCAACAAAGTCCCAGAGACAACATGGATGCTAGTAGTAGCCATCTAGAAAGGTGCTTTGATTCAAAGAAGGTATAGAACAGGTCCTACTTAGAAAATCTAGTACAGTGAAAATTGTAGGTACACAGCATTCCCCTCCCCAGGCAAAACAGCTGCTGCCTATGTGCTGTACATCCCATTCATGTGTTCATTGGTAAGCTGACACTCTCTAACCTTCAAGTAATACTATGGCAGCAAGAAATGTATGTTGCCTGGTAATCATTGCTTAGCAGGCTGTAGATCACCTTTGCTGTTAAGCAAAATCCATCACACTGTTCAGAATGACAAAAGATTTACTGTATCAGGTCCTTGCATTCTGCAACTAGAGAGAAAGAACAAAGAAGAAAATCACAAGAAAGCATAACTTGTAGCAACAGCATTCACAGTTCATTTTCTAACCCTTTTGGTTAGGATAACAATCAGCGATTGATATTGCTCCTTCTCTATTGTCCCCCTGACCAACCAGTTTCCCTTACCCCAGGGCAAACCCACCAATCTAAGAATGCAGTTGGAAGAGCAAATAATCCAGCTTTGTGGGAGACAAGACTGAGGCATCAATTTTACAAGCCCTACACTTTCCCTGAATGAACAGCATGCAGTCCTCCCCTCAATGCACACAGGTATTGGTGTAACACTGACTCTGCTTTCCATCTTTCACTAGACAGCAGCAGAGTGCAAAAAAAAAAAAAATTCTCCACACTCTCAGAGTAAGTATGCAGTTTGTATTTTTATGCAGCCAAGTGCAAAAACTGCGCAAGAAAAGACCGTGTTTTGTGCTACAAATTCTGAGACACACTGGTAGAGAAACAGCTGTGGTAGTTACTTTGTTGTCTTACCTTCTATTCTACTGAAACAGGAAACTTAAGTTTCCAATCTGCATTCATGTGATCTGTCAAAAAACTGCACTACAGCGTCTCAGAGTGATGCTGTATAAAATTACTCTTTCAAACATTTTTTCTAAATCCACGAGGTCACAGAGTGAAACTGCACATGGCATGTTTGGGATAAGGCCATTTCTGCTTAGGCAGGCCCACAAACAGCCTGCTGTAAAAACAGCTGGCTACTAAATCATCTGGCACTGCCTGAGCCTGACAGTTTGTTTACAGTGATTACCATGCCTAAGGACACATGGCTGCAGATGCATTTCCCATTATGCCAGAAAGACACAGCTGCAATTATAATACCATCCCCCAACATGACCATAACACAGTCGAACCCTGAAGCAAAGCAGTCTGGTTCACACATTTAATAATCTGTATGCTCGTATGACTAAGTACTTTATCTCATACACTAAGCATTACACCTCCAGCCCATAGCTATCCCCACCCCTGAAAAAAGCTATTCCTGGGGGGTATGTTCTGCTCACTGAAATAAGCATCTGCACAACTGAGCAGCAGGCATCACCACATAATACTGAGGTTAGAAAGAAGTTGGTAAATGAGAATAACATTTTCCCAGTTTATCCCTAGAGACTCACAGACATACTAATGCACTTCTGTTCATGTATTATACATAATCTTTCACTCACTTGCATTCGCTCTAATTCCCCCATCCCCCAGCACACAATAAGGCTCTCTCTGTCTAAAGCAGCAAGAGTACCAGCTGTGACAGTCTTCTACTAAATCAGTGTTCACTGACTGGAACCAGTTTGCTAACCTGCTTCTTCTGCATGGATTAGAATACAGTCTCGTTAGAAGCATCCTGGTGCCTTACCTGCCTATAAATTCTCTTAAAAGCGGAGTACTTTTGGCACTGTGACACTGGCTGAGACTTGATAATTATTATAATTATCTCAGCTCTGGATACATATAATCAGAACAAATAACTTAAATAGCATTTAAAGTAGTGCAAAGGATCTGTGTCCTTACACAGCCCCATACACTACTTACTTTTGTTATACCACTACAGAAGACATATTATTCCTGTAAAATTTTATTTCTGCGTCAAGAAAGTAACTGAGAAGGAGGGGTACCAGAAAAAAAACAAGAAAAAAATCCTCCAGTATTCTCAATGCAGTGCAGCAAATATGGACAAGAGAGATACAAATAAATGGTTTTAAGAGATGCAGGGGGAAGAAAAACACAGCCACAAAGAAATCCATCATTCAGTTCAGCTAAACTCACAGAGATCAGAAAACAAAATTCTGTTCTAAAAATGTCTAATGTAACAGTACCAACAGATTGTTAAATATTTTTATGCACATGCATGCAAGTTTTCTTATGGATACATAGACCTGAACATCACAGAACTCAACAGCAACTACATTTCTGAAAGCACTAATTCAGGTACATTTGTGGGGTTGGTTATCTTTATCTGGCCTAATTATTTTACTTATTTATCTGCATTTCTTTACCAGCAGAATCCAACTGAGCATAGCCCTTTTCACCAGAGGCCCAGGAAAATGAATCCCAGACGTTAAGATGCAAATAAGAAAAACAATAAAAATAGTACAAAATAATATTAACTGGGATTGACACAGATTTCTGCACAATGTGAAACAGTGGATAAAAATTCATCTGTGTTTATATAACAACTTGGATAAAAATTAATCTGTGTGTATATATATATATATATATATATATATATATATATAAAACTACACAATAAAGTTACAATGACTTGTAAATGGCTTACAAATGACTATGCAGAGAGGAAAAAAAATAAAAAAAGAATAATAAAGTACAGTTGAGTAAGTAAACTTTCCATAACAATAAACACATGAATGCTCACTGCTGCAGTAGGCTTAGCTAAATCAGTTATACCCTGCCAAGGATATGTCAGACAGACAGCCAGCTTCCAAAGCTTCAGGGCACCTTCCACTCCAAACTGTCAGGCAGCTCAAGCTGAGTTGACTAAAAGATAAGTTTGAGCACCAAGCCTTTCCGAGCTTTTCTGCCAATACAGACAGGGAGTCTGAGCCCTGAAAGGCCAATGCTAGGAACAACAAATAATAAATGTCCACACCCTGGCATAAAAAAAAATACACCAAAAAAACAAGGGGAGGGAGGGGTTACTGTAGCAGTGATCACTCAAACATCTACTGTTATGGTAGGGTTTACTTACAGAACTGTACTGTGTTCATCATATTGATTACTGCTGCTGTAGCTTTAGCTATATGGGTAGATTACCTTAGCTTACTACATTTGGGAGGTGGAAGGAGAAGATGGCCCAACCAAAGACTGGCCGGGACCCAGAGAAGGAAAAAAGCTTATAGTGTTTTGTAAAAGTATGTACAGAGGACCAAGTAGCAGCTTCTAGAATACTTTTAGAATCAAACCCTTTACAAAAAGCCATAGATGAAGCCAAGGCCCTGGAAGAATGGACCTTGACTCTGCCTGGAGTACTTTTGTTATGGTGAAGATAACAAAAGGTAATAGCCTTAGACAAAACCATTTGAAAACAGTCTTATTTTGAAAAAGGCTGTCCTTTCTTCTTACCTTCACAAGAAACAAATTGATCCAACGATCTAAAGATTTAGTTCTGTCATGATAGTACCTGAGTTGTCTGTGGACATCCAAGGTACGAAGTATCCTAAGGAGAAAAAAAAGTATGAAGTACCCTTGCTCCCTCACTTTTAGGTTCAGGAAAGGAAAGGGGGAGAGGGACCATTTGGCTTAAAGTACAGTAAAGTCAGATACCACTTTAGGCATAACAGAAGGATTACTTTTCCAAGGAACCCTGTTCCTGTGGAAGAAGAAGTAGAGTTGGCTCACAATAAGAGCTTGCAACTTAGACACTCTTCTTGCAGAGGTCAGCATAATTATTAAAACTGATTCCCATGTTAAGCTGCTTCTATCACACAAAATTAAGATCCCAAGAAGGGGCCATTGGTTTTCTTTGAGGCCTCTTATGCAAAACCCTTTTCAAAAACATTTTCTCATGAGACTGCATTGAAAGAGAAGGATCCATGGGCAGACAAGCTGAAATGGCGGATAAATGAACCTTGATAGAGGAGCAAGAAAGGCCATAGTAACTTGCACATATGTTATAAAACCAGAGAACAACTAGCCCTAAATGGGTGATGGTTATGTTGTTGGCACCAACTAGAAAAAAACTTTTGATTTGCTAATACATGATTTCCTAGTAGCAGGTTTTCCTGCATACAATAATAGTTGTTGTACGTCCTCAGTAAAGAGGTGCCTAAAGACAATCAAGACCCTATCACCCAAGCAGTCATCTGGAGATGACAGATATCAGGGTACATTAAACACCCCTGGTCTTATGTGAGTAGATCAAGTCTGTGAAAAAACTTGAGGTAATTGCCCCAGGCCATTTCCAAAAGAAGAGAGAATAATGGTTCATGGGCCAGAAGAGAGTCACCCCAATGATATTGGGGGATTCAGACTGAAGCTTCAGAAGTACCCTAGACTAGTGGAAAGGGTGGAAAGCATACAGGAACATTCCTGCCCAAGGAAAAAAAACATCTATCTTCCTAGGCCTTCTTGCATGGAGTCCTGGAGCAGAATCTTGCCAGTTGACTGATCAGAGAGAAGGCAAAGAGGTCTACTTATGTATTAAATCATGGAGGACCTGCTGATATAGTTTCCATAAGAGTCTGCCCTAGTCCTACTCAGCTTGCCTGCCATGCAGCATTGCCCTGAAGGAATATAGGATGTCTGTAGAGTGAGACTATGCTGTGAAGCTATGTCCTAAGTTGACATGGCTAATCTGCCAAAGGGATAAAACCTGGTCCCCTTGCTTGTTGACTGTGGTATTGCCTGTAAGAAATTGAAGAGGGCCTGGGTCCAAAGATGAATTTCAGAGAGTTGACTGCAGGGCATGCATCTCTTAGATATTTATGTACTTACGTCTATCATTGGTGTCCCACACACTTTGTACTTTTATCCCTCCTGAAACTGCTCCTCAAGCAAAGTCTGAGGCATCTGTGGTGGCTGACTGCTTTATAACAGGGATGGAGAAGGGGAGACCTGCATTTAAGGATATCTTTTGACTCCATCAAATGATTTATATTCTGAAAAACCACAGCACTGGGTGCTGGGACCAAAGAAACTTTGGATACAACTGTATCTTCTCATGCAGAGTCTTGCCAGGGGTATCATGAGAATCATAGAGGAAATAAGAGACAAATTCCTGAGGTATTCCCTCACAGGGACCAAAGCTTGAGAGGAGAATCGTAGAAATAGTTTTAGATATAGATATATTTTTCCCTATAGAAGAAAAGCTCTTTGAAATGAGGTGTCTACTTGACATCCCAGGAACACAATCCTGTGTGAAGGAGTCAAGAAAAACTTTTGAATGACTTTCAAGATGGCTGCACATTGAGCAACACCTTAATTCTGGCTCTCCCAGTCTGAAAACAGAAACTTAGCAGAAAAAGCCAGTGGACCTTGATTTCTAGGTAAATTTCAGTAACTGACTAGTAAGTACACTGCCTAGAAGCCAGGAAAAAAGAAATAGAAAGGACCTGGAGGAAAATCAGCTACAAATGTTGAAGAAAGAAAACAGACTGGGAAAAGTGCTGCAGTTGTTCAGAAAGAAGCAGTGCAAGTTACAGACATGACTTCCAGTAACAGAGGAAAGTATAAAGCAGCTGCACACAGACCTGGTTAAAATAAATGAAACACTGATGGAGTATATCAACACAAACAATAAAAAACTGGAAAAAATGGAAGACACTTTGAACAGATTATTCACATAAAGTGGCAGAACTGCAACACTCAGATGTTGAACTGAAGAAAAGACTGATTGAATATCAGACTGCACAAGAAGAGATGTTTCAAAAATAATATAATTAGAGTACAGAGCACATTAGATTTTCTACTGTACCAGAGAAGCTGGAAGGAACAGGCTGTATTAATTTTATAAAAGTACAAATAAGCAAAAAGACTGGGATTCCACAACAAGAATTGTTAATTGAAAAGGTACATTGTGTATATGCTCCAAAGCTAGCTATGAGAACTTAAATAGTAAAAATGCAATCTAACCAACAGAAGGAGTTGATTCTGACAAAAGTGTGGCAAATGGCCAAAGTACTAAAAGTGGGAGAGAGCAGAGTGTTTGTGGAGAATTGACTACTCATTGCACACCAGGCAGAAGATAAATAAATGTACTCCATTATATAAGGCATGTTGAGAAGCAGGCATGAGATTCAAACTGCTGTACCCAGCTATCCTCAAAATATTTTTACCTGGAGGAACAAAAACATTTTTTGATGAGGCTTGAGAGGAAAAGGAAAAAAATACAAATGTCTGTCCAACAAAAAGTGAGCTGTGAAACAGAAGGAGATTCTGCTTCTTGTTTTTCTGGTAATAAAGACCACATAGAGACTGTGCCAGTGAAATCCTTCCCAGTGTTTCAATGGAAAATGAGAGAGAGAAAGGCACAGAAGTTGACTAGAAGAATTGAGAGTCCACTGGAGATGAAGTAGAGACGGAGCTTGGGAGATGGAGATGAATAGGAACAGAACAAGAATATAGAAATACTGGAATTTCTTGGAGTTTGTTAAACTTGTAGGGGATTCTAAAGCATATGCCCTACTTCATGTTATTAATGTTTGGAAAAATACTCAGGACAGGGGAAGAGGGAGAAAAAATTAACTGTAAGTAAAACATTTTTTTCTTAACAGTATTACTTAAGTGGTGCATGATTTTCTCTGCAAGTTATAAAGTAAAGCTTTTTCAGTTATTTTTAAGTGTAATGGGGATACTAATGTAAATAGGTGCATCTGTCAGTTCTTTTTGTTTCTTTCTCTCTTTCTCCTTGTTTAGCTTTAAGAAATGTAGGCACTGCAATGTACAAAAAAATTGGGGATCTGGTTAAAAGAGCATGACAAAGGAAAAATTAGTGTGCTTTTTCTCATTCTTGCATGGAGAATGACTGTGTTAGCTTTATATATTAACAAGTTTTGACAGAAAGCAAGTAAATGAAAATTATAGTGAAAATTATAAGGTCTTTTTTCTAGTAAACAGTCTTATATCTGGTTCTCATGTCACGAGTGGAGAATCTGAAAAAGAGAAATGGCTTGGAGAAAATGTTTTCCGAAAGCATTCAAGTCTTTCCCAGCTGAGAGAGCTATAAAGATAGGTAAAACCAGTCAGCACTTAATAGAATCACAGGCTCTACCATGCGTCTTAGCATGAACAAGCTTTCTTTATGTTTAGCTTGAGTCTGTGTATTTGGCTGTCAGTCTGGAACTTAAGTTCCTGTTAAGGGATAAAACTTCAATATTTGAAGATGTACATAGTTGTGTGTGCTATTATTAAGTTAGGTTTTAGGGGGTCATTGTGTGTGTGTGTGTGTGTGTGTGTGTGTGTGTGTGTGTTTATTTGAGGGTTTTCAATAAAACAAAATGGTCTGCAAGATGTGACATAGGCTTAAATGGGGATGACAAGAAACAGTTGTATAAATGATTAACCTGCCAAACAGTGCATGCATGTAACACAAAAGATGGAACTGGACACTAAAGCTGTTATACATAAAAGGTGGGAATAATAATCCCTCAATAATATGATTCTTTCTATAATGTCTTTAAATGTTAATGGTCTGACAGATAAATCCAAAAAAGAGTAGTGAACTACATTAAAATGTAGAGTGCAAATAGTTATGCTACAGCAGACACACTTGGAAAGAACTGAACATCTGAATTTGATACAGAAAGGTTTTCAGGATGGTTATTCAGCAGAACACCTGGGACAAAGGAAGACAGGAGTACTTATATTAATTGCAAGAGGATCTCCAACAGTAATAGAAGAGGAAAAAAGACAATAATAGTAGATTTGTAGTACTAAGTGACTACTAGCAAGGGAGGAGGATTACACTGGCATGTATTTATATTCTACCGAAAACTAGTTATAACAGATTTCAAAAAATTCTGGGAGAAATAATCAGCTTTCAGCAAGGAATATTATTTGTAGGTAGGGACTGAAATTTAATTTGCAACAGTGAAGATGTGTCTGGGGGGCCCAGAAAGGCAAATATAACAAAGGAGGGTAGATTTTTAAAGAAATTTATGAAACTATTTGGCATGGAAGATGTGAATTTAGTACTAGGAATTTGGAGTGAATGTACATATTATTCCCCAAGATACAAAAACTGGGCTAGCTAGACATAATTTATATTTCACAGGAACATATGCATTTAATTGAAGGTCTTGATATATACCCAATAACTAGTTCAGATCATGTACCAATAATAACTAAAATAAAAACACTGGGTAATGAAATAAAAAAAATAAGACACTGGAGCTTTCCCACCTATTTGTTGAAAAGAGAGGAGTTTAAGGAATGGGTAGTGGAAATTATTCAGGAGCAATTACAGAAGATAGAAACTTCTGAAAATATAACTTGGGAGTGGGATAAAATTAAAAATGGAATTTAAAAATAGGGTGAAAATAAAAGAAAGAAAGACATGGTTAGGAAGTAACAAGAATTATTTAGAGGGACTGACAAATACTAAAGTATTGAAAAACAGGGGGAAGCTCACAGAACAAGAAGAGGAGCAACTACAGAATGCTAAACAGAAAATAAGGGACTATGTTGATAATATACATGAGTTTATAAAGACTGCTGTTAAACAACTGTTTTTGATAATAACTCCAGAGCACAAAAACTTTTAGCATATCGACTCAGACAACAAAAAGTAGAAAGGACTGCCACCAAGCTTAGGGAGCCCATTACAAGGAAGATAACTAGGGATCCTGTAGAAGTATTAGAAATATTTTGGAAATTCTATGAAAGTCTGTATAAAGTCGAGAAATATGGAAATCAAGAATGGTACAAATGGAAATGTTTATGGAAGAATTAAATATGCCAAGGATAGAGGGAGAGGAGGGAGGCTCAATTACTAACAGGACAGGAGGAGATGAGATAAAAATGGTAATGTATAACCAATCTACAGGAAACTCCCCAGGATTAGATGGCATTCCTGTAGAAGTTTGGAAGTTAGGAGGGAAAAAAACTGATGAAGATCTGGAAGGTTTTGTTTAACAGTATTTTAAGAGGAGAAGTACTAAAATCCTGGAAGAAAGTGGTAGGCCCATTTCAATACTAAATTATGATGGAAAAAGTGATGCCAAAATTGACAGATTTTGAATCAATGTGGTTTTGTGGAGGGGAGGCAAACATTCAACAACATAAACAGAACAGTGGTGATGATAAAAACAGCAACTGTAGCAGTCAAGACCAGGATAAAGGTGCGGTCCTAATAAGCAAACTATACGTATGGAAAATAAAAAATACAGAACCAGCACAGCTAGGCACAACACAATTTATTTTGAGAAACAAATGGAGCTAAAAGAAGTAAGAGCTTTCACGATATTCACATCGCTTCATCAAACTGGCTGATTACATCAAGCACATTCATTTTAAAGTAAAAAGCAGCCAATCAACTGCTTAGCATTCATTAATTACCAATAAAACATCTGACAATCTTAAAAGCATAATGCAAAAAATGTGTAAAAAATAGAAACTAAGTTCCAAATAAAAACAGCCATCATGAAAAGCACTTAGGTAAACAGCAAATCAATGTCTAAGTGGACGTGCTTTTAAAAAGGTTTCAGGGATAACATACCATATAAGTTAGCATTAAAAAATAAAATCCATTTCTGTTCAGCTGTCTCTGTTCGATTCCTAATGTCTCCTCCTCTCATTCCCTCATCTAAAACTTCAAGTACCAAAAACTTGAAAATATGCTCTGGTCCACATTCTGAAACATGTGCTAAAGCATTAGTTTCTTTCTTGTGATTAATATTAATAATGTAGTGCTCAAAAATCCTTTCTTTCAGGGACCTATTAGTTTTACCTATATAAAAACATGGCATATTTGACAACTACTAAAGTAGACTATATTGCTTGTCTTACAGTCTGCATAAAAATCTAATTCTATTTTAAAGTTGGCGTATGGATGTATATAGTGTGAACCTGTAAGGACATATTTACACACTGTGCAACTCCTATGGGTAAAGGTATTTAGCCTACTTGACTATACTACCTTTTTATGAAACTGTGATTTATAACATAAATGCTTTTTGAGAGAGTTATTACTCTTAAAAGAAAAATGGGGTGATGATCCAGAGGGAAGCAGAATACAAGAAAATACCACTGTTGCTGGTGGGTCTTGATGCAGAGAAAGCATTTGACAGAGTAAGATGGGATTTTATGAGCACAGCAATGGAAGCATTTTCATTCCCTGAAAATTATAAGGTTGATTATGAGGATATATGAAGGATCGAACATAAAAATTAAAGATGGTGCGGTCCTCTCTGATAATCTCTGCTTGAGCAGAGGAACCAGGCAGGGATGTCCTCTCTCCCATTTGTTATTTGTGTTATATTTAGAACCACTGGCAAAGAAAATAAGGGACTCGGAAATTCAAGAATATAATTGGTATGGTAGTCAAGAAAAGCTGGCACTATTTGCAGATGACATTATTTTATACCTGACAAAACCGGAAAGAGACATTACAGTGTTATGGAACATACTGAGACAGTTTTAAACCTTTTCAGTACAGAAAATTAATGAAGTAAAAAGAAAACCAATAGTGGTAAATTATGTACCCACATATGAACTGGTTCATCAATATCCACACTTGTAGGGACATGATGAAATGAAATATTTAGAAGTATGGATTAAAAATGATACTGGTGTGGGAGCTAAGGATATGTGGGAAGAGACTAAAAAGATGATACAAAAAATGAGAAAATGGAAGCTCTTTTACATGGATATTGACAGTAAGATACAAGCTTTACTAGAAAGGCTCACCCAGACTCTGCTATACTTTGCTGTGAGGCAAAGGTTAGTTTGCTTTTTATTTGTTGTATTACTTTATTGCCTTTTTATATTTTGAATACTGTGGTTTGTTTTATTTACTTTGTGTTTAATTGTATTCTGCTTTTAACTGCATATTAAAACTTGAAAAGAGACCACAGCTCGGTCTCTTGTGATTGTGAGTCAGGCAGAATTTTTTTCCCACACGGTCCTCCCACCCGGTTACTCTTGTGTTCTTAAACACCACTGTCTTTCTAGTTGCCTTCCCCTTATGTTAATTTGACCATATATATCATTTCCTCTCTGTTTTTACTGGCTTGTGTGAGTAAGCACAAAAGTATAATTTTGTGAAATCACTCCCATTCAACTATTTAAATTTATTTGCCATCCTACTGTATTACATAGTACCAGAATACAAAACTGACCACCCCCTTTCAAACTATCTTGCTGTTTTAAAAATAGTGACTCTCCACTAAAACATTACTTTTTAGACAGGTAAAACTTAAGTTATCTACTTTCACATCTAAGTCCTCTAGTGCACACTGCAGTGTTTAGGATAAACCATTTTTTTTCATCTTACTTTTAAGCATCCCTGTGACTAGCACTTGCTTTAAAACCTGCTGGAAAGCACTAGGAAGTCTTAAACTGATACAAGCACTCAACTCTCCTTGTTAATAAGGAGAAATTAATCGTAGGCACTAAACAGCCTATAATTGCAAAGTACCTTGCTAAGGTAAGGGAAAACAGCTCTTGTACTTTACAAAAAAACGCACCAAACCAGGCATGACCAAGGGTCAGCTTCTGGTGATTTCTCCTGTCCACCTGGTGAATCTGGGCATACTGGGGCAATGCAGCAATTGCCTCATGTACACAGACAACCCTCTCCTCCTACCAACCAACACTACAACCTGTGAGAGATGAACTTACATAGCCAAACTGGAAGCAAAGCTCCCTCCACCCAAGACTGTGCTAGACAGTCAAGAGGAGAAGGTTAACACCTGCACTACACCTCAAGCAACACATAACCCTTCTAAACCCACACCACCAACACCCACACATAGCAACACTAAACCCACATATGTGGAGGCCCTTAACAGTAACCTGCCCAAGCAACAAAGACCTCTGAAGCTGAAATGCAGACAAACACCAATCACAACCAAAGTGTCACATAGCTCACAACACCAGTGTGCCACCTAACAACAGCCCCTAAGGCTGGACAACGTACCCAACACTTTAGTCATAGGTGACTCTATAGTCAAGCACACTGATGTCCCACTCACCAGGCTGAACAAGGAGAGAATTACAGTAAGCTGCCTGTCGGGTGGCAGAATCCGCCACATAACGTATGCACTCAAGTCACTCCACAAGTACAAATATGACTCTGTCATTGTCCATGTTAGAGTGAATGACTTGAGACATACCTCCCTGAACTACATGAAAAGAGACATGGAAGACCTCTCAGATCATGTAGCCCAGGCAGGTATGACCCTAGCCCTGAGTAGCATCCTGCCTTCGCCCAGAATGACACCACAGTATAAGGGCAAAAGGATTGACTTCAACAATTGGCTAAGCTTCTGGTGTCATTCAAAGGGGATCCAGTATCTGTCTGCCTGGGACGACATGATCGACAGGCCACAATGCTTTGCCAGAGATGGTCTGCACCTGTCACCCCTGGGATTCAGGTTACTGGCTAAGGCTCTTGCCACCCCTATAGTGCCTTTTTTAGGCAAAGTTCAAAGGACAAAACCACCACCGTAACAGGTACAAGCATGCAAAATCTGAAGGTAATGCTACTCAATGCTAGAAGTCTTAACCTCAAAATGCACTCTTTCGAGGCACTCCTAAAAATGGAGAACATCGATATCTTAGGTTCACAGGTTCATACTAGGCTATCTGCCCTAGGGCATTTATAAGCCTAGCCAGAGTGTGTTTGGCTTTCGCCACCCATTTTAAATTAATTTTGCTATGCCCTTTTTTGAGGTTAGTATACTGTGCCTATGTCTCTTTTCATGTAGTCCAGGGAGGTACATCTCAGGTCATTCACACCAGCATGGACAACGATGGAGTCATATTTGTACTTGCCTTGGAGTGACCTGAGTGCTTGTGTTATGTGGTGGATCCTAGCACCCGACAGGCAGCTCATCGTGACCTTCTCCTTGTTCAGCCTGGTGAACGGGACGTCAGTGTGCCTGATGATAGAGTCACCTATTACAAGTGTATCAGGTGTGTTGTTTAGCCTTAAGGGCTGTGACTGTTCGGCACACTGGCTTTGTGAGCTATGTGTTGCACGTGTTTTGTTTTGGGGTAGCGGTTGCTTGGGTGTCTGCTTTGGTGGTCTCTGCTGCTTAGGCAGATTTTTATTTAGACCCTCTGCGTATGTTTTTGTGTGTTTATGTGTTTGGTTTGCTGTCGTGGTAGGTCTATGTGAGACTGGAATTGTAGTGAGTGTGGTTTCCTTCTCCTCCTGACTGGTTACGCCAGTACTGAGTTGAGAGAGCTTAGCCTCCAGTTTGGCTATATGGTTGCATCTCTCACATGTGTTGGAATTTGTTGGGAGGAGGAGAGGGTTGTCTGTGTACATGAGGCAGTTGTAACATTGCCTCAAGATTCCCATATTCACCAGCTGGACCGGAGAGGAGATTGACAACTGACCTTTGGACATGCTAGAATAATATTGGGAATTCCTTTATAATTGAAAAAAGGGCCAATGGGGAACAAGGTACTCAAGGGGAGTTTGTGAGGGTGTAGTGCTTTTAATTTTTTAGTGCTGACTTAGTGAGCAAGTGCCAGGTAACTTAAATGCAATGTATTACAGGTAACTTAAATGCAAAAACGACAAACAGTAACTTTCTTTCAAGTGAAACAAGGAAATAAGTAAAGTAAGCAATGCAGATATCATTAGGGATCCACAGAAGCGCTGAAAAGTCGCGTTTTAGGTGAAATTAGCGTTTGTCTGTGCAGTAACTGAGACCTGGTTCAAGGCTCCAGAGGGCACCCCTGCAATACCAGGCTACAACTCTTACCACACTTTTTGGCCACCAAACCAAGACCAAAACACTAAAGGTGGAGGAATGTCCATATTCACCAAGGATATTCACAACACCAGGCTAGTTGCCCAACACAATGCGTTGAAATTCTTCAGGTGCAACTAACACTAGGTATGACTGCAATCAAAATTGCAGCTTGCTACAGATCCCCCACCATGCCCCAAGATTCTCACTACACCTTTCTAAACATACTTAAAAATATTAAGATACAACCAAACACCCTAATACTGGGTGATTTCAACTACCCTGCCATTAACTGGAAAAACTACTCGTGTACCAACACCTCTGCCCAACAGTTCTTGGAATTCATAAATTCCAATGCCCTGGATCAAATAATCCTTAGTCCCACCAGAGGCTTCAATATCCTAGACCTGGTCATTACCAACATGGGAAATCGATGCTCCACACCTATGGTCACCCTCTCGTTGGCCAGGTCTGACCATAAGCCAATCACCCTTGACATCCACATCCCACCCCCACCCCCCAGCAAGGAAACCTCTGTAAAAAAACTTCTCCAAAGCCAACTTCATGCTACTCAAGTCAGAAATGACAAACTTTATGACACCCATGCAGATGGGAACTGAAAGTTCGACTGCTGAATCCTATAATAAGGCACTGTACGAGCACATCTATTCGTGCATGAATAGTGCCGTCCCAAATAGAACCAAAATACTCTCCTCTAAAAAAAGGAAGCCAATCTGGTGGTCCCTTGCCATAAAAAACTTTACAACAAAAGGAAAAAACTTTTGCAGAAAAGAGGAAAATCCCAGGATGCAAAAAACTACCTTACCAGCCTCAGTAAGAAGCTGAGATCCCTTATAAAATCCTCCAAAGCTAGTTATGAAAATAAAATTGCCAAAGATTCAAAAAACAACCACAAGGCATTCTATAGCTATGTCAAGAATCTAAAT
Source organism: Protopterus annectens (assembly GCF_019279795.1). NCBI lineage: Eukaryota > Metazoa > Chordata > Ceratodontiformes > Protopteridae > Protopterus > Protopterus annectens. Next base: position 1,084,393,032 of record NC_056743.1, read on the forward strand.
GGCAATGCTCAGATCTGCTCTGAGCTACAACAGAATGGCATTAAATATACTCATCCCAAGGATGTTGCCAATATCCTGGCAGATCAATTCAGTGCAAACATCACCCCCCTCTCACCCCCTAAAGGGCCCATCTCAATACCAAAAGATTGCCAAATTCCAGTAATAATGGCCACACAGGTAAAAAAAAAAAACACTCTCCAAAGCTAAAAATACAGCATCCATGGGACCAGACGACATCCCAGGCTGTGCACTACATGAACTACAAAATGAACAGGCACCTCACCTAAGTGTCATGTTTAATCATAGCCTCACCTCAGGCTTCTTGCCCACTGAGTGGCGTGCAGCTACAGTTATCCCACTCCACAAGGGGGCTTCCACCTTGGATCCCAGGAACTACTGCCCCATCAGTCTGACGAGCCTGATCTGCAAGGCCATGGAACGTATTATCATGGAACTTATAGACAAAGACATTGGCAACCTTCAAACACTAGACCCCATGCAGTTTGGGTTTGTGAAGGCCCAATCTTGTCTCCTGAACCTGATTGACTTCTTCGAATCAGTCTCCAGAGATGTGGACATGGGTAAGGTGGTCCACACATCCTATCTGGACTTTGCCAAGGCCTTCAACACCATCCCTCACTCTGGAATTATAGATAACCTTACTAAGCTGGGCATTAATCCCTATGTCACTCGATGGGATGCCAACTGGCTTACTGACGGAACCCACACTGTAAAAGTAGATGACTTCAAATCCAGCTCCAGACAAGTGACAAGTGGGAGTACCTCAGGGTTCAGTCCTGGGACCGCTCTTGTTTGGCATCTACTTCTCTGAAGTACAGGCCAACACTAAGGGACTCTGGCTAACAAAGTCTGCAGATGACTGCAAACTGAGAGCCATTACTGAATCCCCAAATGATGTGGATATTCTACAAAAAGGCCTTATAGAAACAGATGCTTGGTGCCAGAGCCATGGGCTCAAGCTCAATGCCAAGAAATGTATAGTTATCCCCTTTGGGAAAAAACATGTACCCGTAAATTACCACATAGATGGCAGTACACTAAACACCGAAAGTGTGATAAGAGACTTAAGGACACAGGTGGACAGTGGTCTCACCTTCAATAACCACATTGCCACAACAGTCAGGAAATCCTTGTGTGTCACACCTCATCACTAAGGGCTTTTCATACAGAAAAAAGGAGGTCATTATCCTAATGTACTCATCCCTCATTAGACCCATTATAGAATACAACGCCTCGTTTGGTATGTACCTCTCAAGACATCTGCAACAACTGGAAAGGCCACAGAAATACCTCTTTAAAAGAATCACAGGCCTAAAGCAGATGCCCTATGCTGACCATCTAAAAAAACTCCAGCTATACTCTGTCGCATATCGTCTACTCAGAGGCGATCCCTGCTTAACATACAAGGCTGTGTCAAACCCAGAACTGTTGGATATGCTCCACTTAAAGAAATCCCAATCCCTCAGAGACACATGCTCCAGGGATCTAAACCTTGTCATCACAATGAACAAAACATGCTGGAGGGATAGGTTCCTGACCCAGAGACTCCCCAGACTCTGGAATAGACTGCCCATACATGTCAAGCAGAGTGCCTCTTTGGCCCTCTTCAAAAGGAACCTTGATGATTGGATGGGAGATAGGAAATTCACCCTGGGGATCACTTCAGTTGCCCTGCTAGACAGGGGTCCAGGGAAGTAAATACCATGGGAAGAAATAGCCAGGGAATTGTTATGGCTAGGCTTGTATAGACCCTAGGGCCAATAGCCTAGTACCAACTTATGAACAAGCAGTTAAAATGTTTTTAGTCCCTTTAGTCTTGCACACTGGTCAGGCATATTTTATCAACCAGAGGAGAAGTTGTGGATAGCAATTAATAAAGAGCTAAAGAATTTTATCGGGGGGGGGGGGTCCAAGGCAAAAGTCAAGTGGGATAAGCTTATTCTTTGCACAGAACAGGGCAGATTGGGATTACCCGAGTTGAAGGGGTATTTCAGAGCAACACTGTTAAGTTTCTTATACATAACACAAGCAGAAAACCATAATTTAAAGTAGAAAGAGATGATGATGAAACAGGGAAAGTTCAAGTAATAGGGAGAGACTGGGATTTTGGATGCAGACCTTTAAGGAAAACAACAGTAATCATACAGAATATTAGACTCATAAAATAGAAGGTGGTCTTCTAAGAACTAAGCCAATGCAGGAATGGAGAAAGGAGATTCTTCTGATAGGAATGACTGCAATTAGGGATACAGACAGTAGGCAAGAAACGGCGGGAATGTATTGGAGAAAAATGGCAAAGGAACCAAGGTACTGGGAGCAAATAACTAGAGAGAGAAAGGTAAATAGAATAGGAAGATGCCAAAAACTTATTTGGACTGCAGGCTAAAGATTGCCTTCCATATCAAGGAATGATATCAGAGTATAGTCAAATAGAAAGAAACAGGGGGTCCTACACGAAAGACCAACACTGGTAGGGTTTTTAGTAGAATCTAAAACTGAAGTTGCCATTAAGAAAGGAATAATTAGTATAGCATATAAAATACTGCATGACAACTATAAGAATCAATCAGAAGAGGTCAGGAAGTACTGGGAAAAGAGATTAGATAAGCATTTCACAAAGAAACAATGTGGGGATATATGTATGTCTCACAAATATGCAACAAAATCTAGAAGATTTTGTATCTTTGCCTGGAAATGCTTGCATATGTATTTTTATACCTCAAGCAGACTTCCAAGAATTATCCCTGAGGTAGATAGCAAATGCTGGAGGTGTGATGAGGCAGAAAGAGGTAACTGGGAACATATTTTCTGGGAGTGTAATGAGTTGATAGACTTTAAAGATTCCCCTGAAGACTGCTCTGTTGGAGATGCTAGGTGAGCAAGCTGGAGTGACTAGGGAAATTATTTTTTGTGCTATGATACAAAGACTGATTTGCCTAGACATAGTAAGGACTTGCTGAGTCTAATTATGATGACTGCCAAAAAGTGTTTACTAGAAAATGGAAATCAAACTAAACCAACTTTACAAGAAGTATTGCAGATAGTAACAGAGTTAAAACAACTGGAACTGGAATCTTTAGAAAAAGGTAAGAGCAAATTACACAGGAAAAAACTGGAACTGTGGGATCAATACATGCAGAGGAGGAACGATATTTAAAAGAAGGCAGGATTTGAATGAGCTATATAATGGTTGACTAACAATGACTGGATATATTAAAATGATGTATAATGTTTGCAGCTACAGTTATGTCGCACGGTTTGTAATGTATAATGTTTGCAACTGAGCTGTGTTGCTATGGTTTATTGTCATTTATACCAATGTAACATGGCCTATGTCATACAAAATAATTTGATAAAGATGTTTCTTGTTTAAAAAGAAAAAGCCTTTTGAATGTTTCTCTGGAATCCCAGCTTGTGTAAGAGATCTGTCACCCAATAAAGAGATTTCTGATGCACTGAAAATGACTGCAAAGATAAGCCAGTTGTCTAAATATGGAAAAATGTGGATAACCATGAGTAGGGCAATGGAAGCATTTGCATTCCCTAATAAAAATAATAAGGCTGATTATGACTATATATGAGGGATCAGTGGTGCAAATTAAAATATGGGGCTTTGTCCCTCTCTGATTAAGTTCTGTTTGAGCAGAGGTACCAGACAGGGGTGTCTGCTTTTCCCTTTGTTATTTGCACTGCATTTAGAACCACTGGCAAAGAAAATGAAGGAGTCAGAAATTCAAGGATATAATTGGTATGGTAATCAAGAAAACTTGGCTTTATGTGCAGATATTATTTGGTACCTTATAAAAACAGACAAGGACATTTCTGTGATGTGGAACATTCTGAGACAGTTTTGAGTCTTTCTGGGATACAAAATTAATGAAGATAAAACAAAGGCAATAGCTGTAACCTATGTAGCCACATATGAATTGGTTCAGCAATATCCATATTTATATGGACATGACAAAATGAAGTACTTAGGAGTATGGATTAAAAAGGATTTTGTTATGACAGCTAGGGATATAGAGGATGAGACTAAAAAGATTATACAAAAACTGAGAAACTGAAAGCTCTGTTTTATGGATATGGATAGCAAGATATAAGTAGTGAAAATGTTTTAGTTCCTTTAGTTTTATACAATCAGGCATATTTTCATCAACTAGAGGATAAGTTGTGTATAGCAACTAATAAAGAGATGAAGGGTTTGATCTGGTATGAAAGAGGCCAAGAATTAAGTGGGATAAGTTGATCCTTCCAATAGAACAAGGTGGTTTGGGATTACCTAATTTGAAGGGATATTTCAGAGCTACACAGTTAAGGCTCCTATACAGAGCACAGGCAGCAAGCTATAATTCAAAGTGGAAAGGGATGATGACAAAACATGAGAGAAACTCAAGATATAAGAAGAGACTGGGATTTTTGATGCAGATCTTTCAGGACGAGAATAACCATACAGAATACTACATTCATAGAGTAGCAGAAAGTATTCTAAGAACTAAGCCAACATGAGAATGGAGAGTCTGACAATAGGGATGACTGAAATTAGGGTTACAGAAAATAGGCAAGAGGGGACTGGAATTTACTGGAGAAAACTGACAAAGGAACCAAAGTATTGGGAGCAAATTATTAGAGAGGGAAAAGTAAAAGATTGGGAAGAGGCCAAGAATTCATCTGGACTGTAGGTTAGAGATTGCCTTCCCTATCAAGGATTGACAGAGTATAGGCAAAGAGAAATGAATAAGGGATCCTAAGTGAAAGACCAGCACTTAGAGTTTTTAGCAGAATCTAGAACATAATCTGCTGTTAAAAAGGGACAATTAGCAGGGCATATAAAATATTGCATGATAATTATAGGAATCAATCAGAGGAGAAGAGAAAGTGGATAAGCAATTCACAAAGAAACAATGGAGGATATATGTATGGCTGCCAATTGAGCATTAAATGCTAGAAGATTAAGGATCGTTGCTTGGAAGTGTTTGGAGAGGTATTTTTTTACTTCAAGCAAACTCCAAAGAATTTTTCTCCTGGGAGATTGCAAATATTGGAGGCATGATGGGGAATAAACAGGTAATTGGGAAAATATTTTTCAGAGTATAATTTGTTGGCAGACTTTAAAAATTCCCTGCAGACTACTCTGTCAGAAATACTGGGCAAGCAAATTGATGTAACTAAGGAAATTATTTTTTGACCTGTGATACAGAATCGGAATTGCCTAGACATTTGCTCATAGAATATTTTTCAGCTGTTGAAGAGGAACTTCTTAGTGAGGTAAAGGATTTACAGAGTAATCTACAAATGCATTACAACACAGACCATCTATGTAAAATTACCCATGTATTGAATAATATAGCCTTGTTTGAAAATTGCAGCAAACAAAAATGAGAAAGCTGCAAAGGGACTATCAGGACTTCATGACAGGCTGTAGTTTTGCATGGCCTCGTGAACAAGCTAGAATTGAATCTAGTCTAGCAGTAGCAAGTAGTTTACATACCAACAATGTGTCTACTGAGCCCAGTGATGCTTTTCAGAATGTTAATGTTCAACAAAATGTGAACAATGCCTCTGAGACTACAACCACAACAATAGAAGGTTCCATGGTTGCCATGAATCCTAACAGCAATGTCTCTACAATGGCTCGGGCCGATGACATTATATAGGGAACCAAACAGACCAGCACCAGCATGGAAGTGAGACCGAAAACCTTGCTTCCTTCTTCCTCATCTTCTTCATTTTTTTTGCAGCAAGGAGCAGTTCTAGGACTTTTCCAACTTTCCCAGTACCAGTAAGGAAGAAAATAGAAAACAGGCGAGGTCGCTCTGCACAAAGGGATGTGAAACGGTGGAGAGTCATGAACTGACTGATTTTAATAACTGTAATGTATTTAATATATCTAATGCTCAATTGACTAAAGAACAAATGAATGTTTTAGGTAATGGATTATCGTTTGTACCCAGTAGGGCGTCAGTATTAAGTAAAGTTATACCTGATTTGCACGTTTGGGCAGAATGTTATTCTGAACAACATGTTTAGGGTAAGGAGCCATTATAGTAATGTTATGAAAAATCTGAGTACTTTTGTATCAGTTATGCACCCCACAGTTCATACTTTTTTAAAAACTTGTGAGGATGAAATAAGACTTTATCTTGATCATGCGACATGTAGGTTTAATAATTTAACTTATTTGGAAAGGCAAGCATTGCTAGATTTAATGAATGATGATAGATGGTTATCAAACCAGCTGATAAAGGTGGGACCGTTGCAGTTATGGATACTACAGCATACATACAATCTTTGGATGCCCTAACTAGCGATATCAGTACTTATAGAACCATTTCATCTTTGATGGTTAAGCAATATATATGTAATGTTGGTAAGAAGTTAAGGGCTTTAAGAATAAATGGAGTGTTAGATGATGGCTTGTATGCATTTTTAAGCACTGAACATCCAGTAATTCCTGTTTTTAAAGCTACCTAAAATGCACAAAAATACCCTACCCCCACTGATGAGACCCATAGTTTCAGGGAGGGGATGGGTTACTGAACATCTATCTATGTGGGTAGAAGCAAAGTTGAAAAATCTGCCTGCTCGTTTTCCTAGGATTTTGAAAGACACTGCACAATTCTTATCCAAATTGTATGATGTTTGCCAAACTTCTGATTTGAAGAATGTGTTGATGGTAACCATGGACGTTAACAGTCTGTTCATGGTCATCACAAATGAATTTGGGTTAAAGATAGTGAAAGAGGTACTGCATACAGTTAATATATATGATGAGAACACCAACATTTTGATTCTGGAAGCATTAGCACTGGTGTTAGAAAATAACATCTTTCTTTGTAATGAAACACACTACAGGCAGGTACAGGGTGTTGCCATGGGCACACCTTGTGCCAACTGTAATCCTAATTTAGTGTTAGCCCTCTGGGAAGATAAAAATATTTTTAAATGTGAACATCCATAGAAGACGTCAATAATTTTTTATGCCAGATTTGTTGATATTTTTTTTGTTGTGGGCACAGGGCAGCGATGAGCCGTTGAATTTTGTTGATTACCTGGAGAAAACTACAGATTTTCTCAGGTTTTCAGTAGAGCACAGCAATGAGACTATTGCCTTCTTAGATGTCACATTAAATAAAAATGTAACTGGCAAACTAGACACTACCATGCATAGACAACAATGCTGGAGAAATTATTATTTGAATGCACGTAGTATGTATCCCAGGTATACTTTTCATAATATTATACAAGGACAAGGATACAGAATTTCTCAGCTGTGCACAGACAATAATGAGTTTCACAAAGAAATTGATGTGTTGAAAGAACTAAGGACAGAATAATATCTAACAGACCATGATTTTCTGATAGTAAAGAACAGCAGGGAGAAAAGTCAAAGTCATCTAATAAATATGACAAAAAAACCAAGGTAATGCTATGTTATAGTAATAACGTGTATGGGATATGTGATATTATTAAGCAAAATTGGAAGATATTAAGAAGTGACAATCACCTGAAAGATTTTTTAGATGAGAAACCTAGATTTACCTTCAAGCGAAATAGTAACATAAAAGATATGTTATGCATAGAACCTGGGTTAAAAAATAAGACAGTTAATAGTGTTTCCTATGCACATATGAGAACAGGGATGTTTCCCTGTAGGCAATGCAAAGCATATTCAAATGTGAATGGTTTAAATTATTTTATACATCCTGTTACAAATAAAAAATATATACATTTGAGTTTTATGCAGATTGCCATACAGAGAATGTGGTTTACTTGGCATGCTGTAAATTATGTCCGAGTTTTTATGTTGGAAAAAACTAATTCTAAGTTAAAAACAAGAATATTGCACCACCTCTCATCTATCAGACAGAAGGACAAATATAATGCATTACATCAGCATGTTTCTAGCTTTCCAGATCATACTTTTGTTTTTATGGTTCTGCATGTTGCACAGATGAATAAAGGGGGGGGGGCATTGTCAATGACACAGAGTATGCAGAATTAAGATGGATTATACAGTTGGCTGCTGACAACCCATCTAGGTTAAATAGTTCTGTACCTTTAAAACCAGCCTTAAAGAAAAGGCGGGTCAAGTATAGAAAGTAATTGGTTGCTTTTCAAATTGTTTTAATATTTAAAGACCGTAATGGTTATGTGAACTTTGTCTGATGAAAGTTTTTTTAACCTGAAAGCGCTTACATTTTATAATAAAAGATTTCGAACAGTTTGGACTCTGTTTCATTTGTTTTTGGATCTGCCTAGACATAGTAAGGCCTTGCTGAGTTCAATTATGGTGGCTGCCAATAAAGCAATTACTGGAAAATGGAAATCAATGTCTAAACAAACTGTACTAGAAGTAATGAATTAACAACAGACATAAAATAACTGGAAGTGGGACCTTTACAAAAAAGTAGTAGCAATTTAAATTACACAAAAATGGAATTGTGGGAACAATGCATGCAGAATAATGTTTTGAAGGAGGAATGAGGTTTAGGGGAAGATAGGAAATGAACAGGTTATGTAATGGTTGACAATGACTGTATAGAAGACTATATGTGATGTGTAATGTTAGCAAATGATAGTATGTCAATAAGTGTGTTTTCATTTATATAACTGTATGACTGCCTATGTCATGATAATTCAGTAAAGATGTTTCTTTAAAAAAAAAAAAAAAAAAGAAAAATGAGGATGCCCTGTTGCCAGCAATGAGCTATAACTGGAGGAAGATACTTTGTGAACCCTCTTGGTGCAGTGGATTGTCCAACAGATAAGGCAGAGAACTGATAGTAATTTAGACACACAAAACCTTATGAAACATCTGAAGTCTGGATGAATAGGGATGTGATGATAAACACCTTTTAAGTTTAATGTTACCAGGAAACTTGAAAGATGAAGAAGACGTAACAGGTTTTGAAGTCACATTATTCTGAATTTGGGCACTATCACAAAGCTATAGCTGCTGGGTCAGGTTTGAGAATAGTGTATAAAACTTAAAAGACCGAGAAACTTTATAAACCTTATGCCTTTTTAAGGGCAGTTGGTTGATTAACAGGAAAATTGCAGGCAGAAACACACATCCTCTAAATCAGACAGAATTAGGGAAATGGGTGCAGGTTCTGGAAATTCTTTCTTTAACAACTTATAGTGTTTTCTGAGGGACTGAGGAACCTCAGTGTTCTCCCTATGAAAATAGTGGCACATTCTAGCAATAGTTTCAGAGAAAGAGAAAGCCCCACAGGAACTCAGAAACTGAGCTCTCCTTTGAGTCTGAATCACAAATCTCAGCAGAAAACCATGTATCTGTCCCTTCATCTTCATGTTTGGATTCAGAATTTTGAATCTCTTCAGAAAAAGAGTTATCCCTCTTCTTTTACCAGAGACTACTTTACAAGAAAGATCAACAGCCTGTATTAAACCCTAAGTCAGACCCAGAAAATATTCCCGTGTAAGGAAATTTGAGGAGGAGTAGATACATGCTTGGTTTCTGTTTCTTTTTGACATGAGAAACAAGACCAACAGTGTTACTAATGCCAACAGCAGCTTCCCTAGGGGTGGGAACAAAATTCTGACACAAGGAAGCTTTCCCTGTTCCCTCTCCCAGGACCAACAAGAGTGGGTCTAATTTGCCCATTGAGGAGACCCCAACAGCCACAGAGGATGTGGCAAACCATTGGTTCATAGTGGCTGTAGGTGCTGCATCAGCGGGATCTGGGGTAAAAGACGAGTGTTCTGAGGAACAACAAATGGCCAGAGCAGTCATCCACCTGTGGCTGAGGGAAAATGCTAGACTGCTGTGGTGGCAAAGTGTATAATGGAGAATTGCTGTCACCATCCAGGCCTTCGTAGTGTTATACAGAGTACAGTTATATGGCAGGTATTGTGCCTGATGTACAGTATTCTGCAATACAGTTGCACTGTACTGGCTGTTGCTGTTCAAAATGATTACTCCATGTTGAGATTTACTGTGTGCAACTCTCCATAGAGGGTTATGGTTTGTGAATTTTCACTGTGTGAGATGTGGTACTATGAATAGTACAATATACTGCTCAAACTCTTAGCACAAGAAATCAGGACAAAACCTAAAATAATGGTGGTGGTGGGGGGGGGGGGCAAAGGCTCGAAAACAGAGACAGACTTTAAATATTACTCTTATAAACTTAGTTGCTAGAATAACAGCATTTGTGTTAGCATGGATTTTCTGAAGGATACAAAGTCTAAAACTCAAATGTATATCATTATTTAATAACTTGAATGATGAGTGACATGCCAGAAAAACACAAATGTTGTGAAGAAAGACATAAATATGAAGCAGAAATCTGGACATCACAGGAGTAAATGCTAAATATATTTGGGCCATGGTTTAATAAAAAGTTTATGAATCGTTTTATTAAGAAATGTCCCAAATACATAACTACTGACAAGTATAAAACTGCACTATGGCATTTGACTCATCAAATGCAGCAATGTATATCCTAACATTGGAAAATCACTTTCAGTATTCCTACTCTGGCGTTCTATTTAGTATCTCCTGTAAATAACAATGGGTGTGGATAGTGTGTTAAATAAATTATTCCCTTTCTAGGACCAAAGGCTTAGCTGGCTTTAGTAGTGCCTGAGGCTACTCTACATAGTGGTACCCCAGCTCTTCATTTGAAGAGAAAATAAAAGATCCTCTTCACTCCTTGCAATGGCACACCAACCAGTTGGCCAGATAGAAACATGTCCCTTCCCACCTACCTCAGCTCTTCAATGGAAGAGCAAAAAAAAAAAAAAAAAAAAAGGGTACCTGGGGCTCCTGAAATGTAGGACCCAGTTAGGTCCTGTTGTTGCACCCTAACCCTGACTCTCCTTCCTCAGATTATAGTATAAAAAAGAAAAAAGAACTTTTTTTACTTTTAAACTGTGGCTGAATGCTACAACACTCATGTTTGACCTCAAGTGCAATACTGGCTTTTAAAAGATGGTATGCACTAAAGAGCAAATGAGATGATTGACTGGATGGCTGATTGCACCCCTTAACATTATGCAGCCATTGTAGTTGCCAGATTCGGTCTTACTTGACATTTATTACTAACATACAATTTTTGCTCTGAATTGTGTGTTTACAAATAAGACAATAATATGGCTTTTCGGCCCACTGCTAGTAAGTAACAGAACTAATTATCTGAACTTAATACACTGACTGCAAATTAAACGGTCACTCTTCTTGGTTTGGCTAATGTAACTTTCAAGAAGGAATTTGTGCTTAATATACTCTTGTCTATGTATAATATCCCTCAGTCTAGGATTTACACAATTACAAGAAAATATGTATCATGAGGTATATGAACCCTTCATTTTCATTTCAGTCTTACAGGCTTCCCTGTTGTGTGGTAGAATATAACCTGACAATATTGCCTTTCTTGATCATTACTTTCCATAGGAAATCACTGTCCGTGTGATTTCTGAATGTGCACCATCGCTGACCTGTTTTCACCGATTTCCCTTTTCTTCACATTAGTGTGCACATAAGTTCATAGGTAAGTATTAGGCTAGCTGCCCTTCTGGACCATTTTAAGCTTAGCCAATTTCCCCCAAAGGTGAGAACTAAACCCTGTGCTAGTGTCTCTGACTTAAATACCTTAACCATTATGCCAATCCCCCACTAAAGCAATGCTGCATTGGCCGGGAATGGAACCCAGGTCTCCTTTGTGGCTGGTGAGAATTCTACCAATGAACCACAAATGCACATGGAAATGCCATACATAAGTTTTAGGGATGCAGTGTGGGGGGCCTGCCTCCCAGTAAAAAAATTCTTGTGTTTCATTTTTTCATTGGGTTGAGCTCCTAACCAGTTGAACTCAGCAAGTTGGTTCCTCACTGAGATGCAACTCCATGAGACACAATGGAAACATTACTACAATTAGATCTCTCATACTGCTTATAAGTCTCTTGTTCAAACTTCTGTATAGCCGTCGGCATAAAATTACACTTAATAACCTCTAGAAAAACTTGGTTACACAAATCTGTAAATTCATAATCTTCATTATTATAATATAACCATATAACCTAGCTAATCTAATCAACTGATTGTATGGTAGATTTAGGTTTTTTGAATGATTGTAAGTAGCATGCAAATGTCTGTGATGCTATATCTTTCCTAGATAGTAGGGTGTATTTTATCATGTTCCACAAAAAAGAAAAATAATTATATCTAGAACAAAACTTGTTTTTATTTTTATTTATTTCATTTTTTTTTCACTACTTTCCTCCATTGGTACCAGCCTGGCACCCAGAAATACCGGGTCTACCAGCTATCTCTTTGCCACCTGGACTTACTCCAGTATTGTGGGGGCAATCATGGATCCTTATGGCATCCCGGGGGTTTGGCATGTCTTTGCATGCATCTGTGGGGGTTTTTTACCATTTGACCTACCCATTTCCCCCTCCTTTGTGGACCTAATGGTATGTCTGAGGGCAGGTGTACAAAATACAACTGAACACACAGCTCCAGAAATTTACAGAATACTATACTTTGAACCTTATTTTACATAAAACAGTTATAGTATCAAGAATAAAAATACAGTTCACACAATATCAGGAATACTGAAATACAATGACTGCTTTTACTCTGTACAACACCAAGAGGAAAATAAAACTGAAGCAGCCCCTGCTACCGGTCCACAAACTGAAAGAAAAAAAAAAAAGAAAAGAAATCAGCTGACATGTCCCTATCCTAAGAAACCTCAAGCAGCTAATCGGTTCATGTTTATGTATGTATGAATATAATTCCTGCAAAGCCATTTTATCCTGTACTATTACAGAACCAATAATTGTATATACAGAAATATTAACATTTCTTACAGTACACAGATCACCATGTGAAGCCTAACGAACCCCCTGTAAATTCCAGTAAATTCTAAACAGCTTTTAAGACAAGTTTAGTCTATTTGTTATTTTCTGTAATTGAAGTTGCATTCATTGGGTTTTAGATGGTGCCCTGTATATGATAAGAAATGTATACATTTTTAGATAATGAGACATAGCAGTAATTATTCAGAGTCTATAAAAAGTATAAAGTCATGCCAGTGTCTGGCACTCCATAAGTACATTCAGCTAGAGTTACAACAGATGGAGTGTCGCATGTAATCAAGCTAGCAGTCTTAAAGAGCATGTCCAGCTTAAAGAACACGCGAGTACATCCAGATTAAGGGACAAATATGAGCTGTAACTGAGAGCATTTAATTTTGATCAAATATTGATTCTTTGTGAAGCACTAATATTCTTATATCATTCTAGTAGCAGACATTAATTTGCTATTTGTTCTACATTTGTGTGTGTGTGTGTGTGTGTGTGTGTGTGTGTGTGTGTGTGTGTGTGTGTGTGTAAAGGGATTGGTTCTGACATGACTTACATTTTCAGCAAAGTATTTTTCTTCCAGCATTGCACTGCACACCCACATTTATAATTTAATTTTGCCTTTAGTGGTCTGCATCCACTGACTTAGCACTGTAGGATATTAAAATAAAACTTTAAGTGGGCTTCAAGGGAACTGTTAATGGGTTTTAGTGACATACTTTGACTTCTGTTAGTTACACTGTTATAGTTAGAAATTTGATTTGTTTCTTGGCTCAACAAGTATGACAATTCATTTTCTTTCCTTCTTAAGACAGAATGCAAACCTATGGTAAAGAGATTGAATGAGACAAGGAGATACCACCTATACAAATACATAAAATATTGGATGTCATTTTTAAACCAAGAAGAGGATAATAAAACTCTTGTAACTACCAAAAAAAATCAAATGGTTTCATTAAAAAAAATCTATTGAAAAAATGTCCAAAGATTAGAAGAAAGCAAATGCAGTTCCAAATGAAAGGATAATGGGCAATGAACAAATCAGAAAGAAGGAAAACATTCATTTTTGTGATGTACTGTGGAAAGAAGAGGCCTTTACTCTTCGATGGAACAAAATTGTATCAGAATGGCTGCCCCACTGTGGTATTTTGGGGTAGAATAAACTGTAATACAACTAATCAAGAAGAATGATAGTTAAGAAAAAAACAGATAACGTTACTCCAATTTTGTTACCCATTTCCCTGTGTTGTGCTAATCTCAGAGTTAAAGGGGTGTGGAGAGTTTCCCATTGCATAAAACTTTTTTTTTTAAGTTGCTCATTTTTTTGTGGGTGCCCATTAAACGTTTGGGTTCTGTAACTGAGATCTTCAGGAAAACTATAACTTAACTAGGAATTTTGAATGAAATAGGGTATTGTATACCAACTCCAAATTGCAGGATCTTGGAATATTCTCTCTCCTGCAAGGTGCAACAATCTCAGAATTAGCATATATAAGTAACAAGGGTATTGGGATGCAGGGAACACAACCCATTATACAAAATCTTTTCTCTCCCTTTATGATATGCTCAACTGCAGTTCCAATTAACTGTACTTCTTGAAAAGCACTTAAAAATTTTCGTTCATCACTTAAACATTAGCTAGGCCATTAATACTGCAATAAATATCATTGTATAATCAAAACCTTTTTTCTTCATTTTCTGCACATAGTTGACCTTCAACCAACTAAAGTATCTGTTTTGTATTCCATATTTACTGACACTGCATTATAAAGTACAGCATTCTGAGTGGTATATCAATAACGCATTACTTCTTTTTATTAACAGAATGCAGTTAACTGTATATTGCTAGAGTTCTTAATTTCCTCAAAGTCATGGAAGGGAAAAAAGAACTTTTCAAACCAGAGTTCAACCCCTAGTATATGCCAGAACTTAAAACATTCCTCTTATACAAACTAGTTCTTAACATGTAATAACTAAATTAATGCTCCCACAAATTTAAGTTTTAAGCTGATTTTAAACTTCTATCATCATACAGTAGAGTTTGTATGGTCATCCATCTTCATTTCAGACCTTTCCAATGTTATTTGGTATGCATGCATATTTCAAATAAAAGAAATCACCTCCTTCAAGTACCCAGAACATATGCTGTATAAACTAATTTTCATGTTGTGTGTTAGCATTTTGGTATATTCTTAATTACAAGGGAATGAAGGCAAATTGCAGCAGTCAGAATAAAAATAAACTGCTAAACAGTTACTGTGTATCACTATTAATCAACATTCTAACTAAATGCGCACAGGCGAGTGAGCGTACAGACACACACACACACACACACACACACACACACACACACACACACACACACACACACACACACGCGCACACACACACTCTCCAAAATTCTAATTAAAATAACTAAACACACAACATCTTTATACTCAAATTAAAGTGCCTGCACTTCATTCAAAGTCACAGCTTAAACCTTGACGCCTGTTCCACAAAACTGCCCAAGCTAGACAATATCATTCAATATGAGCTGCTCTACAAAGGCAATTCACTCTGCAGAGTATACAGCAAATTATTTTAATTTTAAACATTACATCCCTGTATTGCCTGGATTTACCATTTCTAGACATTGGGGCTCTATTACTCCAAGTAGAATAACTACCCTAAAACTGCTTTCTTTTATGTTTTAGACCTACATACACCTATCCACCATCTAAACTCTCACCATCTCAACTCACAATGACAATAACTCAATTGCTACTGTTTTGTACACTCACAACACTAGTTCACTTCACTAAATACCATAATATTCCCACAGCACTTCCCAGCTTCATTATAAACACACACACATTGCATCACGAAACCATTTTCTCTCCCTATCTCTCCTTCTCTGTATGAATATACATGTTCAGCTCTCTTCTCTTATAGATATAATAAAGTTAAGAATAGCACTTTTTCAGCAGTATTGAAAGTCAGATACAAATAACAAATGGCTCCATACCTCTACTCACCCTACCTCTGTCCTGAAACTTAATGAAGATATTCACCCTAACCCTGTACCCACACATCAACTACCCACATTGACCAACCCATTACTTTCCAATGATCCCAACACAATTATCCCATCAGGTAATGAATCTTACCTCATTCTTTTCAATATTAATCTCAGAAGTATCTGCAACAAAATTCATGACAACCATGCATGCCCAAATTTTTACTTCCCAGACATTTTACTTGCCACTGAAACCTTGCTAAAACAAGAAATAACTGACAATGAAATTATTACCCCAGGTTTTAACATACTCAGACTGGACAGAAACAAGAGCAGGTGGTATTGTTATTTATAAAAACAATTTAGAAATAACTCCAGCCCATCTAAACATCCCAAAATGTAATAATGCGGAACTTCTGAGTGCCTATCTCAAAATCAACCAAAAGAAATCTATACATATTTCAGCAGTATACATCCCGCCAAGTAACAACATTACCACAGCCAAAAATATCATGCACTAGATATCTGACAGCATCCCCAGGAAACCTTCATCCATACACAGCAGCAACCTCAAGGACTCTGTTCACCTATTTGACTTCACCCAGTGAATACACTCCACCACCAGAATCAACAAAAATATTAACAGACAGTCCACATTGGACTAGATATTGACAAACAAATCCCACAATATAAAATCTTCTGGTTGCTTACCAGGTACTGTAAGTGACCACATCCCAACCTATGTAATCAGACAACATGGTTCACCCAATCAAATCTACAAGTAATATGCAATTTAATCAAATTTGACAAATATAAATGTATAACAGCCCTGTCGCACTACAACTGGAATGTATTAAGATCAATACCCCTGGACGAAGCCGTTACTCACTTCAATTACACCTTCCTAAAAATACTAAATGATTTAGCACTGATTAGGACAAGAAGGGTAAAAACTAACACAGCACCATGGCTGACAAAATAGACCAAACAGGTCATAAAGAGCTAAAGCATGTAAAGAATTGTATAAGAATAAAATATAACATGCCTACAAAAATTTGATATCTCAGAAACCATACCAAGATCCTTGTTAAATCTGACAAGAAATAATATGACAGTAGTCTCCAACAAAAGCACCAAAACAACCTCAAGCTTTTTTGGTCCAAAAGCACCAAAACAACCTCAAGCTTTTTTGACCCTCTCAAAATAAACCATTACATCCTGGCCATGGTTCTACTCCTTGTCCTTCTATTTCAAAACAAAAAAGTCCATTGTCACTCAGTTCAGTGCTCATTTTATCCAGTCAGTTCTATCACCAATCAATGACCACCTCATGTCACTACTCCAACTTCCATGTATTCTCAAATGTGACACACTTTTAGTTTTCAGCCCATCCCAAGATCAACCAAGAAAAAACTACTAGTCAAATTAGAAGCAAAAATCTCAGCTGACAATAACTTTCCCACTGATTTCCTCAAAATAGGTGTAGAAGCTTTCCCTGTCTCCACTCTGATTAACCGGTCAATAACTGAAAACTATGTCCCATCCATCTGGAAAAAAAATCATTATTATACTCCTTCACAAAGGAGTACGTCAACAGAGTTAACAAATTACAGACCTATTACAATCCTATCATCCCTCTCAAAAGTCCTCAAGAAATGTATTCACTCTCAGCATATGAAACATATAACCAAATCGACCTCCTCTCCAACATGCAGTATGGCTTTAGGCCCACCACAGTATTACTACTGCACTTCTCAACTTCACCAACACAGTAAACCAATACAGAAATGAGGGTAACCTTGTTTCTTCTCTTTTCCTTGACCTTTCCAAAGCATATGACACAACGTTCCAACAAAAGCCCCTTTCTGAACCTGCACCTGCAGGTCTCACTTACCCAGTTTTCTCCTGGTTTCAGAGTTATTTATGGAATCGTCAGCAGGCAACTAAATGGCAACAAATTCTTTCTGTTGGTGTTCAACAAGGGTCAGTACTTGGCCCCTTTCTTTTTAATATTTACATAAATAAACTTCATTTCGCTACAACACTTGCCAATCTTGTAAAATACATCAAAGATTCAGCCCTTTATCTGCTCTGCCACATCCATAACAAAATTTCAAGAATCACTCAAAAATCTTTCACTGATATTGAAATATGGCTAAAATAATTCTTTATTTAATTTAAAGTTCATGAAATTAGTATTGTTTCACTCTTTGACATTAGCCAAAAGTGCTCTTCGGAGCACCTGCAATGTGCCCAGTAATGACTCCTGCAATTCATACGGTGTTACATGAATTGGTAACATATCTAAATACAATTGTAAATTCTTTTTTATAAGACCAGTTGCTCCTACTACTACTGGAACTGTCTGGGTATCTTTCTTCCACATGGCTCCTGTTTCTGCCTGCAGATCCAGGTATTTTATGACGTTGTCTCTCTCTGTAAGCAAGACACTGTAGTCACTGAGTGTGGCGATTTCAATGATCAATGCTACTTTTGTCTTCTTTTCTAGCATCTGTCTTTTGAACTGTTGGTAATGGGTGATCCCATGTGATATAAACTTCCTCATTTTCTATGATGCTTGTGGCTCATGTTTCCAGTGTTGCTCTTTTTGTATTGGTTAGTTTGGCTTTCTCCTTTGCATAAATATTACACCATATTAAATCTCTTTCTTTCCCATGTCCATATTTCTTCTTCATATGTCTCCTGATCTGCCTTTTTCTCCTTACTTTGGGGACTCACTCCATCATGCTATGATGCAATCTGTGTTAGGACTTCTACATCAAATCCTTCACTTCACAGGTACCCCATAACTTCAACTTCCATTTTTTAACTTCTACTTTACTAATCTTCTTTTCTACGTCCCATCTTTGTGATATTTTTTTTTATTGTGAAATCTTCCATATTCGGATGCCTTTGCCTTTATTTCTCTTTGAATATCTTTGGGGCTGCCTTTTTTATATTGATTAATTTGGCTTTCTCCTTTGCATAAATATTGCATCATATTAAATCTTTCTTTCTTTCCCATGTCAATATTTTTTTTACACTTTTCAAATATCTCTAGGTTTTGTTGTTTATATTTTTAGCATTTCCTCAGATGTTTCTTTTTCCAGCCAGATTAAAGTTTCTTGATCTATATACTGTTTTTAACAAATCTGTTATATTAATGAACACAAATTTTCATTTGAAGCTTCTGACAGTTTTTCTTGCACAAGTATTTTTCTTTCCTCTAATTTCTCTCTTAATTGTTTTGTATATGTTGTGTCTGGAAATTCTGGGCTTTTTGCATAATAGTAACAATACATAATTTCTTTCTTATTCTCAATAGTCCACTCTATCATCTTTATGACTCTTCTTTGGCCTATCAGTTTTTGTGATTTTTGTGAACTGCTACTTCCTTCTACAACATGGGTGCCATCCTCCCCCTGGGCCTGGCCCCATTGTAGGAATGTTTCCATATTTTGAGGATTCTACACTTGTCATTTTTTCCAATCCAGACACCAGTGTGCCTACCAGGATTGGGCACTTTTTTTTATCCTGGGTCTTGTGTACCCAGCAATCTCTTAATTTTTTACCTACTTCTGTCCATGATATATGCTATATAAATACAGGCTATATATCAGTGTCGCCTTGATGAGATTTTGTGAAAACAGGGACCACCTCATGAAGGTACTCACCAAGATTTGAGGATGAATTCAGTTTCAGCACTACTACTCTCCTTTGCTTGCTGACTTTTCATCTCTCCATTTGGACCCCTATCTGTATCTGTATTCTGTATGGCTGTTATTCTCCTTAGGAACCTGCATATTAAGTCCCACTGTCTCCTTATTTCTTGACACCCCCACCCTCCACCCTGTTTCATTAACATTGCTGTACCCTTTGATTTATAACCTTCTGAATGCGCTGTGTATATGCACCCTAACTGCATAGCTTTTAAGTATCCCTTCAATCAGGTAATCCTAATCCGCCTTGCTTTATGAGAGGGATCATCTAATCCCATGGAACTCTTGTCCTCTTCCCCTCCCAAATAAATTCTTTTAACTGTTTTATTAATTACAGTTCACAACCTCTCCAATGGTTGATTTCATTGATCAATGCTACTTTTGTCTTCTTTTCTTGGAACACTATATCCGGTTTTCTAGCATCTATCTTTTGAACTACTGGTATTGGGTGATCCCATGTGATATAAACTTCATCATCTTCTATGATTCTTTGTGGCTCATGTTTCCAGTGTTTTTCAGCCACTTCGGTACCATAATGTTTGCACTATCTCCAGTGCAACAGTCTCGCCACATTATTATGCCTTTCAGTATACAGGCCCTCTGCCATTAGTGCGTCGCAACTGGCAACAAGGTGTGTGACCGTTTCCAATTCAGTTTTACAAAACCTACATAAGTCTGTTTCTCCCACATGTTCAACAGACTTTGTAAACCAGCGTGTACGTAGCCCACTATCTTGGGCTGCCAATATTAACCTTTCATTTCTTGATGGGAATTCACCTCTCCTTAACCATTCCTGTGTTCGTTCTTGATCAACATGAGGCTCTTCCAGAAGTTTTCTATACTTGCAACTATATTTATGTTTTTTTCCACATTTCTTGCCTTCTCATCTGGTCCTTCACCTTATATTCTTTCTTTTGTTTTGTAGCACATTCAGTTGCTGCCTGGTTTTTATCCACTTCTGGTATAATTTCCATTCCTGCTTGACGTCAATATGCTTCTGCTAAATTAAGCAGAGATGTCATCTTAGATTTATTCTCATGTTTCAAAACTTTGACTACATTTGGATCCTGTGAGGTCAGCAGATATGTGTGGAGTCCCATGATTGTAGATCTATACATGTAATCAATTTCAAGGAGGCCCATCCCTCCTTTGGAGCAGGGAATATATAATCTTGGTATACAGTGATTTTT
This sequence comes from Protopterus annectens, assembly GCF_019279795.1. Classification (NCBI taxonomy): domain Eukaryota; kingdom Metazoa; phylum Chordata; order Ceratodontiformes; family Protopteridae; genus Protopterus; species Protopterus annectens. The sequence continues at coordinate 1,084,413,794 of NC_056743.1, forward strand.
ATAAATCATTTGGTAAGCATGAAGCATCCTTCTTGTTTATCTTCTACATGGGTTGTCTGATGATTCTCTAGTACTTTCTGATTACCCCAAACATCCCCAGAGGTAGTTGTCTCTAAATGTCCTATGTATCTGATTAAGATCTCTTCTTAAACATCTGTAAGAGACACTGTACAAGTTCAGGTATTTTAGTCTTTCATAATAACTTAAATTTTCACATCAATGGATGCTCTTGGTATAGTTCTGCTGTACTCTTTCCAGTTTACTCATGCTTGTTTTCTTATAGGGTTTCCATATTGTTATTCCATACTCAAGTTTGGGTCTAATGTAATTAACAAACAATGACTTCATCATTTTTGATTTCCTAGACTTTATAAATCTTTTTATACAACCTATAGTTCTATAACTATCATTAACCAATTGGTTGATATGATTAGAAAAACTCATAGCTGAATCAACTCGTATATCCAGGTCCTTAAATGAGTCTACAGTTTCAATCACTGTGCACTGTATTAAATATTCACCTTTCAATTTATGTCTCCCAAATCTCATATGCTTAGTTTTTGATGTATTTATTAGCATAGTATTCTCCTGTGCCCAAATGTCAACATAGTCAAGTTATTTTGCAGACATGCCTTATCTGTAACACATGTAATCAGTTTACCCAATTTAAGGTCGTCTTGATATACACTGTCAAATACCTCAGATGAAAAAGTTAGGTTTGAAAGATGCAATCTAAATAAGTAAGGGCCTAAGACAGAGCCCTGTGGAACACCCTGACTGTAACCAGGATTTCACCTGTCCACTTTCTGTATGATACTTGCCATGTCCTATTTGTAAGCCATGCAGCTATCCATCTTATCAAGAGTACATCAATGTCTTCTTCTTTCGGCCTTTCCCGGTTAGGGGGTCACCACAGTGGATCATCTGTCCGCTCATGATTGGCAGTGGAGTTTTACAGTGTCGAGTTGCCAGCCCGGTGCCAACCTTCCACAGAAGGCACACACACACATGCACTCATGCCTAGGGCCAATTTAGAGTGTCTAATCCACCTACAGCATGTCTTTGGGATGTGAGAGGAAACCGGAGCACCCGGAGGAAACCCACACGACCACAGGGAGGACATGCAGATTCCGCACAGAAGGCATCCCAGCTGAGGATCGAACTGGAGAACCTCTTGCTGTGAGGTGACAACAGTAACCGCTGCACCACCGTGGCCACCCTAAGAGTACATCAATGCCTAGTTGTACTAATTTATTGATCAGTGTTTTGTGTATGACCCTGTCAAATGCTGAAGTTAAATCTATATAAATTACATCACAGCACAATTTTTCATTCATAGCTGTTATTATATTGTTAGAGAACATCATGTTACAGGTGCCAATAGATCTATTTTCAACACATAACTATTTGGAGTCATAATAGATGACAACTTCAGATTTGATCACTACATACTTCATTTCATCAAGAAAACTCACCAAAAACTCAGCTCCCTCCATACGGCCAAAAAGTACCTGACAGATTATGCAATGATTACCTTAGCAGCAACACACCTTCCTTCTCTATTATATGCTTCCTCTAGTCTTACAAACATCAACACTTTGTATAAAACTAAACTAGCCTCCTGCTATTTCAAAATAGCAAAATTTGCAACCAGCCTCATAAAACACACAACTGCCTTGCATTAAAAAAAATTACACTGGCTTGAACTTCCAAACCAGTTGACATACTCACAACTAATCATTGCCCACATCCTACTGTACTCTGCAGACAAATGCCCAGCATTCAAAATACTGTACTGTACTATTCACCCACAAGAGACCTTCGCTCTAGCAATAAACTATGTATCAGTAAGACATTGAATGCTGCTGGAGACTCTCTTTACTCTCATTATATGTCAAAATTCTGGAATTAAATTCCCACACTTAAAATAGATATAAAAACTTAAATAGTTTCAAAACTTTGCTTAAATAGCACCTGTGCCAAAGATGGCTCTGTTCTTCTCACCTGCCTAACTTTACTCAGATTACTTTTCTCAGACTCCTGCAATTACTTTGCTTTCCAGTCTTCTGTACCTTGTCTTGCCTCCTCACACTGCACTAATTTCCTGAACTCTTATTCTTCCTCCTTCTATCACACCCCACCACTAACTACAGTTCCTCCTCTGTCCATTTATCTGCCTGCTCATTTCCATAATTTTTCCTTTCATAGTTCTCTTATCATCAGTTTTAAGCTGCATTACTGCTTGTCTGTAAATTACTACTAACCTCAAAAACAGCCCAGTTTGATCTCTTCCTTGCAGACATCATACTATAAAATACATTAACTGCTACTCTATTTTATTTTTCTATTCAGTTATCTAATTTCAGTTAATTTCTTTCTTTTTTGTGTTGAAATTCTATGTTTATGTAAGAAATATTTAAAAAAAACATGTAAATGCAGATGTTTTACCCTGCAATTATAAATGTGCATCATGTGTAACTTAAACGTGGAACTTTTCTCCCCAGGCCTCTGCTGAAAATGGGTTTTACCCAGTCAGACATTTACTGGTCAACAAAGACAAAAAAGTAAATAAATAAATTGTGAAGGGGGCTATTTTTTGTATCTTCCTGTGGCCACTCTCTGAACAAAATGTACTTGGTTAGGCAGTAACACAATTTCTATCTTATTGTGACCATCACCGTCTAAGCTAAACATCTACATTGTGCACCTACTGCTAACAAATGTAGTGGCTTGGCATTACCTTACACTATGCACTTTACAACAGATGGTACAGTGTCACATCTCAAGCACTACAGTGAATCAAGCTATGAGATCACATCTACAATAGTCTCTCTGCCTTCCACTGTTGTAAATGGTTGACACCTACCCATCTTCTCATTTTACAGTTTCTATGGAATGCACTTACACCTAACGTCATTGGACTGGGTAGAACTAAACCACTTATTGTATTGATTAGTGACTTGGAATGTAATACAATTTCTATGAGTGGTGTTTAAAGAAAAAAAGAACAATAGATCAAGATGAGGAGGTGTAGCACCTCGAGGGTCATTATTAGGTTCAGTGTCATTTGTTGTATATCCTGGAAATTCCCAATTAATTTTGATGCAACAAATTTTATTTTATTTTTTATTTTTATTTATTTTACATTTGTTGACCGGGATACTCCGACTGGATGCATGTCCATTTTCAGCGGAGGCCCGGGGAGAAAAGCTCCAAGGGTAAGCAGATACAGCATTACATAATACCAGCATTACATATTACAAACAGACTATTTACAGAGATTACATAAGTAAGCAAGTTAAACAAGTTCCACAGGTTACAGTTAGTCCTGAGCACAAGTCAGGATTAAATTAAATTACACAGTAAACTGGAACAGATTTTTACACATTCGAGTTAGCCAGGCTTGATACATTGACATAGCCAGTTAAGTGACAAATGTTGTTTGAGTCTAGTTTTAAATTGACCTAAGGTGGAAAGTAAGGTAATATCAGCTGGAAGAGAGTTCCAGGATCTACTTACAGAGTTTGCAAAGAGAGAATCACCAGCTGTGTTATTAATTTTGCTAGTCTGAATTAGTAGTTTGTTAGAGGATCGAAGTGGTCTAGGATTGTTATAGGGGGTGATAATATTTTTAAGTGCAGGAGTATTGTCCGGATTATAGAGGATTTTATAGGCCATAATCAGTTGGTTATACTGGATTAGGCTAGGTAGTTCAAGCCAACCAAGCTGATTTAGATTGATGCAATGATGTGTCCTAAAAGGCAGCCCAGTGGCAAACCTGGCAATGTGGTTGTAGCAAATTGAGAGTTTGTTAAGGACAGTCTTGTTCAAATTCGAGAGTAGAGGGATGCATACAGAAGGGTTGAAAGAAAGTGAGAGCGAGCTATGGCAATTTTAGCTGGAGGGGTTAGGAAGGCTTTTATTTTGTAAAGTGACCCTAGTTTTTTATTGATGGTTTTGATAGTTTGGTTAACATGTAAGTCAAATTTGAGATTATTGTCTATGATGACACCTAATAGTTTTGTAGATGGGTCAGGGGAGATTATTGTGCCATGATTTGATTTTATGTTAAAGGTGAAAGCGGTAGACCTAGGTGTTGGTGAAAATAACAGCATTTTAGTTTTTTTGGGATTTAGGATCAGACGATGTTCAGAAAGCCAGTTTTCTATTGTATTAAAGGTGGTCTGGGTAGCTGACCGTAACTCTACTGGAGATGTGGCTGAGCAAATCAGAGTAGAGTCATCGGCATATTGGATACAGCTGACTTTTGGGATGACAGTATAAAGGTCGTTAATGAAGATGGAGAACAGCAAGGGCCCTAGTATAGAGCCTTGTGGTACTCCAAGGGTGTTAGGTAGATGGTTAGAGAGTTTGTTCTGCCAGAGGACAGCCTGCTGTCGACCATTCAGGTAGGATTGAAACCATTGGAGGGCTCCAGTATCTAGACAGAATGTTTGCAGGGTGTGGATTAAAAGTTGGTGATCAACCATATCAAATGCCTTGGAAAGATCCAAAAAGAGGGCTGAGGATATATAATTATTGTTGAGATTATGGTTTATGGTGTTAGTAAAGGCTAGGAGGGCTGAAGTAGTGCTGTGATGAGGACGGAAGCCATGCTGAGTGCCTGTCATAAGGCGATTTTGGATTAGGTGGTGCATGAGTTGTCTATGAATACATTTTTCCATAATCTTTGCAAGTGGAGAGAGTATAGCTATTGGCCTATAATTGGAGAATTCAGTAGAGCTTCCTCCTTGTGAAGTGGGATTACATAGGATATTTTCCAGATGGTGGGAATTTTAGCTTCTACTATGGTTCGACTGATTAGTATTGAGACGGGGTAAGCAATAGCATCAGCTGATTTTTGTAGGTACTCAGCAGGGAGTTGATCAGCAGAAAGTGTAGTGGGTTTTAATTTTTTGATCAAGGTACGGATAAGTAAAGTGGCGACTGGTTGGAAGCTGAACGCAAGTAGGTTTCTAGGGGTGCTACTTTCAGGACCAGGGGAGCTAGGAGGTAGTTGGCTAGCTAGGGCTTGAATTGTCTCAGTAAAGAATTGGTTAAAACTATCAGAAACATCTTCAGGGGTTTTATCATTAGTAGCAGCAGGGATTGGGGTTGAAGTTTGTCCAGGATGTAGTAGATTATTTAAACCTGCCCAAAACTTCTGAGGGTTATTTTGATTTACTGTCTGTAAATTACAGTAGTACTGCATACTGACGTCAAGCTAGGTCAAATGTCACAAGGATGGAAGATCATAATACATTTAAAAAATGCTTCATGCACTTTTCATAGTGGCTGGGCTGAGAGCTAATAAATTAGTGGCAAGTCTAGTAAAAACATTACTTAAGAAGTCTCACAGAGTGAATGTCAATAAGCTATATTAGGGGAAGTTACAAAAAAGTATCACTGAATATATAACAACATAGGAATTATAGTTGACATTAGTTTGATCTTTCACAGAAATGTAAACAACACCATCCAGAAAAGATGATGGAAAACTGGATGCTTAAGAACCATCTTAAATATAATATTAACTTTCCTATTGTGATATCACTGTTTACATCACTTAATAAACATACACTAGAATATGGTAATGAGGTTTGGGGCACAATAACTAAAGGGCCGGATTCTGGATAGAAATGCTGCAAAGGGCAATTGTCAACAGAATTCTTGGAATGAGGTTATTTCTAATATGGGGAAAGACTAAGACAGCTAGATTTGTTTTCACTATGCCATATTCATTTGAAATTAGACATATTCTTTGTATACAAGGCATGCAATGCCTATATTTGGAAGTGGACAGGGATGGCAAGAGCAGGTCACTGTCTGCAATGAGAAAATTAACTTGGTGGTTAAACCCTTGAGAACATCTAGAAAGAAAATTGTTTTTTCCTTGAGGGTCATTACTCAACAGAAAAGGTTCCCATCATCAGTACAGTAAGCAAAGGATCTTGATATCTTTAAAAAAGCACTGGGCATTCACAAAGGAAGTAGAGTTGATTTAGGCAGGTGGTAAGTGAATAACACTGCATCTTATCCTCATACGTATGTTATACATTATAAGAAAGTTACACATGTATCATGGTGATAGCCCTGAATGAGAAAGCCCATTCTTATCAACACAAGGACTATTACCATTAACACATTAGCCATCTCAGCACTGGAAAACTTCTTATTCTAGTAACCCCCCTTTTCCCCATAATGATCAATAAATAGGCCTTCATCTCCAGATCTCAGTCATCCTGTGCAAAAGAGGCATATAAACAATCACAATGATCTCCACACAATATCTGCAAGAAAAAAAGAGGAAAGGTGGGTAGGTATGTTGATGAAGATGTACCTATTCAAGCAAATCTACTGCTATAGTAACTATATAATTTTGTATCTGGTATAAGGATGTCCATTTTATTCAACAGCAGAACAGAACTTCAAGCTTATACTCCTAGATGGTCTCCCCCATGGAAAAATGCCTCAGATTACATTGGCCCCAATGAAGACCTAGATCTGCAGATCACATCTAGTTGCAGTGTCTTGTGAAAGTGTTCGTTCCATGAAGACTAAGTGGCTCTTGTAAAAATACATCTAAAGTTATATTTTGTAAAAAAAAGCCTTAGAGGTAACTTTTTGTTGAGTGGACTATAAAAATTATTTTGCGCATATTTTGCCTACCTTCTTGAATGAACTTCAGACTAAGAGGTAATGTGAGGGTATTAACAGCTCTGGCACATTCCCCCAGTGCAGAGAAATCAGGGAAAAGAAGTTGCTGCATTTGGTACTGGGGTTGATGCAACTAAGTTGCAGAAAGCTTTCCAAATAATGGAGAAATTTCTGTGCCAGTGAGAGATTGAGGGACTGATCATGAGGTATCAGTTAGCAGTGACTGAGGCTATTCACTAGAAATCTGGCTTCTCCAGGAATGTGGCTGATGATAAAAAAGGGATCTGTTGACGGGTCTATATCTTTTGAGATAACGCTTAATTGAGCTGATCGCTAGTTGTCAAACTGAATTAAGTGAAAGCTCAGTTAAGCAAATTTTTTCCAAGGGAAAGGACGTGGTTGGCCATCATCGGGTATTTGCCCTTTTCCCCACTGTAGTACAATCTCAGAGTTGGTATATTTAGCCATGGGGGGGGGGGGCAAAGCCCCCACATTGCAGAGTTTTAAATTTACTTTTGTTTATTCTGATCGGTGAACGGGCAGCTGTTTTTTTCCCTGAGAAACTTTTCGCTTTACAGAGCGGTCGCTTAATGAGCTTTCACTTAATTCAGTTTGACAAATAATGATTGGGTCTATTAAGCATTTGGTCAAATGATATAGACTCTTTGCTGACATAGCCAGTTCTCATATTATCACTATTTCTCAACAGACAAAAGAGGAGTCATTTACACCCTGCTTGCTGATACATCAAACCACAGCCATGTTGTTAACATGGATGGCTAACACACACACACACACACACACACACACACACACACACACACACACACACACACACACACACACCAAACTAAGCAGGGAGTCCTGCAGAAGGACTATCCTCATCTCGAGAATTCTGATGTGCAAAATGACCTTCTTTGTCTGTACACTTTGGAAAATTTCATCTTGACAAAGCACCCAACCCTATGGCAGAAATGTGAGTGGTGGCAGCCCATTATTGGGGTATGGGTTTAAACGAACTGCCCACAGTTAGGTTTTCGAAGGTAAAGCCATTGACTTAATATATGATCAGCAAGCACTGGAAATTTTGACTCGAAGAGTTCATACTAACCATAAGCTGTGACCACTGAACTTTGTGTCCAGTGAATAATTTGCATTAAATACCTTAAGAAGGAAAACATGCAGATTGTCAGTGCCTTCAGTTCCAAGGCTTTTAGACATATGAAAAATGTTACTGGCAAGAATGAAGAATCTATGAGACCTAGTTTTGGAATGGAAGAATCTGGCGGGAGGTTGGCCTAATGGTTAAGGTGTTTACCTTACAGACATAAGGTGCAGGGTTTGATTCTCACATGGGGTAACTGGCTAGGCTTAACATGGCCTGAAAGGGCAGGTAGCCTAGTACTAACCTATGAACCTATGGTCGATGGGAAGGTGGATAATGCCTGACAGAGTGTGCAAGATACAGCCTGTGTATCTCAGCATTTGACATAGCTCTGACTAAGACTTTGCAGTGTTCTCTATAATCCATACAGAAATTAACCTGCTTCAGGAGGAAGAAGCTAAGAGCCAGTCCACCAGGTAAGGAAACACTTTTACTCCCTGAAGTCTCTGGGCATACATTTGGAGAACACCCTGGGGGGGGGGGGGGCTGAGGTGAGAGTCCTGTATTGAGGACAGTCTTCTATTCATAAGTGCAGAAACCTGCTGGAGTCTTATACAACATTAATGGGGAGGTAGCCATCTTTATGATCTAAAAAACACATCCAGTGCCCTCCTGAGAGAAGGATGGATTATACTATGACCATCCTAAAGGTTTACTTTGGGATACATTCATTTGGGACACTAAAAACTAATATAGGTTGGAGAGCCTTTGTATTTTTGGGTACCAAAAAGAACATGCAATAATAATATAATCCTTTCTGGACCAGTGAGACATCCTGGATGGCTCATTAATGAATGAGATTTACGATATCTTTTCTTGTTGCACTCTTTTGAAGGGATGGGTCACCTAGCAAGTGGAGAGCATGGGGCTGGAGAAGAGTGTGAAATGGAACTGTGTAGCCTTTGGCTGTAACTGTCCTTACACATTTATAGCTTGTGATGGCTAGATACACCTGCAAGTTGAGGGACAGATTAACACCCGGAAGCCTCTACACTGGGACACTGGGGCTAGGTCTTAGAGGTTCTGGTGCTGTCCATGGAGGATTCTCCCTTTTGTTGTGAATTATTTCTGCGTATTGGCTGGTGACCATTTTGAAAACTACCATAGTATCTTTGGCTCTTCTAAGATTTCTTATTATTTTTCTGCTACCTTACACATCTAAACCAGAGATAATTGGGATCCACTGCATTCTTGAAAATGTGCATGACACAGTCTTACTTTTGCAAACCAACATCCTTCTCTTTCTACATGTCTCTAGGTATAGCCTATCCTATCATGTGATCTGAAAAGAGCAGATCAATCAAAAGGGGACTCTGCAAATGTCACCTTGGTGCCACTGGTGAAATCTATCAGGTGGACACTGCAATGATAGCAAAAAGCAATTCTGGTTCCTGTTGCCCAGAATGAACCCTTAGCTGAGTCTCACTGGGAGATTGGCTATGGATAAAACAATTGCTGGCTACAGCTGCAGACCATTTAGATGTCCATCTGGAAGGGAGCACATGTCCAATATTAGAATGCCCAAGGGGAGCGCCTGGCTTAATGCACTGGTTATATCACCTGCAGCAGGGAGTCTAGAGAGCATATGCTGTAATTGGTGTGATGTTTGGCCAGGAGATTGGGCATGGGTGGTAGCATGCATGAACCTTCTGACAAAGCATCAATGTATGTAGCATACAAACCACTGGCAGAGACTCGGGACAGTCTATAAGATCAAACCAACCTGACAAGGTTCAAAAGTCAGGAAACAAATGGGCCAGAGGGCTCTTACCCAGTTCATTAAAGGTTGGATGTCACCCCCATGACTCAACCCCAGTGGGTCAACCTCTGACACTGGGACTAACAATGCTATTTGCCTTGTCCTGGAAGGTCTGAAGGCTGACCCTGTCAAAGCCAGCATTCATGAAAACAAGGTCTGTGCTCAGCTCAACTCCAAAGACCCAACCTCTGACCCTGAGGATGAAGGACCCATTCACACACACAGTATTAACCTTGAGCCATCAACAAAAATAGAAATGTTGATATCAGAGCTGTTGACATTAAAGTCTGCAGCCCCCAAATGAAATTAACACCACTAATAATGAACAAATCTGATGAAGTTGACAACAGCACTTGAGGGATTGTCTCTGGCCTCCCTGGGACTGGTATCAAATCGACAGCCAATGAGGAAAACTAGGAATATCTTGTAGAAAATAGAACGACTGAAAATGAACCTCTATCTTCTGAAAAGCAGTTGGCCAGAACCAGATTAGTGTAATATATACAGCATAATGTTAAAAGAATGGTAAATATAGAAACCTGTGCATGAATTACTGAATTGCAAGGTCACAGTGTTTAAAACTAGAAATGAGAATGCCATCAGATTCATATTAAAGGAAGTATTTCTCATTCCATTTGTGATATAGGAGCCATTGGAGGTTAGGGTTTCACTGAATCTGATACAGAATGTTCCTGCACTTTGTTGCATGATTTTGTATTTGCTGACTTTGTCCATCCACAGATTGTGCCTCTGCCTCATGACACTCTATAAATTCTCTGGTACTATTCTTTGCAGTGTTAAATGTGCTATCTGTAGTTTTGTTATTGACCCTAAATGCTACCTGTTTTTTTAACTTTACTTTACTGTCAATACTTAATTACATATATCAAACTGTAGAATGCCTAAATTTTATTGAAAAAATATGAATAAATTATAAGTACTGTACTACTGGGTCATAAGTACTTATGAAAACTCTACCAATGGTTGGGGTGGATCATTTGTGTCTGTCAGGAATCCTTTCTGTCTGTGCGAACAGTACATGTCCCGGTGTTAATAGTTTCACATGCCATCAGAATTCAATCAGACTCTTAATTTTCGCTGTTATACTTTTTGCATAATATTAAATTTATTCTTTGGTGCCTGATTTTCATTAAATGCATAGAAATGAAATGACATGGCTATACTGATATATGTTAAATTATGCACACATTATGCTAATTAGGTATAGTGTGCCTCAGACAGCTTTTTTTCTTGCTGTACGTATGCAACAGCAATGAAAAGGTAGGGGAAATATTCCTCTGCCAGTCTTTTGTTTCTAGAAGAGAATGACAGTCCATTAAAAAAATAAAATTATTTCAGGTAACATTCTTAGTAGTCAATTAAATTACTTTTCTCCAGTATATTCTCTCTCTTTTCCATAATCTGCACTCAGCAGGTTCCATCATCAGACCATTTTAAGGAACTCTTTAATGTCCAGTCGCAGAAGGCCACAAAGCCACTGGATCACTTCACAGCAGATGCTAGCTAGTCAGCAATGTACAACACTATTATACCCAGACATCAAAGCATACTACCTTCGAGGATACAGGCTGGTTCATTTGCAATTTTCAGACTTTAATGTGCCTGTAAAATCTTCTCAGAATTTGCATGCTTGATTTTCTTTTACATTAAATAAAGGAAAGATGAGCCAAATGCTTTTTCAGACCTAAACAGCTTCACAAAGTAGCTAAGAGGGATTTACTGTACAAAGCACATTACTGAGAGAGGATTACTTCAGACAGAATTAAAAGAAATTCTTGCTGAGCACACTGTTTTTCTAGTCTTTGTGTGTGTGTGTGTGTGTGTGGGGGGGGGTGCATGTCCATAACTGTGCCTTCCTGTTGGGAGAAGAGTTAAGGAAAAACAGTCATTCTTGATACACCCTTGCTAATAATATATACTTAAGTATAAAGAAGAATACTCTTAATTCACTATAGACTAGCTAATAAAAAATTAATGGCTTTTATATTTAAAAATATTAGCTCACTGGAAATGTATTATTTCCATAAATGGTGATATACTGATGACTGCCTGTATAGTCCACAGTGACAAAAGTATCTTACTCAACAATTCAGAGGTACTAGCCCTAAGTCCATACTTGTAGGAAAGATGTCAGATTTGTAACCCATTCAATCCATACCTCCTAATATGGGGAAAGAGGTAGAGAGACATTTCCTGTCTTTAGGCTAGGAGTAAATATTACTGCCACCATATCATTAAGGAAGCTAGTGCCTATCCTCTGTTCACAGTTGTGTTCATTCATATTCTGCTGAAAGTGCAATGCCCATAACCATACAATGATGACAAGGTATAAAAACCATCAGGACTTCCAAGATGGCTGCACACCGAGTAACAGCTTAACTTTAACTCTCCCAGTGTGAAAATAGAAATCAGAAAAAGAGAGACAGTGAATTTGTCTTTCTGGATAAATTTTAGTTACTGGTTAGTATGTGCACTACCTGGAAGCCAGCAAAGAAGAAAATCAGAGCATTTGAAAGAAAATCAACTATAAAAGGTGAGGAGAAAACACTGGCTGGGAAGAATCCTGTAGCTGCTCAGCAAAAAGCAGTTCAAGCTCCAGCTTTGGTGCAAGACATGACTTCCAGTAATCTAGAGGAAAAATAAGTCAAATTTGCTCAGAGCTGATTAAAATGAATATAATAAACTCTAAAGAAGCATATCAACTCAAATAAAAAGCTGCAAGAAAGGTAAGAAGCTTTAAACAGATATTCATATGAGCTGATAAAGCTGCAAAAATCAGAGGTCAAAATGAACAAAAAACTGGCTGAGTATAAGAATGATGAAGAGATGTTGCAAAAAAAACTGCAGAATTAGAGGACGGAGCAAGTAGGGAAATATACAATTCACTAATGTACAAGAGAAACTGGAAGGAACAGACTATATTAATTTTATGAAAGAAGAAATAAACAAAAGGACTGGTATTCCACAGCAGGAGTTGTTTACTGAAAGGGCACACAGTGTGTATACTCCAAACCTGGCCATGAGAAAGCAGTCAAGACATCTAAAAGTAAAGATGCAACCCTACCACCAGAAAGAGTTGAATCTGACAAAACTGTGGAGGAAGGACAAAGTACTAAAAGTTGGAGACAGTAAAATGTTTATGGAAAATGACTAGTCACTGTACAGCAGGCAGAAGAGGAGAAATTGTATTCCAGCTGTGACAATGGGAGATACTGCCAAGTCCAGCTACCTGGCATTTTGCAAATAATTATATGTCATTTGTGAATATCAACATAATCTAGATAAGATGCTTGTGTTAACTGTATTTCATGTGTATATCAAACTGCTGGTACAGAAGTGTGTGATGGAAAGGTTTTTGCAAAGTGCTGTTTAAAATGTAAACACAGTATGCCCTAATGGAATAGAACAGAAATGTACATGCACTATGTGAAGATATGTGAAGGCTGCCAACCCGGAGCTAAGATGTCTGGATGAAGGAATTTTTCCTATTGCTTTGAGACCAGAGTTAATTGCTAATATTTGCATGTATAATGTCTTTTATTGCGGTAGCTTCCTGACCAGGTGCAAGATCAAAAGGGCTGCCAAACGCTGGGTTTCTGTTAGCCTGGGAACCACAGAGAAATTATGTAATCCGAAATGAGTCAGTAGTACTGTGTTATCAATTTAAGGACAGAGAGAGAGAGAAAATCAGAGCATTTTGCATTTGTCTTGAACATCCAGCTCACCAGCACTCTGCCTGGCTCTATATGTAAGTTTATTTTAGAACTGTGTTTGCTCTTAGATATAGATAGGAAATAGGAAGTCTAGTCAAGCTGTTTTTCTGTACTGATGTCAGAACTATTCTACTGTATTATTTTAAGCATTTTCCTGTGATCTCTGAACTCTTGACTAACAATGTGTAGTAAGAAGTATTGTCTTGTGTTCTTTATTATTTGTTAGTAAATATTTTTAAACCTTTCAACTGCAGATGTTTTGTGTAGAGATAATTTAAGCTCTAGAGTACATTGCATGTATCTAGTGATACTGGCCAAGCCACTGCAATAAGCGCTGCTGTTCAGTCACACTTACCATTTGGATAATAATGCTCCACAGTAATAATTGGGAACCCTTTAATAAGGGCCTTTTTAGTAGCTGATATTAGTGGTTGGTGGCAGCTGGTACTACCTTATAGACTGGAAGGTAGGGGCACAGCTGGAGAATCTGTGCCAGCCTTCCTCAGGAATGTCTGTGTGTTTGTGTCTAAAATCTTAAAGTGCGTGTGTGTGTGTGTGTGTGTGTCAGCTACTTAGGCAGGGACACGAAGCACTGGTTGGACAGAGAGGGTGCTGGACGTTTTAGCTTGACCACTAGGCTGAGATCTGGACCATATAGCTGTGTCAGTGGGGAGTCTTATTGGGGATCTGGGGAAAAAAGAGAGAAACCATCCCCAGACTGACTGTGATCTCTGCATGCTCTTAAGGGAAATTGTACTTTGTTGTGTGTGTACTTGTTATCCTTACCAATGTGGACACCCCTCACTGATGTTAGTGGTGAGGATTGAAGCTCCTTGATTGCTGGGCCAGTGCATGGGTGTCACACACTATTGTAACTGTTTAAATGTATATATTTTAACAATGGAAACTGGAACACAGGAGGTTAACTTCAGTCCAGAAAAACTTCAGAAAAACAGCTGAAATTAAATTACTTTATGGCTACGCAATAAAAGATGATACCTTTCAGTTTCAATGTAGCAAGGAGACACAATGTCTAAAACTATGGAGATTTCTGCATTGTCTATAAGGTAAAATAATTTCTAGTCTTGAAATGTGAAGGGATGTAATTGTTTTATGACTTCCAGCATCTGACAAAGATCTAAGGTCTATGTATTTTCACAGGTAGATCCTAAATACTGCTAGATTCCAGCAGTGGGGGTTTCACCTGGGATAGAGTCAGATGACAAGAAATGATTTTATTCTGCAAGCTAAAGCTATCCCAGCAATAATATTTGAGATATTAATTTAAGAAGTCTCTGAGAGAGAGAGAGAGAGAGCAGTCTGTATTCTGCCTTTGACCTGACAACTACTAGAAGATCCATTCACCACATCTGTCTTGCTCTTATGTAAGTTTCTAGGCTATAGGAACCATCCTAGATACAGTTAGGAATATAGCAAAGCTTAGTTTATATATATTTCTTTATTTATTTGAGACTGTCCTGCAATGTTGTTTTAAATATATCCTGTGATTTTGAACTCTGATGTTACTGTGAATATATATTCAGCTTTGTCTTGTTCTTTTATTACTCATTATTAAATATATGTAAACAAGCCGCGGTGGTACAACGGTAGCATTGTTGCCTCACAGCAAGAGGTTCTCCTGTTAGATTCTCGGCTGGAGTGCCTTCTGTGTGGAGTCTGCATGTCCTCCCCGTGATCGAGTGGCTGCCGAAAGACATGCGTGAATGGGTGTGCCTTCATTGAAGGTTGGGCATCGGGCTGGCAACTCGGCACCATAAAAAATATACTGCCAATCATTAGCGGACCAGAGTTCCACTGTGGTGACCCCTAACCGGGAAAAGCCGAAAAGACAAACAATTAAATATATGTAAACCTTTCATTGTGGCTGATCAGTGTAGAGATATTTAAGTTCTGAGAGTACTTGCATATGTATTTGGTGACACTGTGTAGGCCACTCCTAATAGCCTTGCTGTTGGTCAATCTACCATTTGTATTAATATGAATTTTATACAGTAAGATTGGACACCCTTTGTTGACGGCCTTAAAGTAGCTGACAAGGAGTTGACGGTGGCAGTGATAACTACCTTATAGTCTGGGCAAAAGTTGGCATAACTAGCAAACCTGTGTCAGCCTCTCCCAGGTGTGTGTGCATGTAAATCAAACCTCAAAGACTGCGTGTGTCAACTACTTGGGCAGGGACACGAAGCACTGGTTGGACAGAGAAGGTGCTGGAGGTCTTGACTTGGCCACTCAGTTGAGATCTCAACTCTATAGCTGTGTCAATGAGGAGTCTGACTGGGGATCTGGAGAAAGAGGGAGAAACCAGTCCCAGACTGACTGTGGTCTCTGTGTGCTCTTAAGAGAAATTGCACCTGATGCAGACAGCTGCATCTGGAAATACTGAGTGTGTACTTGTAATCCTCAAAGTGTATGTCCCCCACTTGTGCCAGTGGTAAGGATTGAGGCTCCCTGATTACTGGTCTAGTGGCGGGTCATCACACCCGCAATCAGGGAATGTAGGCAGGCAGGTGGGAGATTCAAACTGTTGTATCACACTACCTTCAGAATATTTTTTTCCTGGAGGGTCAAAGTCATTTTGTTGATGCAGAGCATGCTAAGGAGGAAATAAAAAAAATTTGTCCAACAAAAACTGAGCTATCAAACAAATGGGGACATTGCTTCTTATTACTCTGATAATAAAGCTCTTCGAGAGACTATGCCAGTGAAACCTTTTCCACTGTTCCAAAGGTAAATGCTTGAGAGATACAGAAAAGCACATAAGTTGACTAGAAGAACCAGGAGTACATTCCAGATGAACCAGAGACTACAGGTGGGAGATCAAGATCAAAAGGAAGAAAACCAGCATCTAGGAAATTAGTGAATACGTGTGGGATTACAACACATCAATCACATCTGTGAAACATGGTGGAACAAGAAAACCTGGAAACATTGGACTTTTTTGATTCTGTTAAACTTGTGGGGGACTCCAAAGCACATGCCCTACTTCATGATATTAATGTTTGGAAGAACATTAAGGACAAGAAAGAGGAAGGAAAGAGGTAAGTGTAAGTAAAACAATTTTTGCTCTTAACAGTATTTCTATAAATCATGACATATACTGCATGTTATACAGTAAAACATTTTTAGATATTTTTCTGTTATGGTGATATGAAAGTAAATATGTGTCCCCTTTTTTTCCATTCTTTCTTTATTTCTTTCTTCTTGTTTAGGTTTAAGAAATACAGGTACTGCAATGTAAAAAGTGAAGAAAGCCTGGACAAAAGTATGTCTAAGATAACAGACTGTAACCTTAGGTTGTTGAGGTGAGAGACATGTTGCAAAAGTATACAGAGCATGATAAGCAAAACTGATGTACTTTTTCTAACTTTTGCATAGGGGAATGACTGGATTAAGGCCCTTGGCTTGATCTAACAACAGGGTTTAAGTGGAAGCAAGTAAATAAAAGAACATTGAATGTAATAAAAAGTTTTCCTTCAGCAAATAAATATTCAGTGTAACAAGAAAAGATTGTAGCTGAAGGCAACTGTGTATCTGGTTCCCATATTTATAGTGAAACTTAAGTGGTTAAAATATATTATTTTCTGAAAGCATTCAATGTTTTCTACATCTGGAAGAGAGAGACAAAGATAATACAAAAACAAAAGCACTTAGTGCAAACAAAAGCACAAAGCTATACCAAGTATCTTAGCATGGATAGCCTTCATTATAGGTCAATTAAAGTGTGTGACTGTAGCTGTCAATCTGGAACAATTGCTCCTATTAGGAGGATTACAATTCATTATTAGAAGATATATGTTTACATTAAGCTAATTGATTATGGGGTTGTTCTAGGGTAGGAATTTTTTTGAGGGTTTTCATTAAAACAAAAATCTTGTAAGATGTGACATAGGTTAAAATGGATATGACAAGAAACAACTGTATAAAAGAACGACCTGCCAAACATAAGTGTATACATGTAACACAAAAGTTGAAACTAGACATGTTGCTGTTATACATAACAGGTGGGAATTGTAACTTCTTATCACAATGGCAATGCTTTCCATATTATCTTTGGATGTGAATGTATACAAAAAAAAGAAAGAACAGTGAATTAAGAAACACACTGTGCAAATAGCTATGCTACCGGCAACACATTTAGAAAGAACTAGGCATTTGAATTTGATAAAAGAAAGGATTTCAGGATGGTTATTCAGAGGAATATCTGGGAAAAGAAAACTGGGAGCACTTATATTAATTGCTAAGTGATAGAAGAGGATAAAAAGATAATAGTGGTAGATTTGTAGTACTAAGGGTCTATAGGCAAGGGGGGGTTACACTCTATCATATATTTATATTCCATCTAAAACTGCTAAAATGGAGAGTAAGAAAATTTTGGGAGAAATAATCAGCTTTGAACAGGGAATATTACTTATAGGTGAGGACTGGAATTTAATTTGTAACAGTGGGGGGGGGGGGGCTAGAGTTGAAAATAAATATAACAAAACAGAGTAGATTTTCGAAGAAATTTATGAAAATAGTTGGTATAGAAGATGTGGGCGGCCACGGTGGTGCAGTGGTTAGCATTGCTGCCTCACAGCAAGAGGTTCTCCGGTTCGATTCTCGGCTGGGGTACCTACTGTGTGGAGTCTGCATGTCCTCCCTGTGGTCACGTGGGTTTCCTCCGGGTGCTCCGGTTTCCTCCCACATCCCAAAGACATGCAGTAGGTGAATTGGACACTCTAAATTGGCCCTAGGTGTGAGTGTGTGCATGTGTGTGCCTTCTGTGGAAGGTTGGGTGCCAGGCTGGCAACTCGACACCGTAAAACTCCACTGCCAATCATGAGCGGACAGATGATCCGCTGTGGCGACCCCTAACCGGGAAAAGCCGAAAGAAGAAGAAGAAGAAGTTGGTATAGAAGATAAGAGTTCAGTAGTAGGAGCATGGAGAGAATTCATTTATTCCCCAAGGTACAACAACTGGTACAAAAACTGATCTAAGCTCGACAGAAATTGTATTTCAGAGGAACATGTGCATTTAACTGAAAGTTTTGATAGACATCCAATAACTATTACAGATCATGCATCAATAATAACTGAAACAAAAATGCGGGGTAATGAAATAAAAAATGAGACACTGGTGCTTACCTACCTCTCTGGTAAACAGAGTGGAATTTAAGAAATGGGTAGTAAAAATGGAGTTTTAGGAAAGATAGACATTTCTTCAGAAAATACAGTTAAATAGTGGGATAAAATGAAAGTGCAGTTTAAATAAAAACAGGGTAGAAATAAAAGAAAAAGAAATATAGTTATGAAGTAACAAAAATTATTTAGAGGGGCTGACAAAGGTTGAAGTACTACAGGTTGAAGTATTACAGAATAGGGGGAAATCTCAGAATGAGAACAGGAGCAACTGCATAATGCTAAATAGAAAATAAGGGACTATGTGGATAATATGCATGACTTTAGAAAGATTGCTATTAAGCAACTGTTTTTTGATAACTCGAGCACAAAAGCTTTTAGCCTCGGTGATGCAGCGGTAGTATTGTTGCCTCACAGCAAGAGATTCTTCTGTTCGATTCTCGGCTAGAGTGCCTTCTGTGTAGAGTCTGCATGTCCTCCCCGCGGTTGAGTGGCATTCGAAAGACATGAGTGAATGGGCGTGCCTTCATTAAAGGTTGGGAGTCGGGCTGGCACCTTGGCACCATAAAAATTTACTGCCAATCATTAGCGGACCGGAGTTCCACTGTGGCAACCCCTAACCGGGAAAATCCGAAAGAACAACAAACAAGAAGAACAAAAGCTTTTAGCAGAATGGCTCAGGCAACAGAAAGTAAAAGGGTTGTTGCCAAGCTTAGGGAGCTTATAACAAGGAAAATAACCAGAGATCGTGTAGAGGTATTAGAAATATTTCAGAAATTTTATGAAAATCTGTATAAAGCAGAGAAATTTGGAAATCAAGAAAAAGTACAAATGGAAATGTTCATGGGAGAAATAAATATGCCAAGGTTAGAGGTAGATGAGGTTCAATTATTAACAGTTAGGATACAAGGCGATAAGGTAAAAATGGTGATGTATAACCAATCAACAGGAAAATCTCCGGAATAAATGTTATTTTTGTGGAAGTTTGGAAGCTAGGAGAGAAGAAAGATCTGGAAGGTTTTGTTTAACAGTATTTTAAAAGCAGAAGTGGCACCAACATTTTGAAAGAAAGCCGTAGTGGCTGTAATACCAAAAGATTGTAAAGAACCATCAGATCCATATAGGTCCATTTTGATTCTAAACCATGATTATTAAGTGTTTATATCTATAATGGCTAAAAGAATGGCAAAGGTAATTCTAAAACTGATAGATATGGATCAATGTGGTTTTGTGGAGGGGAGGCAAACATTTGAAACATTTGACAACATTAACAGAACAATGATGACCCAGTGGGAAACATAATGTAAGACAATAGCACTGCTGTTGGTGGGTGAAGAGAAAACATTCAACATAGTAAGCTTGGATTTTATGAGTAGGGCAATGGAAGCATTTGCATTCCCTGACGCAATAAAAAGGTTAATTAGGAGGATATATGAAGAACTGGAGGTGAAAATTAAAGTGGGAGGGTTCCTCTTTGTTTAAAAAGAGGAACCAGGCAGGAGTGTTCTCTTCTCTGTTATTTGTTCTATATTTAGGACCATTGACAAAGAAAATAAGGAACTAAAGAAATTCAAAGACACAATTAGTACGGTAATCAAAAAAAGTTGGCTTTAATTGCACATGACATTAATTTGTGCCTGATAAAACCAGAAAAGGACATTTCAGCGTTGTCAAACTTTGAGGCAGTTTCAAGTCTTTTCTGGATAAATAAATTAATGAAGATAAAACAAAGGCAATAGCTGTAAACTATGAACTTGTACACAAAATATCTCAGCATTACCCTATTTATAGGGATGTGGTAAAATGAAGTACTTAGGAGTATGGATTAAAAAGGATTCTATTATGGCAACTAAAGACATGTGAGTAGAGACTAAACAAAAGATAATACAAAAATTGAGAAACTGGAAACTCTTGCCTATGGATATGGATAGCAATATACCATCAGTAAAAATGTTTTTAGTTGCTTTATTTTTATACACCATTCAGGAATATTTTTATTAATGAGAGGAGAAGTTGTGGATAGCAATTAATAAATAGTTGAACTATTTTATCTGGGAGGGGAAGTGGACAAGAGTTAAGTGGGATAAACTGATCCTTCCAATCGAACAAGGTGGTTTGCGATTACCTAATTTGAAGGGGCATTTCAGAGCTACACGGTTAAGACTCCTGTACATAGAATAAGCAGAAAGCTATAATTCAAAGTGGAAAGGGATGATGATGAAACAGGAGAAGCTCAAGAAACAAGAAGGGACTGTGATTTTGTATGCAGATACTTAAGGACCATAACAGTAAGCGTGCAGAATATTATATTCATAAAGCAGCAAAATGTATTCTAAGGACCAAGTCAACACAGGAATGGAGAAAGGAGATTCTGCAAATAGGAATGAAAGGTACAGAGAACAGGCAAGAGGGGGGGGCTGGAATTTACTGGAGAAAACTGGCAAAGGAGCTGATACATCGGGAGCAAATAATTAGAAGGGAAAGGTAAACAGAATGGGGAGAGGTCAAGAATACATTTGGACTGCATGCTAGAGATTGGCTTCCGTATCACAGATTGATATGGTAGTACACATAGAGAAAGGAAATAGAAGGAATCATAAGTGGGACACCAGTACTGGTAGAGCTTTTAGCAGAATCTAGAACAACAGCTGATGTTAAAAAAGAGTAATTAGTAGGACATATAAAATATTGTACGATAACTATAGGAATTAATATGAGGAGGTTAGAAAAAATTGGGATGAGAGATTGGATAAGCAATCCACAAAGAAACAATGGGAGGGTATATCTATCGCTCCCAAATATACAAAGCCTAAAAGATTTAGGATTTTTCCTTGGAAGTGTTTGCATAGATATATTTTATACCTCAAGTAGACTCCAAAGAATTTTTCCTCGGGTAAATTACAAATGTTGGAGGTGTGATAGGGAACAAAGAAGTAACTGGGAACATATTTTTGGGAGTGTAATGAGATGACAGAGTTTAAAAACTCCTTGCAAACTACTCAGTCAGAAATACTGGGTTAGCAAATTGGTGTAACTAAGGAAACAATTTTTTGAGCTATGATACAGAATCAGAATTGCCTAGACATAGTAACGCTTTGCTGAGTTTAATTCTGCTGGTGGCTAAAAAAAGCAAGTCCAAGAAAATGGAAATCAAAGTCTAAACCAATTGTAGTAGAAGAGACAGGATTTTTAAAAAAGGGTAAGAGCAAATTACATAGAAAAATGGGAATTATTTGAACAAATACATGCAGAATGTTTTGGAGGAGGAATGAGGTTTAAGGGGAAGGCAAGAATTGAATGAGCTATGTAATGTTTGATTGACAATGTCTGTATAGAAGATTATATGTGATGTATAACGTTTGCAACTGAAAATAAGTCAATATGGTTTGCTTTCATTCATATAAATGTATGATTGCCTATGTCGTAAGTGATAATTCAATAAAGACATTTCTTGTTTAAATAAAAAAGGTATAAACTGTCAAAGCCTTGCTACTGATAAAGGATGCTAAATGCTTCAGCTGACTGAAACATAGACCACATGTTGGTCATAATAGGCATGACTATAAAAGACTTCCTCTTGGCATAAATGACTTACTCCAGTGTAAGCCTTCTTTATAGACAGGCTTTACACTGGAGTAAGTCACTTACACCAAGAATAAGTCTTTTGGAATCTGGCCAATGTGTATTACACATTCAGCAGCAGCAGGTACACACCGAGTCATGTCATCCTCTTCTGACAGTACAAGACATTGTAATCGTATCTGGACATTAGGGTGCAGTTAAGTTTGTCTTCTGGTGGAAACATGAGGTACTATAATTGCAGAAGTAATGGTCACTTGGCCATATGAAAAAAAAAATCTGCCAGTAACAAGGGGAAAGGCCACTCTAGCTTGCACTTTGTTCACTGTTTAGTGAGGCCAGTACAGCTTGCACTTTGTTCACAGTTTAGAGAATTACAACTGCACCAGCAAGTGTGGGTGCAACTAAATTAGTGGTGAAGGTGAGGTCAGTGCACTCTCTGTTACCATCAGAATGGGACACTGTATGTTTTGTACTCATGGGCACTGCAAAACACTTAACTGCACAAAAGTTAAGGCAATCTCTGAGCATCCTTTACTGGCACCATAAGGCACTAAGTACCACAGGTGAGGGTGGAGCTGACAAAGCAAAGCATTTGCAGCTACATTTACTAATGATTTTGGACCTGCAGACCTTCTGCAAGTAGTTTGAAGCACTATAACTGCCTTTGCAGGTTAGACTGCAGCCTATCTCTCTTCTGTTGGCTGTGAAATATACCTAAACAAAAGCAGAAGAGGTGAGGGATGAGTCTCGGGTGAGAGAGTTAAATGTGTCCTTGTTGAACAGGGTAAGGCATAATAACTAAATCAACAGGTAAGGATACATACTGTGTGCCATCTGTCAAAATGCAAACTACCAACGCTTTATAAGCCGGCAAGGATAGAATCTTAACACTGCTTGATAGAAATGGAAGGCCGGGTTACCATCTCTGCTGATGTAGACAAATTCTATTGCTGTCTCTTGGCAGAAGTCAAGGAACATAACAGGAAACAAAAAGGGGAAATTAGGTACACTTTGGAAAAGAGAGTACATGGATAACTGAAGGGTAGCCGCACATGATAATAGTTTAAGAAAGTTGAAAGTAGAGTTGAACATAATAAAGGTGAACATAATAAAAAAAAAAAGACTACTTAATATCCACAAATCCATCGACGCATGCATTTATCCATCCACTTTCATTTAGCACCTGTTCTATCCAAAAAATTACAAATTTTACATGGAACAACAGTCTACTGCAGAGCTTACACACTCCGACATCTACACTCTCCTGCATCACCAATTTCTAAATCAGCATGGTTAGTTGGCACATTTAAGCAAAGAAACTTTTATTACCATTTGTTTGACCCATTACCTGAGGCCCTCCTTGACAGTGAGACTTTTACTGCAAGATTCCAGCAGCCAACCAAATGGAGAAAAAGCTAACCTTGCAAGTCTGAAAAATGCAATCCAGGTTGGACATAAGACCAGGACAGCACTGTGGACTTCTGTCAAGGTAGCAGACACCATCTTGTGGTTTTACACTTGCCATACCTATATTACTTATGCCAGCTCTAGCCATACATGCTGGCAGCATTTGCTAAACTGCTCAGTCCATCTTAAGAAGAATTAAAACAACAATCTTAACCTGATGTCCTCCCATCACACTGATGTGCATTTTTTACTATGTTTATGCAGTCCATCTTAAAAGCACTTAAAGTGTCCTTGCCCATGGTGATATGGAATAAAAGCAGAACAGGAAACCACAAAAATGAACATAATGAAATGAATAAGATACCTTCTTCCTGTTGTTTATGTTCTGTTGAGTAAGCCTTTCCTATCATACTCAACACAGGTCTTAAGCACCCAAACAATCCTTCTAAAAAGCCCCCTCCAGTTTGGCACTGTAGCCGGACATCATCGAGTTCACTTCGGGCTGGACCACCTTCACCATGTTCCCTGCCTTCTCCTGAAGCAGCACCAACCCCTGTGTCACTGTCCTTCAGCTGCAGCATGCTGTTGGCAAATTGCTCATGGGAATCATCACTGGGTGTAGGACTATGGGCCCCCTCAATTGATACCATATTACGCAGGACGCATTGTGTGGGGGTAAGATCTTTGTCTGGTGTGCAGTCTGGAGTGTCTGGGTCCAGCCTCCGAACAGAGGGCTCTGTCAATATGGTACTGAAACTGGCAAAGGAAGGTGAAGGAGTCCGAGTGTCGTGGAGGCAGGCCATCATAGGCTGAACGCATTGGAGCTTGAAGACTTTTTACCACTGTTCCCCGTGAAACCAGAGGAAAATTAAAATACCTGCAACACAAAATAAAAGAATGTTGTTAGTTTTAGTAGATGAAAATGTTTACTTTGGCAGTGTAAGAAATGTCACAGCTGGTAATGTCACTTCTCAGGTCCAGGGTAAAAATGTGCTGAATGTATTTCAATTATATAACACTAGAGAAGGCATTTTATGCTAAGGAATTACCCAGTACAAAATAAGCGGTTAGAAATAAATCCTTAAAAACGGGACACCTAGCTACATAGACTACACTGAGCAGCAAAGAAAAAAAAAAAAAAAGGACAGATTTCAGAAAAACTGGATTTTTGTTTTGAATACACTGTAGCATCATCTTACATTTGCACACACTTTTATACATACATACATAATAAAGGGAACAAAATGCATGTCAGTGGATGATTGCTGTCCATCTTACAAGGAGAAGCTACATGACCAACATGAAAGGCACTAGCACTGTAAGTTACAGAACACTAATAACAGTGACACTCTTGAAATGTAACCCATCCAGACATTTTGATGTTTTCTTCTATTATTAATACAGTGAATGAAAGTGTGTGTCTGCTGAAGACTGAATTATTCTTGTCATCTGATATGGTATGTTAATCCTGGGCAGATGTTTCAGCATTATGTCTAACGTTTACCAGACTCACAGCACCGTCTCCCCAAAGACACGCACACACACACACACACACACACACACACACACACACACACACACACACACACACACACACACACACACACACACACACACACACACACACACAGCCCTTTAAATTCAGCACATAAAAAATTCATGCTTTCTATCATCAAAGACTCTCCTTCATGTATGTAAGATCTTTTCTATATGGGATGTCGTCTTTGCCTTATTTCATTGTTTATTTCTTTTTAACCATCTGATAAAAATTTCATCAGTTCCTTTTCAGTCTGTATGGCTGGCTTCTCATCAGTCCACCAATGTACTCATTTCTTGAGTTGCTGTTTCCCACATACACACTTCTGTCCTTTTGAGTACTTCTAAGTTGTCATATGAGCAATCATTCTTCCAGCCTTGCTGATGTTTTTCTGATATAATGTACAGATGCACAAGTTTCCTGCTCAGCCCCTGTGCAGTGTTTATCCATACATCCATATGAGGATGCTTTACTACTGAACCTTGCAAAATCCCTGTAGTGGCCTATCTTTTCCTCTGTGCTCAGAGTACACTCCATTTACTATGACACTGGTTCCTCTGGTTAGCTGTTCTGTTTCCCAGGGTTTCTCTTGGGTATCCTTTCCAAGGCACATTAGTCTACATGTATGCAGTACATGTGTTAAATGTCTCATGCAAACCCAGGTAAATTAACACCACAGCTCTTGGTATATTGCTTTGTTGACTTTGTTTTTCCATTTAAAAATAAATACCATTCATGTGACATGGCCTTCCTTATACTGAATAAATCACACTGTACTGCATTCTGTGTATCCTGTTCTCTGCCTTTTCTTTCAGAACAGTCTCCAGCAGCCGGCCTACCATTGAAAAGAAAGCTTAAAAGGCCTGTCCACAGGCATACACATTTCTTCAACTTTTTACTAAAAAAACTGTCATCAGTGGCACTGATAACTCAATCCTGAGCTCATGCTGAGATGAATTCTATTAAGTGCCGCTGCCTGTATCACACTTAAGTTTCAAAGCAATTTCACAATCTTTTCCTGTGTGCATAAACTGTTTGCTAATGTCCAAGCCCAGAGTATTATTCTATTTAAAGGGCTTATCTTCATATTGAACAAAAGTATTAATTCATTACATCTTCCCCTTGAATACCATTACCCACATACTTCCTTTCCACCCTAATAAACCCCTTTGTTGTAACCAGTGTAACCAACTAATCTCTTCCCTTATGTAATTATGAAAGTTTTAGTCTTGCTTCATAACAAAACTAGCCTTCATAACAAAACTAGCCTTCATTCTCCTGGTTTGGGCCTTTTCTAGAATGGCTGCCTTCCATAGCCTACTGGCAAAAAACTGGATTATCATCAAACACCAGCAACATGGAGTCTAGAAGACAGCTGGACTTCTGAAGGGCTGGCTGAAGAGGACAGGACTGACATGTCTTCAAAGACTCTCCTTCCTGGGCCAGGAGCTTGTGTTGTTACCAATAATGTAGCAACTCATGGAGGATTGCTCATGGGGGAATGTGGAAGACAATTGTATGGCAGTTCTATTATCATGTGCTCTAGAAGGAGAGAATAGAATAAAAATGGTGATGGGATACTACCTGTTCAAAAACATCCAATTTCATGACCACCCTCTTGCATCTACAGGGAACGTGTTCAAATTATGAAGAGATTTCCCAACCACAAGAAGGCAATACAGATGGCTTTTACACTACATTCCCCTGCCTCGAAGGCAGGCTAAGAATTGCTTGTTGGTGTGTTGATGCACTGAGGCAGCAGGATGTATACAAGCAGAAGGAATGTGTGTGGTGTGTGGCTGTCACCATGGTATCGACTGGGAAAGGGATCCTTGAGAAGGATAAAGAATACTGTGGTAAAAATTGCCACCTTTCACACTTCTTTCCACTGTAACTAGTTCCACTAAATGTTTTTTTTTTGGTGACTTCTCACACGTCCTTAGCTCCATACTGCTATCCTTAATGATGCTTGCCATCTCTTTTTGAAAGCCATTCAAATCCATTTCACAGTTATGGGGGAAGCTGCAGCTTGCCTTGGCACTTAGTGGGCACAAGGGAGAAAAACTACTCCTGGACCAGGCACCAACACATTGCAAGTTGCATTCACTCACTCACTGACTCACTCGCACATGATACAAAGAAGACTTGACAAAACTCCACATCAGTGCAGAAAGGATGTGCAGTCTGAGTGAAGGTGTCTCAGCTGAAGAACTGAACTGGAGAATCAAGCACTGTAAGGCAGCCACAATGCTCCCCTTTGTGACAACCAAGTTTTTAAAAAAAATCTTTCTCATTTGTGCATTTAAGTTTTAGAAATGTGTTATATCTGTGATATTTTTTCAAGGAATAAAAACACCATCCCAACTTGCTTGCAACATTTTACTTACTATTTATTTTACATTTGTTGACTGGGTTAGTCCGACTGAGCTAAGTAGCCCTTTTTCAGCAGAGGCCCAGGGAGAAAAGCTCCACAGTTTTACAATTTTAGTGTTAACAGTATCAGCGGGTTACAATGTATACATACAATGAAATACATTTTTATCAGAAAAATAACAGTGGAAAAAAACAATCAACATACATAAGAGAAATTATTTGATACAAACATTTTCAATAAACAGTGAAAAGAGTTCATAGTGTATGTAGTTATTTCATGAGGTATGTGACATTAGAAATGATAAGAGATGGAGAAGAAGACTGATACTTTGAAGAGCTTTACAAGTTAAGAAGGTTTGAAGTTTTGATGATTACATATGAATTAACGGACTAAATCAGGGAGGAGTCCAGAGGCAGGGCCAGTGAGTTTGGAGGTATTCTCTAGTGGCAGTTTTGAATTGATCTGGATGTTTGAGAGACCTGATTTCTAGTGGTAATTTGTTCTCTGATATGGTAGGATTGTAGCTGTAGAGGTTGCAACCGATTTTAGTTTTAGGTTTGTATATTTGTAGTAGGTTAAGGTCAGAGCTATGTAGGGACCTAGTGGGGAAATATTGAGAGATAAGGGGAGATAGGCTAGGACAAAAGGATTTCAGGTATAGTACAGAGTGAATTATTTGTAGTTGAGAGAGTAGAAGCTAGTGAGGTAATTCCAGCCAGTTTAGGTATCTTAGTGAAAAACAATGATGCGATTTATAAGTTTGGTGAGCAACGAATCTGAAAACCTCGTTGTAGGTAGACTCTAGTTTAGTTAGTAGTGTGGAGTTAAGATTGGTAAGAATTTGGCAGCTATACAGAAGACTAGGTAGGAGGTATGCATGACAGAGGGTTATTTTTGCTTTGTTAGTCAGAAACTTTTTGTTTCAATAAAGAAGGCCACATTTTTGGTGTGTCTTTTTGATGCAGTTGTTTACATGCAGATCAAACTTGAGTTGGTCATCTATCGTTACACCTAGTATTTTTGTACTAGGTTCAGCATCAATGGGGGTGTTATTGAGGACAGTACAGAAAATGTAGATTTAAGGTGGGTGAAGTTCTTTGGGAGAAATAGTAAGAGTTTTGTCTTTTTAGGTTTAAGAATTAGCTGGTTGTCACAGAGCCAGGATTTTACTGAGTTAAAAGATGCTTGAGTTGCAGAGATAAGGTCAGAGGGAGTATTTGCGATGGTGATGATGGTGGAATCATCTGCGTATTGTACAAGGGATGACTGTGGACAGGAGGTGTAGAGTATATTAGTGAATATATTGAATAGTAATGGGCCAAGGATAGATCCTTGGGGGAATCCCATTTTGACAGAAGGAGGAGGAGAGAGAGCTGAGAGCCATCTAACTGACTGTAGACGGTCAGTGAAAGCAGAGTTGAAAGAGTGGACGGCTTCATCAAGGGGGAGATAGGTTAGATGTGTCCAGTTTATCCTGGACAGGAGGGCATTAAAAGTCTCAGGACAGAAGGTGGATAGTTTGTGACAGGTTATGTATCTGTGAGGCCTAGCGAAATGAGGAGTGTATCTAAGAACTTTCACAGGGGAGTGATCACTTAGGGAGTTGGGTAGGGTCTCAGGGTTATGGTATTTGTGGGAATCTGTGACTAAAATCCAATCTATGAGAGAGTTGGGGGTATGTGATCTGTTTGCATGGATGGGGGTTGAGATAAGTTGTACAAAGCCATGTAAGTTGATGCTTGAAGTAGTATTTGGGGACTGAAGAGTTAGCCAGTTAGTATTTACATCCCCAAGAAGAATAGTTTCATAGACTGTTTCTGACTGCAGTGGTATCAATCCATCTCCAGGAACAGATCTTGGTTTGGAGAGTTAGTTAAGGAGAGAGCGATTAATCATTTGTTTGCAGTTCTACTTGCTTGTGAGAAGGACTAGGATTTGAATCTAAAGAATGGAGATTAGCACTACATACTTGCTTGTGACAAGGGCTAGGATTTGAATCTGTGGAATGGAGATTAGCATTACTTTTTTAAATCTGCTATGCAAATTGCAGAGGGATAATGTATATACTAAATTGGTGCATGTGATTTGCAGACATCTTTCAGGTAGTGTTCCATCACCCATCATTATCATTGTAAGACATAATGATTAAAACCTTTGCTCTAAAAAAAAAAAAAAGAGTGCAGTATAAAAGGCTAATTAGAACTGGTACCCTGCAAACTAAGTATTCCACTACAAAACCCTCTTCATGAATAAAATACGTTATCGTGTGTGGCTTTAAAAGAATATGTGTGAACTTTGTCCCAAATCTGCTTTAACCTGATAACAGTACTAGCCTGCAATTACCCTAGAATATGTTTGTTGTCTTTGTTTCCATTGTTTAACATTCTCAGCTGTATCTTACAATATGCTACCTAAGGCCTTTACCCTCATGGCACTTCCACTGCCCGATTCTGGCCAGATCTATGATTATGCACAGCAACCACGAAAGCATCACTCAGGACAAGAGATGGTGCTATTCATTATAAAATGGGCCTATTACATGAGCAGGTTGAATATTATGGTCACAACTACTGTCCAAAGTCAGAGCATAATTCTGCTGAGAATTTGATAATGATTAAGCCATTTTTTCAGCTCTGAAATGCACTTTACAACACAATCATTTCTTCACACTGCCTCATAAATGTAATGGCAATCAATTTAGATACAGGCAACAATGCTTTTTTTTTTTTTTTACAATCCATTCTTATCAAAAAAGGTACCTTTAACTGTATAAAAAAAAAACAAAAAAAACAACCTACCTGTTTTTTTATTTTATTTACTTTTATGTTGTTTTTCCACCATCAAGTCTCAGATTACACTGAATTATTCACTCCTTTTGTTTCCTGCCATCTATTGGGCACTGGGTATGGGAAGCAAAAGTCAGGAATTGACAGACATCATCCTGCAGGGAGTCAGGAGAGTTTTGCTCCGTTACTAACCCTTCCCCTTACTGCAAAGAAAACTTAATGTATTTTCGTCTAATCTTAGTGTCTACAAGAGTGCGCACTTCCACATATTCACAATGCTGAGCTAGAAAGCAAAACTCTCCTTGGAAGACTCACTCTGCTATGCCATAACTTTCCCCATAGACAGTACATCTAACTCATGGGTCTTGTACTTGCACTGAAATGAATATTGACCTGTCCTTTGGAGAAAGGCGAGCCAGTGTCAGCCACTCACTTCCACTGTTCTACTGCTGGTTCCTCCAGCGCCTGGCCCTCAAATCAAACCTCCATATTCTAGGGTCATAGTCAGGTCTTTTATTCTTCTATGCCATGGAACCAGATATTCATTTACCCCTTTAGACATGGCTACAGTGACATTTCACAGTTTATAAAAATGATGACAACACAAAGTTGTTGAAAATTTGGCACTAAACAATAACAAATATTAGGGTTACAATTTATTTCACTTAGTGTGGAAATACTCTCATTACTACAGCTTTCACTCGTGTATTTCTGAAATAGTAACATGCGAGTATGCACCCTCTTCCCAGCATCCATTACGACCATTGTTTCTCTAACAAAGCTCCCCCTTTCAGGTAGCTTGTAGCTGTGTCTTCCTTCCTGGAAGAGGCAAAATCTGCAAAAAGTGGAAACTTCCACAGATCTTCTTTCAAAGATATTGTATGGGCTTATAAATAGACTTGTTTATGGATTATTGTATTATGGGTCTACTGTTCCTAACACTGTCAAGGATTACTTTTTATTTCTTCCCTTACTGTTTACTCTGGAATGAGAAAGGTTTGATACTACTTTTGCAAGATACAGTTGTCTCTTGAAAAGGAGCACAGAATTATTTTTTATAAATATTGTTGGTTGTTGCTCCCTGCACTCCCAGGGTATCACAGGGTCCCTAGTCAGTCTTCTGCAACTTGAGGATCTAACCAGCTTGACTCCACACCCGGGACCTGCAAATGGGAACCTGCTTGTGTGAAGATTTGAAGTGTGAATAAACAGGAAATCAGGGCAACCAGATGTGCTGCCATTCTGACAGTAGCAAGTGTTTTTTTTTAATTTATCTACTTATAATCCACCCACAGTCCCACTCCATGCAAAAATATTAATGCAGAACACAGTCGGTCTGTGCATTTCCTTTCTTTTTTTGTTATTCTTCTTTTTTCTTTCTTTTAGCCCGAGATAAAAATCTAAAGCGTCCACAGTTTTCCCTGGTGCTAAAGACTTAGCAAAGTATCCCCCCACCCCACTACTGGTCACCTGGCAAAATGCCACTCTACCCATATCCCCTTCCATCAGCTAACTCATTTAAAACCCGGGTTGATAACTGAATCTGGATTGCTTGGATCATAGGCAGTACTCCTTTCCTCTGTCCTACAGAACCAGTAACACAACATCCTTTTATGAACCTCTTGGGGATCTTGTGTTGTATTTGTTGTTTCTTTCCCCAAAATGTACCTCTATATCAGAAGTACTGTAGGGTAGACTGCAGTATGGTAAGCACTATGGGTCTTTTATCTGTTTGTTGCTAATAAGCTGAGGTTGGCTCTTCAACTGCAGTTCTGCTGCAGTTCGTGTGCTTTTGTTTACTATGGACCCTTCAGTCAAGCTGACCTACTATTATTTATGTATTTTTGTTTGCTCCTGGTGACCTGCTGCAAGCTCTTCATTCATGTAGTTCTACTACAGTGAATGTTGTTTGCATGTTTACTACAGATCTTCATTTGCATACTTATGATGCATTTAGTATACTTTGTTTACTGCCATTAGAACTGCTGTAGACTCTGTAACTGTCCAGTTCTGGTGCAGTGTATTTTTCTTTGTTCCTACAAACTGTTGTGGATCCTTCAGCCCCAAAGTTACAAGTGCAGTTTGTTTTAATTTTTTGTTGCTGGTACACTAGTGTAAACTTTTTAGCTGCACTGTTTTGCTGCATTTAGTGTTAATTGTTTACTGCTTGTAAAACTGCTGATGGATCTCCAGCCATGCAGTTGGGTTTGCTATGATTGTCTCGCTTACTCGAGCCAAGGGGAAACATAATTAAAATATCTAACACTATATTCAGTAACATGAACTAATGAATGCAACATAAAACACTGTCAAATTATGAATCAGGGCTCCCTAATGCAGAGTTTCTGCTCCAGCACCCCTGATTTCTAGACTTGATAACTCTATGGTTGTACAAACTTGAAGAAGAGGAAAAAGGTGTACAATAAATAAAAAGCTCACTTTTCACATAAAACTCACCTTCCCCTCTTCTCCATGTGGTTTCCTCTTGGTAGTGTTTTGTGTTACAGTTATGTGCTAGACAATCAACCATAGTGCTCTTTTGCTGCAGCTGAGGTTGTTTATTTACTACTAAAGCCTATGACATGCAGTTTTGTTGCACTCTGTTACTTCTAGCTGTGATTGCATGTTTGTGTGCAGTAGTGTGGTTAGTATTAGTTGATATGCGCTTTTAGCATGCTGTGTTTATATGGAGGTCAGAATTCCTGGGACTCTTTGCCCATTAAGTCTGACAACTTTTAAGGGAACAGATATGTCTTTTCATCATACTCTTAATACAATGTACAACAAAGGCACTAAGGCAAGGCTGAGATAGGGCCTCAAAGTATGCCATCTTCCAATCTACTAGTCAGGTTTGTCACTGAACAGATACCGGACAGTCATTTTACTGATTTTGCGAATTCATCTTGCTGTGGCTCAACAGTCTCTTAATGACAACTAAGGCTGGTCCTCCACCTGACTGTGGACAAAATGGGTGTCAGTCTCTTCTTTTTAACGCTTTGATTTCCAGGATCTCAAAAACTGTGATACACTTCAAAGAATAATGTTACTTGCTCATTCTGCAGCTCATAACCAAACATTCTGGTAATGCTGGTGGGGGGGCTCTCTAAGGAAAACTGTTTTGTGAGCTTCTACGGTGCTTTACTTCCAGGACCTTTTATTCCATCCCTCATTTGCATGGCAATTTAGAAATCTTGTGAGACTTGGTTTTCAGGACTATGATGGGATTCTCCTTTTTCTTGAAAAAAACGGTATAATGTTCAACAAGACTGCTCTTGCTACATTCTACTGCTTTCTTCTCATACAGGACTCGTAGATCTGGCAGCCTTCAGTTTCATAGGAGGGCTGTATGCAATATCTCCTATGATAAGAAAGCTTAAGTTGTTTGGTTCACTCGAAAAGAGGTGCATTTGTCCTGGTCCATGAATGATGAACTTTGAACCTGTGGCTTTTTATGGCTCTGTACCTTAACAATAACTTTCAACAAGCTTCTACTTTCCTGGCTGAATTACCTCTGAAAAAATGAAAACATGAAAATTACCACCTGTTGAGTACATTGCTACTACCTGTATTTATAAAAGAGGCACAGCTGAAGAAACTAATACATCCAGTTATTGTGGCTTCTCGGGATAGAATTCTTCTCTCTGCTACGTTCAGTAGGTGTTTTAGTGTTTTGTTCAGGAACTAGACACTAGATATGAGATTCTGGAGGCTTCATGTTTCATCCGCCTTGTCAGGACTGATGCTGCTAACTTCAGGAGGCAGGAAAATAAACTGACATTTTTTTGAGGAGATTAACTCAATCTACAAGCTTTCTTACAGGGGGAGCTATATGATGTCTGTGAGCTACTGAAAACAAAAACATGGTTCAACTTGCTTTTCCTGTCAGTTTCATTGAGCTGCAACATGCTTGTAATTCATCTACTGAGAAAGGCTTTAGCTAGTTTTTGCAGGTTTTTATGGGCTTTCATACAAGTGGTCGAGGATGAAATAGACAGGGTTGCAATTCATCGATCACAAATGGACAACTAACAACTTATTGAGTACCTCTTCACAAAGGAAATCATTGCTGGCACTTGTTCTATTACAGCGCCGGCAGAGACTTATTGCTTTTAAGAGGATTCTCTTTTCTCTACAGTTGTGTGACCATGGATTGGGGGTGTAGATGAGTTGTTCCCTTGCCTGCCTGCAAGAAGCAATTGTGTTAAATGTCTTCTTTAAATTGAATTTTCAACCAATTAAATTCATCTAGTCAGAGTTTCAAGCAACAGTTACTCAGGGATGCATAGTAGGAGAAATTTTATGAAGAGAAGTGAGAAGTGTCTTATTGGGTAGCTTTCTAGATTAGGTCTGAGGTACTTTTTAACAATTTTTTTTTTTTGCTTTTTAATTTGTTGATGTTTTTAGTAGTCTAGTAAGTGTTATTTCAGGATTTGTTAGTTTTATTGTTTCGTTAATTTAATGTTGGTTTACACAGACTTAATGATGGTAAAGTTGCGATTTCTGATTGCCTGTATATAATCATTTTTTAATGCTACTCTTTTATTTTAAATGTATTAATTTTATTAATGATGAATTTCATGTCTAGAGGTTGATTTAGGTGGGAACTGCTTTTTGCGGGACTGCATGTGTTTATTTTGTGTGTGAAGTTACATTTCATAGTGAAGTGAAAAGGAGATTATGTATCTGGTGCATTATGTAGCTATTTAGATACTTTTTATTTATCAACACTTGTCATTACTAAATAATCGCTGACACATCATTATGCATTTATGTACATCACTGCAGTGCTAGTAATTCTAGCTACAAATTATCTGAACCCACCATGTTTATGATACTTTTTGAAAAACTAAAGTAAACGTTCAAAAAATGTGAATACACACACGCACACACACACCCACACACTTATACACATATATAGAAAGTACAGAATATATACTACTTCCATAGCAGCTTGACAGATTGTTAGCAATAGATTAAGTTTTGCTGCAAACTTGAATCATCTCCTCTAGAGACCCTCTGACAGCACAGTGTGCACTAGTTACTTTATTTGATCAAGGCACTGCGTCATTCAAACTTCAAAGTCTCTGCAGCTAGTAAGTTCATTCTAAAGGTCTCAATGAGGAAGAATCATTTTATTTGTGACATATTAGGCTGTCTAATACCAGAAAGGATTTTCTAGCAACACCAGAATAGAGACCCTAAAAATGGTAACCTTACATTGCTTCAAAACCACTTCTGCCTTCCCTTTACACAACAGCTAAGAGTAAGACAAAGATTGTGTAGTCCCCAAGACCTGTCTCAGAGCTGGACAAAATGTGTATAATTCTATATTGACAATGGTAATAAAAGTTGCAGCTACATTATTTAAATACCAGTAAATGTTCTCTTATTTTTGTTTATTTATTTACTTTCCTACTGCAGACACTCGCTTTCCCTACTTGGTGAAGCTGTATTTTTCATTAAATTTTGCAGCTAGTTTTCCCTGGGATCCAGCCTTGCATAAAGCATGAAGGGGGAGTAGTGCCACACCTGTACATAAACACTGACTTCATCGATGCTGCTGGTGTGCATACCAGA
Organism: Protopterus annectens; assembly: GCF_019279795.1. Lineage (NCBI taxonomy): Eukaryota > Metazoa > Chordata > Ceratodontiformes > Protopteridae > Protopterus > Protopterus annectens. The sequence continues at coordinate 1,084,449,511 of NC_056743.1, forward strand.
AGCAAACCCATGCCTTCCAGCAGAGGTCACTCCTGTTGTAAGGAAAACATGGACTATTCCGAAAGCAGGTGGACATCTAAGAGCTCACCTCCAATAGTCAAGTCTACAGTTTGTTGGCATTGTGGTGAGGGAAAACCCATACAACATTAGTGATGGCCCATATTTAAGTAGGCATTCAAGACAAGTCTATCAGCATTTACAGTTTTTTCTTAGTTAAGTTCTTCATTATCTGACCTTACTTGTGCCACAAAGTAGTTACTTGTGATAAGCACATATGTCCAGCCCCAAAAATAAATAAGTACACCCCAAAATGAAATAAGTAAAGACAGGTATTTATTAAATCATTAAACTGATTTCTGAATGTTCAGTCAATATTATTCAGACAGGTAAATGGTTGATTGCTGCTTAATAAATTATGTATACCTAACCCAGATACACGTCCATTTTACCACTGAAATTCTCCTACATTATTAAACATCAAACAAGCAATCTGTTTTGCAAAAACATTAAACTATTTTCACTAGTACTGCCCAGCTTAACCATACAAAAACAGAAAAAAACAGACAACACACTCATTACTTTTCCCATTCAAAATAATCTGTTAAACACAGTAGAAAGAAAATTAATTGTACTCAAGAAATATTTTCTTTCAAATATGCTAGAAGGATAAAAGGTCAGCTTTTCCTAAAGTAAGTACTGCTGAAACACTTCTGTTCTAAAATAAATATCTGTTTACATAGTGCATAATTTCAACAATTTAAAATATTATTTTAATAATTTAGACAGCCATAGATACAGAAACTGATGAGTGTCTAGTAAAAGAATGTATAATTAATGAAGGAACCTCTTTGAAAATTTGCACGTATTAGTAGCTATTGTAGCTGACTGGATTCATTAACTAATTTATTACTATAAAAATATCTGTTATAAGCACAAAATTGAACCAAACTAAGAATGTAGCTCCAACACGTAGCTGTAGGTATGGCAAAAAATACGATGAATGCCTCGGCTCGGACACACAGAACTTTATTTGATTACAAACACAAAAAATAATAAATAAACGTTAAGCGCTTTCATCTGCTTGTGCAGACTTCCTCAGAACGTACAAACTGACATTACAGTGCTCCTTAAATATCACAAATAGCTCATTTTGGCGCCATTATTAATTAATTAAAAACACCTTTTTACAGCTTTTTTTAAGAACTTATATAAGAAGAACTTAATAAGAATGCATTTGTCACACGTATTTTTAAAAATCCAAGACTATATTATTCATGTATAATAATAGTAAATACATGTATTATAATTTATGTTAAAAAACAATATTATCAATCTGACTTTATTGGAAAGTGCAATCTTGCTCACACAACACTATTGATGCATAATTAACATCAAAATGTCTTATTCATATAGTAAAAATGTTTAAAAAAGCATACCAATAACCATATCTTAAAAATATCCATGTCTTAAAAAATGAACATAAACAACCATCAACTTAAAAACTAATCTCCTACAATTGTATAGACTGGTGCATAATAAATATATGTGATGGGTATATACATTATTTATTTAATTAATTTAATATCAAAAAGGGTTTTATACTAATAAAATCATTAATTCCCGGGAAATTGGTAGCATCTGTGGAAATCTGCCACTTGCTCTCTTTCATTGCAAGAATAGCTTTAAGATTTCCACCATAGGGTGAAGGTTCTACCTTATCAATGATGTTATATTTAAAATGATGACTATCATTAGTATTTTGTACATGACGATACAGGGCATTTCTATTATCTTTTTTAATGATGGCATATTGATGCTCATATATGCGTCGTTTAAAGTATCTTTCCGTCTTACCTATGTAGAATGCATTGCATGCTACACAGGTAGCTATATAGATCACAAACTTAGAGTTACAATTGCCATATCTGCTAGGTATGAATGTTTTGTATATATTACCTAGCCTACACCCTCTACCAACCCTAATAAATTTGCATTGATTGCAATGTCCACATAGTGTAGTGTTCTTATTGACTCTGTCATCTTCCCTGTTATTAGATTCTAATAACCTTTTTATATTAAAACCTGTCTTATACACTATATTGGCCTGAATACCTAGAACTTGCATGGCTTCCTTGTTCACAACAAACTGATTCCACCGTTCCCTTATAAATGTTTCAATGTACTGAACCATGGGTGTATAAGTTAGTACACATACCCTTTTGCTATGCTCCAGTGCCACACTGTCATCTTTGTTTCTTGTGATGTTATTATAATTGCCTAATAGGGGCTTATACTTTTTGTCCCATTCCCCTATAATATACTTATTAATGCCTTTCAATAAATTTTCTGGATATCCTCTATTAATAAACATCATTTATTCTTATTAAGTTCTTCTTATATAAGTTCTTAAAAAAAGTTGTAAAAAGGTGTTTTTAATTAATTAATAATGGCGCCAAAATGAGCTATTTGTGATATTTAAGGAGCACTGTAATGTCAGTTTGTACGTTCTGAGGAAGTCTGCACAAGCAGATGAAAGCGCTTAACGTTTATTTATTTTTTGTGTTTGTAATCTAATATCTGTTATAACATTATAGCACCCTAATTTTGAGAAGGCCTTACTTTATATGTACTACAGTAACAAGATTAGCTGATTTTAGCCATGCTGCTACAGTTAAACTGAAGACAATCTTTTACTATGAGATGACAGTGTTCAGGGATTAAAGCATGAAGAACAGCAGACCTTTCTCCTGAGTGCTGGCTACCTAGCTGGCACTTGCTTTCCTCCATCCCTAGACTCTACCATGGCTTTACCTATGAAGTGAACCTGTAAGGTTTACTTCTTCCTAATTCTTCTTCTCTAAAGGCTTTAGTGTTTGGTAGTGGAGATGTGGGTGACTAACAAAGAAAATGTCCACAGATCACAGTCACCAGCCTTATTTTAAACACCTTGGATACAATCTTGGGAGGATGAAGTACAGTTGTGTAAAATCTTACCATAACAGTAGATGTCCCTCTCTTCACTGTTGCAGTAATCCTAACATAAGGGATCTCCTGCCAAGGACAGCCCATCGTCTGGCCAGTACACCAAAGCCTTTACTATACACAGGTGCAGTACGTCACACCTATGCTTCCCATGTAAGATGTAGGGAATAAAGGTGATGCACGGATGCACACACTTCAGAACTGAAAAGCCACAGGAGGAACAGGGCCCAGGGGGAACATGTGCATCCAAAAGGAGAAAAGCCAGAACTCCACGGCCAGGAGGGCATTAAAACAGGTTAGAGCATAGGGGACAAGAGGGAGGGAGCAAATACTGCAATAGTGAAGAGAAGGACATCTACTGTTACAGTAAGATTTTACACAAATATACTGTGTCCTTCCACATCACTGTTGCAGTATTCCTAACGTAGGGAAGTACAAAAGCTCACGAGGTAACAGTTGTGTAAAATCTTGCCAATAACAGTAGATGTCCTTCTCTTCACTATTGCAGTTCTCCAAGGGTCAATACTTGGCCCCCTTCTATTTAATATTTTCATAAATGAACTTCATACTGCTACAACACTTGCCACTCTCATACAATATGCTAATGATTCAACCCTTATTTGCTCTGCACCCATCCATAACACAATTACAGGAAATCACTCAAAAATCTTTCACTGACATTGAAATATGGCTAAAAAGTTCTAACTTGCTGCTTAATGCTAAAAAAACAAACTTATGCTATTTACTCCAAAACAACACCTTAACCACAAATATACATTTCATATTGCCTCAGAAATAACACAAAAATAGAAACCATAAGCCAAACTAAACTATTTGGAGTCATAATAGATGACAACCTGAAATTTGATCAGCAGATACTTCATTTCATCAAGAAAACTCAACAAAAACTCATCTCCCTCTATGGGGCCGACCATTACCTGAGAGATCACGCAAGGATTACCTTAACAGCAACATACCTCTTTCCTTCTCTTTTATATGCTTCCCCTATTCTTACAAATATCAACACTGTGTATAAAACTAAACCAGCCTCCTCTTACTACAAAAATAGCTAAACTTGTAACCAACAAACCTTAAGAAACATACCACTGCCTCGCATTAAAACAATTAAACTGCCTTGAACTCCCAAATCAGTTGACATATTAACAACTAATCATTGCCTACAACCTATTGTACTCTCCAGATAAATGTCCAGCATTACAAAATAGTCTACTGTACTATTACTATTCACCCCTTACAGACCTTTGCTCTAGCAATAAATGTTCACTATGTATCAGTAAGACATTCAACACTGCTGAAGAAACTCTCTACTCTCTGTGTGTATCAAAACTCTGGAATGAAATCCCCAAAGATTTAATACAGATAGAAAACTTAAATAGTTTTTAAACTTTGCTTAAACATCACCTAGACCACAGAAGGCTCTGTTCTTGCTGCTCACCTGGTTAGGTTTATTCAGATTACTTTTTTCAGACTCTTGCAGCTACTTTGCTTTCCAGTCTTCTGTACCTTGTCTTGCCTCCTTACACTGCACTAATTTCCTGAACTCTTACTCTTCCTCCTCCTCTCACACCCCACCACTAACTACAATTCCTCCTATGTCCATTTATCTGCCTGCTCATTTCCTTAACTTCTCTTTTCACATCTCTCTTATCATGTTTTAAGCTGCATTCTACTTGTTTGTAAATTATTACTAAACTCAAAAACATCCACTTTGATCTTTTTCCTGCAGCCATCATACTATAAATACATTAACAATTATTGTAGGCTACTTCTCTATTCAATAATTAACTAATTTATGTTAATTTCTCTCATTTTTTTGTGTTAAAATGCTATGTTCCTGTCAGAAATATTTAAAAATCATGTAAATAAGGTCACGTATAGATGTTTTTACTCTGTGATTATAAATGTGTCACATGTAAATTAAATGTGGAGCTTTTCTCCCCGGGCATTCGCTGAAAATAGGTTTTACTCAATCGTACTTTTCCCGGTCAACAAAAACAAATAAATAATAAACAAATGAATAGACTGATTAAGGGACGAATCGTTGACCACTTTGGGCAGAAAAGAAGGATTGGTATGAAGAGAGACCCTGTCTTTGTGAAAAACTAAGAAAGGATGAACAGCCACGAGAGGCCAAAGTTCAGAAACCCACTTGGCCAAAGTAACAGCCAAGAGAAAAACAGTCTCAAAGTACAACGTTGTAAGGAAGCTGAAGCAGCAGGCTCAAAAGAAGCCAGAGTCAATTTTTCAAGAACAAAACCGAAGCCCCGGGAAGGCAAAATAATCTTCCTGGGAGGTCTAATATGAAGAATTTAAGAAACTGTTTGACCTCAAATCTGAAGGCCAGAGGAGGATTCAAGGGCAGACATGCAGAAATTGCTTATATGAGAGATTTAATTGAAGAATATACAACTCAGTATGGAAGAGCTCACACAAATAAGAGGGGACCAGAGGAACCTACGCAGATAGAGGATCCGGATGGCAAGATTTTTCAAGAACAAAACCGAAGCCCCGGGAAGGCAAAATAAGCTTCCTGGGAGGTCTAATATGAAGGACACCTTTAAGAAACTGTTTGACCTCAAATCTGAAGGCCATAGGAGGATTCAGGGGCAGACATGCAGAAATTGCTTATATGAGAGCTTTAACTGAAGTATATACAACCCAGTATGGAAGAGCTCACACAAACAAGAGGGGACCAGAGGAACCTACGCAGATAGAGGATCTGGATGGCAAGAGAGGCACCAGACAAAAATATCTCTTCCATTTGGACATATATGATTTCCTGGTAGTGGGATTCCTGGTCTCCTGCAGGACCTGAAGGTGCCTAAAAAGGATCAAAACCCTATCACCCACAGTGTCAGTTGAAGAGCAGACAAGTGAGGATGGATAAGAGGCCCCTGGCCTTTTTTTCTTTTAAACATGAAACATCCTTATTAAATTATCACTTATGATATAGACAATCATACATTTATATAAATGAAAAAAAAAAAACATATTGACATTTTTATTTGCAAACTTTATACATCACTTACAATCTATCCAGTCATTGTCAATCAGGCATTACATTGCCATTCAAATCCTGCCTTCTTTTAAACCTCATTCTTCCTCCAAACTGTTATTCTGCATGTATTGTTCTTATAATTCCCATTTTTGCTATGTAATTTACTCCGACCCTTTTCTGAAATTCCCATTTCCAGTTGTTTTATCACTGTTAATATATTCACTACTACTAGTACAGTTGGTTTAAACTTTGATTTTCATTTTCTAGTAATTAATTTTTTGGGAGCCATCACAATTAAAATCAGCAAGGCCTTACAATGCCTAGGCAATTCAAATTCTGCATCATAGCTTACTTCTTCAGTTATACCAATATGCTCACCCTGTAGTTCTGATAGTGTAGTCTGTAAGGAATTTTCTGACAACTCATTACACTCCCAAAAATTATGTTCTCAATTACTTCTTTATTCCCTATCACATCTCCAACATTTATTATCTACCTGAGGAAAAATGCTTTGAAGTCTACCTGGAGTACAAAAACACCCATGTAAATACTTCCAAGCAAAGATCCTAAACCTTCAATACTTTGTTGCAAATATGGGAGTCATACATATATCCCCCATTGTTTCTGTGTGAATTGTTTATCCAGTCTCAATTCCCAATCCTGTCTAACCTCCCCTGATTGACTCTTATAGTTATCATGCAATATTTTATATGATATACTATTTATCCCTTTTTAACAGCAGCTTCTGTTCTAGTAAAAACTCTACCATTGCTGGCCTTTCACATAGGATCCCCCTATTTATTTCTCTTTGCCTATACTCCAATATCAATCCTTGGTACGGAAGGCAATCGCTAGACTACAGTCCAAATAAATTCTTAGCCTCTTTCCATTCTATTACATTTCCCTCTCTAAGTATGTGCTCCCAGTACCTTGGCTCCTTTGCCAGTTTTCTCCAGTAAATTCCAGCTTCCTCTTGCCTATTGTCTGTATCCCTAGTTTCAGTCATATCTATCAGCAGAATCTCCTTTCTCCATTCCCATGTTGGCTCAGTTCTTAGAATACTTTCTGCTTCTTTCTGAACATTATATTTAGCATGGTTATTGTTCTTCTTCTTAAGGATGTACATCCAAAATCCTCTCTTTGTTTCTTAAGCTTCCCTCTTGTTTCGTCATCATAATTTTCCACTTTGAATTATAGCTTTCTGCTTGTGCTACGTACACAGGAGGCTTAACTGTGCAGCTCTGAAATACCCCCTTAATTTAGGTAATCCCAAGCCACCTTATCCTATTGGAAGGATCAGCTTATCTCACTTGACTCTTGCCATCTTCCCTCCCAGATAAAGTCCTTCAACTCTTTATTAGTTGCTATCTAAAAATTCTTCTCTGGTTGATAAAAATATGCCTGAGCTGTGCATAAAACTAAAGGGACTAAAAACATTTTGACTGCTTGTATCTTGCTATCCATATCCATAACACAGAGCTTCCAGTTTCTCAGTTTTTTAATTATCTTTTGTTTAGTCTCTTCCCACATATCCTTAGCTGCCATAACAGAATCCTTTCTAATCCATACTTCTAAGTGCATCATTTTATCATGTTTCCATAAATATGAATGCTGCTGAACCAATTTGTGTGTGGGTACATGGTTTATAGCGATAGTCTTTGTTTTACCTTCATTAATGTTGTATCCTGAAAAGAGATGAATACGTCTCAAAATGTTCCACAACACTGAAAAGTCCTTTTCTATTTTTATTATGTATAAATAATATCACCTGCAATTAAAGCCAGCTTTTCTTGACTACTGTAGTAATTATATCCTTGAATTTCTGAGTCCCAAGACACCCCTTGCCTCGTGTCAAAAGGTCTACCCACCCAGTGAGGTAACTTGTGGTAAATGCCCCTGGCCAAGTGAGAAATAAACGGGAACCTATGTTGTCTGGGTCAAAAGGGAGTCACCAACAAGATTCTGGGAGAGTCTTGCCTGATCTTGTGCAAGACTCTCAGAATCAGAGGAAGGGGAGGGAATGCATACAGAAACATCAACTTCTGTGGAAAAGACAGGGTGTCCACTTTCCAAGCAAGCAAACAGGAAGTTGTCTGTTCAGAGGTGAGGCAAAAAGATCTGCCTGAGGAATACCTCACAGATGGACAATGTCCAGGAACACATTTCTGTCAAGCATCTGTGTGTGTGCGTGTGCGTGTGTGTGTGTGTGTGTGTGTGTGTGTGTGTGTGTGTGTGTGTGTGTGTGTGTGTGTGTGTGTGTGTGTGTGTGTGTCTGTGTGTGTGTGTGGTGGACCTGCTCAAAGAATCTGCCACTAGATTGTGCTCTGAGGGAATGTGGACAGCCTGAAGAGGCACTCAATACGTGACAGCGAGGTCCCAGACAAATGAATAGACTGATTAAGCTAAGTAAAGCTAGCCTGCAAAGAAGGTAGGTCCTTGTACCCCCTTGCTTGTTGACATACCTCATCACTCATCATTGTGGTATTGTCTTTGAATACTTTGAGAGGCCTGGGATGAAAGAGGATATAAAAAACCTGATGAGCTAGAAGCAAAGCCCTCATCTTCTTTATATTTATGTGGTCTAACCTCTGATGAAGAGGCCAGAGACCCTGAACCTTGAGAGAGCTGAAGGAAGCTCCCCACCCCCTGTCTGAGGCATCTGTAAAGAGATTTTGAGTCAGGACTGGAGACTGGAAAGGAAGTCCCAGGTTGACAGAAAGTTGATGAGTCCACCACTGAAGCTCAAGCTTGAGACAGGGAAGGAAGAGAACTAAGATGTCCAGGGTGATAATGTTGAAGCCACACTGACTTGAGGTACAACTGAAGCTTTGTTATATGGAGCATGGCCAGAGGCAGCATGGGAATGGTGGAAGCCATAAACCCAAGGACCCTGAGAAGGTCCCTGGCCATGACTGAATACAGAGGAAGAGGAGACTGGAAAAAAGGCAATCAGAAACAGGGCATTGGGGAAGGCAGAGATGCCAGCATGAGGATGGTCTGGATCCTGCAACCAAGGAAAACTAATCATATGACATTCCACAAAGGTACAGCAAAAGAACATTATGTTCATTAACCTTGTCATTTAATAGGAAGTAACTACAAGGTCTCTGAGGACCACTTTGGAAAGTGTACCGAGTAAGTGAACAAAAACATATATTGCGTTAAACTGGCTTTATTGGGAAGGTTAAAATCCACTGGGTTCAAGTGATTGCTTAGGGGTGACCCAGAAGTGCTGCGTTGTTTTGGTGACTTGCCTCTTCCAATACTGCATGCAAGCAGAGGTAAAAGTAATCAGACTAGCATATGCAAGCTATGATTCATTTAGAGCAAATTACCTTAACAATTATCAAGTGCTGCTAAAGACTAAGAGTAATTTACTGTCACAAACCACATAATGAATCTTTAAATATACTATATAAATGTACAGCTATAGTAAAACTATGTAATTCTATCTGTCTGCATGTGACAAACTTCACTGTCTATACCTCCTTTACAGGTGATCAAGGGGAAATTTCTTGAGTATCAGTAGTCCAACAGAAAAAATGCTAAGGAATATAACCTTGATCTATGTTCTCCATAAGAAATCATTTCCAGTGTGTGTGTCAGTAATGATTCACTTTTGTGAGATTTCTCCCTTCTTCAACTTGGTTTGATTGTGCAATTGGTATATATATATATATATATATATATATATATATATATATATATATATATATATTTGGGAAGGGGGTGTGAGTGCTTTGCCTCCCACATCAGGGGGTGCAGTGGGCTTGCCCCTTGCAAAAATCATTACAGTTAATTTTTTCATCCTTTATGGTTTGGGCATTATTTTTACTGTTTATAATGCTAGGAATCATGGAAATCAACATTTCTAAATAAAACCACAGTCTGTAATATTTAAAATAATTTTCTGATGGGTCTATTTTTCTTTTGTTTTATATGAACTATTGTGTACTAAATAAAGGAGAAAGTGTAGCCTACACACTCCTGAGTGCCTTAATACACTTGTAAAAATGAGCATATGTATTTTTATATATGTTAAAGTTTACATTAACTAATTTAGATAACAATCATTTATTTGACATTGTAGTTCAATGAAAACCAGTCCTTTGACCAAAGGTTACACATGTTTGTGAAGCTTCTACTATAAGTGGACAAATGGCAAACCACCAAAGCCCTAGCTTCCTACATCCAACTCAATGAAAAAATCTCCAACAATACTGTATTCAGTGTTTTTTACAGGGAGAAAGCCCCCTATACCTCCCATGTGGAGGGCTATGCCTCCACCCCCAAATAATATAATGAACTCCAAGGTTAGGGGAAGTGGGCAAACACTGGGAAATGACAATTTGTGCATGAACAATTCCCCTACAATGCCTCTCAATAAAGATGCCAGCATTGTTGAGGAACTGAGTTTCAGGGAGTCAGGATTCATCCACCAGTGGTATGGCCATTTTTGAGATAGTAAAAATATATTTTTGAGTAGATTTTAAACTTGACTCCTGCTGCACTCATGAACCTCTCTAAAGAAATGTGTATTTTCATAGCTTTTAAATCAAAACACCAGAAATTGCTAAATGTATGAATCATGTACTCATGAAATTAAACATACCCGTGTTAAGTCTGACAGTTGTAAATATTCTTCCAAAACTTATCAATATACTTATTACCTGGTAAAGTATGATACTGTCAGTGCTCCACCAAAATAATCTTTTTGCACATGCTGTGTGAAGATTGTTGCTCTGGGAATGTCAGATTATCTTTTGTGAATGATTTAACAGGACAATGGCAAAGCAACAGTTTGTAAGGTAGGACCCCATAAATGACCTGTTGAACATGTACTTCCTAAACATTTAAAATCAGTAAAGTTTTAGTGAAATGTCTGCCTAACTTCTGGGAATACTGCAAGTACAGCAAATGGGGCAGAACTATGTTCTATCAAAATTTCAGTCTTTCATGCTCCACTCAAATAATACGCAAGTCAGACGAAGTCAGTTCATCACAGTGCTCCTGGGATTACCCTGACAAAAGGCACTTGTGGCTTTTGTAAATCTTATTTGGTTAAAGTTTTGTAAAAAAAAATAAAAAAAAATCCTTTTGAGGTAGGAAAAACACACTGAAAGCAACCATATCTTTATAAATGTTAGCTTGCATTTTAGACTAACTACTTTTTTAATGGAAGTATGTTAAATTTTCTAAAATTGCTTCATCATCCACCCATCCATCCATCCTCAATCCCTTCTTCCATTTTTGCACATGGGGTCAGAGTGTCACTTCAACAGTGACAAACATCTAGAGCCAAGGTTTATTTAATGATAAAAAAACGTAAGGTGAAACACCCATACAAAGACAAAATATGTGCTTGTATAAACATAAGAAATGTATTTGAAATGTTCTTTGTCTACCACTCCATCTAATTCTGGCTCCCACATTTTCTCTGGTGCTATAGTAAAATAAGTAATGCACTTTTTTGTTCATTTTTCTCTGCAGTCTCTGGCAATGAAATATTGATTGTGGAATTTCCTCATGGTTCATAACTGTTTTATTTTTTTCCCTAGTTTCCTTGTGAACTATGTTCTGTAACAGGGTAGCCACCTAGTGGTGTGAACATTGGCTCTAAGTGATGGTCAGGGTCACTGTTGATGTAACATCCTGATCTTGTGTATGAAATTAGAAAAAGGGGGCTAATGGCGACGCTGCTAACAATGTACACAAGCCTCTTCTACTTTCCTACTTAACCATTCATCCCCTAGAGTGATAGTCAGGCAAAGTAAGAGTGAGAGCAGTCATCCATGTTGAAGGGGACTGGACGTTATAAGAACTTCAAGCATCCCACTATGAATGGTCATAAGGTCTAAGGAGTTAGGTATGCAATGGGCGTGTTAGATGTATGGTTATGCTTCAGCTTACTGAAATCAGAAGCTTTGCTACTTCATACAAATAGCACCTTTATGTGATACCTGGTCTTCACTGTGGATTCAACCCCAGAAAGTGTACACAGACACACCCTCTCCAAGAAGGGAAAACAAGGTATAAGTCACCATTCCTCTCCTTTCCTAATGTCAGTTCCAGCAGATACCCGAACTGATAATCTAATTCAGGTCATCTGGGTTATAGTCAGGACTTATCTCCTTATGCTAATGGAGCAAGTCATGGAAAGTCAATGCCTAGAATGTTGCTGCTTCAAGTTTATGTACACAATGAGTAACAAAAGCTTTTACTACAGCCTGGGATTCAGCTGCACTACTCCATGACGAAAAAGAGAGAGATTTGTCCTTAAAAAAGATAAAATTAGAAGTGACTTTCTTATTGCCAACAAACAATCAAAGTTATAAACAATGTCTGATTTTTCCAATGTTTTTGTGTGTATAAGGAGAGTACAATAATTACAACAGTATTTATTATTATTTTTTTTACTTAATATTTGTTTCAGTTTTAGTGTTAAGGACCAGTACAAGTATTCCTCTAAAAGTAAAGGCAGAAACTATGTTTTTGTTACAGAAGTTGCTCTGAATCTGCCAGTTAATTTATGTCTGCAGTGTTTGGTTGGTAGGGACCTATTTTACCTGTGCATTGACTGGAACAGACATTATGCAAAAGTCATCAGTAATATAATTGATCAGTTTGTCTTTCTCATTTTATAGAGGTGCAGTAAAGTTATACAACAAATGTTACTTTTCTCTAGAACTGAACTAGAACTGAAATGAAGTATGCACAAACAAAAAAAAAAAAATCAATACTTTCAATTGTGGATACATTAAAACTATGGTGACATGAAGACAGGAATATCAGAAACAGTGTTGCATACTTTGTAAAACGTGTTTCTTAATGAACCTAAAAAACGCAGTGCTTTTGCTGCTAGTTTATAAAGTCTTAATACAAGCTAGTGTAACACTAAAAGTATAATTACAGTACAGGAAAGCCCAGAGTATGAATGCGCCACAGTACAAAGCCTCACAACTTTATGAAAAAATCCAATAGAACTGCAATACCTACATCTGTCCATGGTGCTGAAAATCCTGACCTCGACTTTCACAATACTATAATTCAGGAAACTGCTAATACAAGCACAAGGTGAAAATCCTACAGAAAAACAAATGTTCACATCAATAAAGGTTATGATCCATACCTTAAACAGTTTCCTGAATCAAAGTATTGTGAAGTCTAGTCTAGTGTAATGCTGCCATCTCCCACAGATATTTTCATTACAAATTTAGTTACTTAACTTTTCACATGGGATGAAGACAGCCTCATATATACATGTGAAGAGTTAAGTAACTAAATTTGTATGCAAACATCTGTGGTAGATGGCAGCATTACACTAAACTAGATTTTGGAATATTTCCCATCATTTGAGCTCCCAAATAAAAAATGCAAAAAGCCTTTGGAGAAATGTCTTAACATTATGACTATTGCTGATATGTTGTGTCTTTCGGCTTTTCCTGGTTATGGGGTCGCCACAGGGGAACTCCGGTCCGCTAATGATTGGCAGTAGATTTTTACGTGCTGGCTTGCCGGGCCTAAAGCACAACCTTCAACGAAGGAACGCCCATTCATGCATGTCGCCACACAGAAGACGATCTAACTGAGAATCGAACGGGCAACGTCTAACTGTGAGGCGACAACGCTACCGCAGCACCACCACCGCAGTTATGATTATTGCTGATATAAACATTTAAAAAAACAGTGTGTCATGATCTCCTGATGTGGATGAAAATTCATCCATTTCAAACTCTCACGGTCTCACAACTTAAAAATTCAAAATAGATGAAAATTCATCTGTTTCAAAATATCACTGTATCACAACTTAAAAGTCTTGCAACATTCTGAAACCCTGAACTGGGTACATGAGGTTATACTTTGCAATCAGCATGATCAGCCAAACTGACATTTCTTTCACAAACAAATGGATTAGCGGCACAGAACAAAATATTTTAAAATATATGTTATCAGTCTGATGGTATCATAAGGAAAGTTGACTTCAGGACTCAAAAATATTAATATTTTGAAATTCAATTGTAGGAATTTTTTACTTTACTTAGTGACAGTTTAGTCTTCCATTTCTCCCTCTAAGCACAAAGCAAAATACAAATTAAAAAGTACCACTTTCTCCAAAATAACCACACCTTTGACAATAAAAAACAAACCCAATAACTGAACCAAAGTGAATATAGTCTACTCTGCCACTGGGTTCAGTATGCATCCCTTATAAAAGCCTGAGAATGTCTCAGGAAGCAATGGAAACTTCATGTAAAAAGCCCTGTGATACAAGCAAGCAATATTACACCATAAAGTAGTGTGTATGTACAGTATTTGTGTACTGTCTAGAGGAGTGAGGCACAAGGAATGCTTAGTAATTCATATTAACTAAAGTATATCTGATGAAGTCTTGTCAAACAAGATGAAAGTGCTTATTGCATTATGTATGTCTGAATAAAGGATTTTTTACAACTTTATGGGAGTCTTTATGGTCTAATATTCATCCAACCCGATTTACAGGAGTGTTTTAGTTTTGGTTGCCTTTTACTGCATTTACTGTGAGTTTTTTTTACTTATGTTGTTGTTTGTCTTTCGGATTTCCCGGTAAGGGGTCGCCACAGCGGAACTCGGGTCCGCTAATGATTGGCAGCAGATTTTTACGAAACGCCGAGGTGCCAGCTCGACGCCCAACCTTCAATGAAGGCACGCCCATATACGCACGCATGTCTTTCAAACACTACCCAACCGCGAGGAGGACATGCAGACTCCACACAGAAGGCACTCCCAAGCCCAACCGAGAATCGAACGGGAGAACCTCTTGCTTTGAGGTAACAATGCTACTGCCGTACCACCGCATTTTTTTTTACTTATGTACATCCTAATAATAAGAAACAGCAGTTTTTTGTAATATGATTATTCCATTATTTATTTTATTCATTCCCCAGAACCCTTGTTATTCAGTTCACAAATGCAGGGGAACCAAAGCCTATCCTGACAGCTGACAGTTCGTGGGTGCAAAACATGGAACCAATTCTGGACTGGATGCTTTGTACACTGAAGGATACACACACACAGACACACACAGACGCGCACGCACACACACACACACACAAACAGATATAGTAATAATCTGTTTAGGGGAACAGACATGGTAATAATCTTGGTTTCAACAATCAAGTAACACAGACAGAACTCCTTAGCCTCATATAAAAGTACTCAGTAAGATAAATAAAATGTTACTGACAGTATGTGTGTAACTTGAGTGGTTGCTGAGATATTGTAATTTGTTTACAAAATATTACAAACGTAATGGTTACTGTGTTTACTGTGCCTTATAAAATTCGGTTTAAGACCTAGAACCTAAAGAATACTACCACTATAAAAATAGTTGGTGCTGAAGAGTTTGCCATTTATTGAAATGTGAAGACATAATTTGATTCTGTCAAAAGGCTTAGTTTCTACCCATTGGAAGTTACAGTGCAAACATCCTGAGCTCCATTGGAGTGAATGAGTAAAATAAATATTCCAACTTCTAACAATTTTTGCAAAGTAACTTGTGAATATATATCAGGTATGATCAAAAAAAAGAACAAGATTTTTAAGAGCCAAATTTAGTAACAGCAGATTCACATATTTCATCTCATTCTAATTCTACACTTCTGTTTTAATACCAAGTCTTGAGTTTTAGCTGCTCAAAACAAAAAAACAAACAAACAAAAAGAGTCTGTAGTCTCTTCTAAGTACTTCATTTTGGTAATCAAGTTGTCACCATGTTCATTTGGGCATTTTCAAACAATTCCTTTTGGTAACTAGGTTGGTATACTGATCAGATGTGAGCATTTGCAAACATAATCTGGGCCAGTCCAGGCAAATACAAGTAAATAATACAATGCAAGGTAGAGGCTGCTTTAAACATATAAAACACAAACGAGATTAGTTTCTGTTTGCAATCTGCAGCTCATATAAGTGAAATGCATCCCCTTCACTTTTGCGAATCACCAGTTTATTTATTTTAAAAACGCCAAGGCAATTTCCCCAGACACTTTGTATTGTAGAAAATATGGGCTCTAAGTGCTCTGATTTTTTTCTAATGTTGAAATGAACTGTGACACTTGAAAAAGGTATTGATGGTAGGTTAAGACATTTTTAATCATGTATAATCAGTTATAGCAGCAAAAAAGGGAGGGAATTATTCCAGGTAATGGGAGAGGAAGATACACATACCCCCCCCCCCCCCCATACACACACAGATATAGTAATAATCTGTTTAAAGGAACAGATATAGTAATAATCTGTTTAAGGAAATGTTTGGCTACTGTGTAAATTTGTCTGATCTGAAAGGATGGAAAGTCTATCAGATGAGATTTGGAAGACATTGTGCTAAGTATAAACACTGATGTGACTTTCCTAATTAACAGGAAAGCCATAAAAGTTTTCAGATCACAAAAATTACCTAGAATAATCCCCTTCACTCTTTTGGTATTAAAACAGAGGTACATAACTTCCTGCATATGCTGTTACTAAATTTGCTTCTGTAAAGTATTGGTCTCTGATTGATCATATCTGATATATCTTCACAAATTGTTTTACAAAACAATCAGAATTTGGATTAGTATTTATTGAGGAATAGCAACATGGTTTGGCCTTAACATTGCTGCCTTACAGCTCTGTTTGTATTCTAGGTGGAGTGCTTCCTGTATGGTACTGACATGTCCCTCTCCATGCATGTATTTTTGCAAGTTGTTTTAGTTTTTTTTCCACTTCCCAAAGGTATGTTTAATTGGTGATCCTGTGTCTGAGTGAGGTTATGTGTGTCTGTGTGTGTATCCTTGATGATGAATGATGGGAAACTAGAAAGAATATTTTAAATAATATTTCTGGTATTCTAATTCCTGTACCCACATTAAGCCTTTTGTCTCATTACACAGTTTTGTGCTGTGAAGAACTACAGCATTCACAGATGAAAAGCGGGATGAGGTTGAGACATTTTAAGTGCATACTGACCCATCCCCTCCCACTGTTGGTGCTCCATATACAATTCTTGTCTTTATGTGAACCAAGCATGTGTTTGTACACATCCTTCACTGCCTGTCATGTAGTATGTGCTGTGTATTCGCAGAAGTCAGACTTGGGGACATAACTTTCCTGACCTGCACTAGGAAGCTCTCCAGTACCACATTTCCCCACTGTCTTTTTCCCTAAAGTTGGTACTCAAGAATCAGCCACTCATTTTCACTTCCTTGGCTTACCCAGACTTATTAACCAAACCCAGGCCACTGGTGTTACAGTAAAGATCTAAACCTCTCTGCCATCAGTGCCACCTGAAAATCATACACATTTGTTGTAAAGCTGGTACTAATGTGCTCTTGGAGTTAATGAATGATCAGAAAATGGCTCTGTAAATTGTAAAGGGTAGTGATCAAGGTGGGAAGATGGCAATATTTTTTTAATTGTGAATTTGATTTCAAAGATCAGAAAGTTTTTTTTGACTATAGTGGAACAAAAGCTGTCTACAAGTCCTGCTAATGGCAATTTCTTAAACTAGTATTATAATATTACAGTAAGAAAGTAAGTGCTGCTTTGTCAGTGTTGCTTTCTGGAAGGGATTAATCTAAGTTGCACTTGTCATCTTGTTTTTCCAGACATCAAATACTTAACTTTTGTGGGCATGACTACCACAGAACTTTACAGTACATCATGCTCCATGTGGTATCTCACGTACTCGTAGCTTTCATGGCACTGTTTGCTGCATCTTATCACACATTCATGGCACTTTGTCCAAGTAACATTATATGTACTGGTGAATTTGATGCCACTATTCTTTGAAGCATGCTCCATGTGGTATTCTAAGTGACACAACCTTTATGGGACTATTCTGTGAAGCATGCTCCATGTGGCAGGTTTAAAAATAGTATTCTTCTAAACTTAATTAAATACACTGAGAAATGGATTCAGATTTCAAGTCACTTAGATTTCATCTCATCAGCTCTGCATGTCTGAAGTCAACACACAGGTTATAATTTGGAAAGCCTTTTTTCCCTCTATTTTTCTTATCCATGCCTGACAACCATCAATACCCACAATTTTTCTAGGGCATCATTCAGGCTACCAAAAAAATTATTTTATATTTCCAAGCCCTCATTACCCCAAGACTGCTGTGTCACATACTGTCTGCTGAAGTGGAACATCACAATGCTAGGCCCGTTGGCAAATTCCTGCTTCCAGAAGTGATCCCTACTACAATATCAAGTATTGCTTGGCAACTGTTTTGCCTATGGCTTACCCAGTGAAGTGTGATGCAGTCTTCTGAGCCTTTGCTAGGACCTACCAACATGGTGGGCAGCTCACCCTAACACCCCCATGAGTGAGCCAGCATTTTTCACTGGTTCCTATCCTCCCACCTGGCTCATTCAAAAGCTGGGGCACTAATCAATTCTGAATCATCTGAGTCACAGTAAGGACTTTTAGGACAGAGTGCTACAGAGTCAGCTACATTTAGGAAACATGACCAAAGCTGTAATAAAATATTTAGGTTTAAAAAACATTAATCAAAACTGGTTTACATATGTCACCTGAAATGCAGTCTACAATTGGCTTAAAGCATGTCATAAACCATTCATGGAACAGATATCACTGGCTGTAACAATGAAATAATTAAATAATAACCGTATGGTCCCCACTCCCTGTATACTGAAGGAGAAGTTGCTGCAATAACATTAATGACAAAAGCTTGAAAGGAGGGAGCTGTCCATGGTAATGATGTACAAACCTTCTCCAAATCCTTCACAGTCGAAGTTTAAAAGGAACACTTAATTATATAGTCACAGGGGAAAGAGCAAACAAGCTTTTAGAAGTTGTCACAGCTTAATCAATAAGAATATTTAAAATGGATAGAAATGTTTATGGGTTTAGTAAATGCTGGTACAACAGATGACAGTAATATAGTATGATGCAGACATGTGGAGAAAATGTGGAACTACTAGTCTAAAGAAAGATGGTGTTCATATTAACTGTCCTCTGCTGGTGTTATACTTCCATTGCTTTTACTTTTATACCCATCCCACACATAGTCACATCTGCATGTAGTCTGCAGTATGGACACAATGTGATCATTGGATCATGCAACAGCAACTCAAGCACACCTATACCACAGGCAGAGATGTTCTGACCAGTCTCCTCAATGAAATGCACAGCCGTGTACATGAAAGTAGTACTAGTAAATGTAATGGAACACTGGACTACCCAGGAATATGGTAAGGCCCTGTGCCACAGAGGGCCTCTTAGCCTTTGGAAAGTCCATTATTAATCAATAGTGCTTACACTGAATGGTATTATTGTGCAGAGAAACATTAGTTTACACTTAGAAATACATTGAATACTCTTCCATAGTCTTCTACCAAGTGAGGAGTATTCACAGTTAAGAAAACTAGTTTAATGTGACTGGGTATCATTTGGTGCCACACAGTAGTTTGGTATTACAGTGACAGTAATGAATTTGTGCGTGTGTCTACCTGTGGGCATATAAATGGGCAAGCTCGTATTGACAAACTACATCTAAAAATGCCCACATAAAACATTCTGCTGTATGTGCTTATGTAAACATATATCTAAGCAGTTTTAATCTGTATTTTCCCCTGCAATTGTTTTGAGCTTTATTTTTTTAACAGAACATCATTTAAACTCCCTCCCATTTTTTGTAATTTTGTACCAATTTCAGGCAATGCAGTGGTAGGCATTAGATGTAAAATGTCAAATGTTTGTTCAGTTTTACTGTCGAACTGCATCTCACCGAACATACTGAGAATAAATAATTGTTCTCTCTGCTTGAATTATGTATTATATAACAGCAGCTCATTACAGTTTACGCAAGCACAGTGCTTGGTTAGCAGACTTGTTCTTCATATATTTACAAAACATAAATTATCAATGGAAGAAAAGCCAACTACTGAATACTATTTATTATTGCTAAAAATAGAATTGGGCACTGACAGAAACTGAACGTTACCATTAAAGCTCAGCAAATTCACAAAATGAAACTCGGTTAAAGGTTAAATAATGAAACAGTTCACTCATTTCAAATTGTTTGCTCTCTACTGATGAAGTATCACTTTACCATCTATGTGAGATTCTACAAACAGGATTAAAAGTATAAACAAAAATAAATAAATAAATAAAAAGAAAGAAAAGTGCCATAATTAGTACAAATGTGAAGTTTACGTTCTTTCCACATGTCCTCTTGCCTAAAATGTGCACATGGTCATTGCTCCAGCAACTTCCATGGTTCAGTGGCAGAAAAGAAAATTGCAAAAAAGTCCATTATAACAATGGATTTATTTAAAAATAAAAATAAATATTCTTAAATAATTCCACTGCAAAGTAAAAATAATTTGTTTGATGCTCAATTTTCATTTTATCTTGTAAATCCCTCTTGCAATAGATAATTATTGCCTTACCCATACCTTGTTTAATTATGCACATGCATCTCATCAGTTTTTCGACAGTGAACAGACTAACTTGAGAGTTGGCACTTTTCTTCCAAAGTAAAACAAACTTACAATGGAAAAACAGCAAGCTCACATAATTATTAAAAAAAATCATTCTAACATTCCAGCAGTAAGTCAGACTTTTGCACCACCACAGACACAGAGGCAAGATCACAAACTGAATAAGTAAACAAACTTCAATAAAAGGATAATTTTATTTATTTTCATGCACTTCCTCAAATTTCCTAAAAAGACTGAAACAAAATGGTATCATAAACATTTTTCTGTTTCAAAATATCTTTCTACTTGTCTTTCAACTATTTAAACTTATCAGGAATGACACCTTCCAACCCAGCCATTGGGGATGCACAAGCCAGTGCATTTCTTTGTGCCGGTCCCAAGCCCGGATAAATGGGGAGGGTTGGTCAGGAAGGGCATCCGGCGTAAAACCTCTGCCAAAAATTACTGATGCGGAGAACTTTTCATAATTACATACTGGATCGGTCGAGGCCCGGGTTAACAACGACCGCCACCAGTACTGTTAGCGAAAATTGGGCTACTGTTGGCCGAAGAAGAAGAGGAGGGGGAAGGCATGCCTGAATGCAGGAAGAGAGGAGGAAGGTTAGGAGTGTAGTACTGAGGGTAGGAACTTTGAATGTTGGCAGTATGACTGGTATAGGGAGAGAGCTAGCTGATATGATGGAGAGAAGGAAGGTTGATATATTGTGCGTGCAATAGACCAGATGGAAGGGAAGTAAGGCCAAGTGTATAGGAGGTGGGTTCAAATTGTTCTATCATAGTGTGGATGGCAGAAGAAATGGGGTAGGGGTTATCCTAATGGAACAGTATGCCAAGAGTGTTTTGGAGGTGAAGAGAGTGTCTGATAGAGTGATGTTTATGAAGCTTGAAATTGATGGTGTAATGATGAATGTTGTTAGTGCATATGCTCCACAAGTTGGGTGTGCGATGGATGAGAAAGAAAAATTTTGGAGTGAGTTGGATGAAGTGGTGGTGAGTGTACCCAAGGGTGAGAGACTAGTGACTGGAGTGGACTTCAATGGGCATGTTGGTGAAGTGAACAGAGGGGATGAGGAAGTGATGGGTAGGTATAGTGTTAAGGAGAGGAATGCAGAAGGTCAGATGATTGTGGATTTTGTGAAAAGGATGGACATGGCTGTGGTGAATACGTATTTTAAGAAGAGGAAGGAGCATAGGGTGACGTACAAGAGTGGAGGAAGATGCACACAGGTGGATTATATCCTATGTAGGAGGGTCAGTCTGAAGGAGATTGGAGACTGTAAAGTGGTGACTGGGGAAAGTGTAGTTAAGCAGCATAGAATGGTGGTCTGCAGGATGAGGTTGGTGATCAAGAAGCAGAGGAGTGTGAAAGCAGTGCCAAGGATTAAATGGTGGAAGTTAAAAAAGGGTGATTGTGAGGTGGAGTTCAGGGAAGAGTTAAGACAGGCACTGGGAGGCAATGAAGAGTTACCGAATAGCTGGGTAACTACAGCAGAGCTAGTAAGGGAGACTGCTAGGAAGGTGCTTGGTGTGACATCTGGACAGAGGAAGGAGGACAAGGAGACATGGTGGTGGAATTAGGAAGTACAGGAGAGTATACAGAGGAAGAGGCTGGCGAAGAAGAAGTGAGATTGTCAAAGAGATGAAGAAAGTAGACATGAGTATAAGGAGATGAGGCACATGGCAAAGAGAGAGGTGGCTAAGGCTAAGGATAAGGCATATAGAGAGTTGTATGACAGAATGGACACTAAAGAGGGAGAAAAGGACCTGTACCGATTGGCTAGACAGAGGGACAGAGCTGGGAAAGACGTGCAGCAGGTAAGGGTGATAAAGGACAGTGAGGGAAATGTACTCACAAGTGAGGAGAGTGCGTTGAGTAGATGGAAAGAGTACTTTGAAAGGCTGATGAATGAAGAGAATGAGAGAGAGAGAAGGTTGGATGATGTGGGGATAGTGAATCAGGAAGTGAAGCAGATTAGCAAGGAGGAAGTAAGGACAGCTATGAAGAGGATGAAGAATGGAACGGCTGTTGGCCCAGATGACATACCAGTGGAAGCATGGAGGTGCTTAGGAGAAATGGCAGTGGAATTTTTAACCAGATTGTTTAATGAAATTTTAGAAAGTCAGAGGATGCCTGAGGAGTGGAGAAAAAGTGTTTTGGTAACCATCTTTAAGAATAAGGGTGATGTGTAGAGCTGCAGTAATTACAGAGGGATAAAATTGATCAGTCACAGCTTGATGTTATGGGAAAGAGTAGTGGAAGCTAGGTTAAGAAGGGAGGTGATGATTAGTGATCAGCAGTATGGTTTCATGCCAGGAAAAAGCACTACAGATGCAATATTTGCTCCGAGAGTGTTGTTGGAGAAATACAGAGAAGGTCAGAAGGAGTTGCATTGTGCCTTTGTGGACTTAGGGAAAGCATATGACAGGGTGCCTAGAGAGGAGTTGTGGTATTGTATGAGGAAGTCGGGAGTGGCAGAGAAGTATGTAAGAGTGGTACAGGATATGTACAAGGGTAGTGTGACATTGGTGAGGACTGCGGTGGGAGTGACAGATACGTTTAAGATGGAGGTGGGTTTACATCAAGGATCATCTCTGAGCCCTTTCTTATTTGCAGTGGTGATGGACAGGTTGACAGATGAGATTAGACAGGAGGCCCTGTGGACTATGATGTTTGCAGATGACATTGTGATATGTAGTGAGAGTAGGGACCAGGTTGAGGAGACCCTGGAGAGGTGGAGATATGCTTTAGAGAGGAGAGGAATGAAGGTCAGCAGGGCTAAAACAGAATATATGTGTGTAAATGAGAGGGAGGGTAGAGGAATGGTGAGGATGCAGGGAGTAGAGTTGGTAAAGGTGGATGAGTTTAAGTACTTGGGATCAACAGTTCAGAGTAATGGTGAGTGTGGAAGAGAGGTGAAGAAGAGAGTACAGGCAGGGTGGAATGGGTGGAGAAGAGTGTCAGGAGTGATTTGTGACAGACGGGTACCAATAAGAGTGAAAGGGAAGGTCTACAAGAGGGTAGTGAGACCAGCTATGTTATATGGGTTGGAGACGGTAGCATTGTTGAAAAGGCAGGAGTCAGAGCTGGATGTAGCAGAGTTAAAGATGTTAAGATTTGCACTGGGTGTGACTAGGATGGACAGGATTAGGAATCAGTATACTAGAGGGTCAGCTCAGGTTGGACAGTTTGGAGACAAAGCAAGAGAGGCAAGATTGCGTTGGTTTGGACATGTGCTGAGGAGGGATGCTGGGAATATTGGGAAAAGGATGCTAAGGATGGAGCTGCCAGGTAAGAGGAAAAGAGGAAGGTCTAAGATGAGGTTTATGGATGTGGTGAGAGAGGACATGCAGGCGGTTGGTGTGAAAGAGCATGATGCAGAGGAAAGGAAGAAATGGAAACAGATGATCCGCTGTGGTGACCCCTAACGGGATTCAGCCGAAAGAAGAAGATGATGATGAGGAATGACACCTTCCATCCACTAGCTTCCAGACTATTCAGAGATGCACCAACATACAACCTTAGACATCCTAGCCACTCATGCCCTTCCCCCAAACTGGATTTCTCTCCCTTCTTTTCTTAAAGATTATTCCTCTTACCTCATTTTCCTTTCACAAATAAAAGCACATTTCAAGACTATCTCTCAAGTCATATAACTTAACCTCTTCATTCCCTTCTTCTGTCTACACACCTTGCTCTGACTATTTTTGATTGTGATTCCTTCAGCATGGCAACTCTGATGCCACTCTATGAATAATGCATGCATACACTGTTTTTTAAGTGACTTTGTATACAAGGTCATTTATCTGTTGTCTTTATACCCTCCAGCCAACTAGGATATTTAGTGTGTGTGTGTGTGTGTGTGTGTGTGTGTGTGTGTGTGTGTGTGTGTGTGTGTGTATACATATGTATATATATATATATATATATATATATATATATATATATATACACACACGCACACATATATATATATATATATATATATATATATATATATATGTATATATATATATATATATATATATATATATCTCCATACTATCTATAGGTTTTCCTCGGGCTGAGAATGAAATAGGTCCACAGGGATCAGTGCTCTACCCCAGTTAAAGTAAAAAAAATAAAAATAAATAAATAAAATAAAACATCATACTACTATATAACAAAATACACACTGTCATGAAGGTGCCCACTGTAGCTGTAGCACAAAATACAATCATCCATTGTGCTGTGCTGTGCTAGGGAAAAACATTTTGGAAATGTGCACATACACAAATGAAGATTCTGTGTTTTCTTATCACAATATAAACAGGAAGAGTGGCTGCACAATAATTCAGTAAACAATGTAGTTGGCTCTATGGTGCATAGGGACAGCTCCCAGACTCTAATCCAGATGGCCTGAATACATTCAGTAGAGTAGGCACTGCAGAAGCTGATAAGAGAGACTAGGAAAGCACCAGCTGCTTGCCTTTTTCAGAAGAGAGGGTGTGCCCATGTACTGGGTCATAGCCAGGGCATGTACTTTAGTGGTTATTCTTGGAACGTGACAGAGATGTACACAGGCAGGCAAAAGGGGGGATGCATGTCATCATGTTGGAGGGGGCAGCTAACTCACAGTACTACTGTACAACTCCTTCATGACTTTGCAGGTACTCTTGGGGGAATGTACAGCTAAAACAAGAATGTTTAGCTAGCTACAGTGTGATGACCCTTTATGCTTGCTTCACTTCCCAGATACAGGGCAGCTGCATAGCCAGGTAGACATTAGGCTTTCTCCACTGGAAAGAGGAGTGCTACATGAAGAAAGGTAATGCTTAGGGCACACCCCAATTATGATGGCACTACTGAAAAAGGAAGATATAGGGTATAAACTAGCCAAAGCCCTGTGGTGGTGAGACCAAAAATACAATAAAATAAAGACTACATAACGCAATATGGATTAGTTTTAAAATTAAGAAAAATCTTAACACAGTAACTCCATTATATAACACTAAATCAATTTGCTGTATGGGTATGGCAACAATTATAAATAACACTGATGTCTACACACTTGGACTTCACCCTCATGGATAAGTCACTCTTGAGATGGCTAATACCTGCTGTATCTACAGCATATCATGATTTATTATTCATACAACAGTCTGGTCAAATATGTATTCATACCTATCAAATGTCCCTGATTTTGCCTTATGTTTCTGCCATGTCCCTCAAAAATTTTCAGTTTGCAGGTAAATTACTGATGATTAGAGCCCATCAATAATGCAGGCAATTAATATTTAAAAGCTGCCACTGATTTTAGGCTCTATTATTTCTGACCAAAGAAGTTATGAAGTATTTATAGTCGGGTTACCTGCTAAACAGGCCAAGATATAAGGGGTAGTTTCAGGTGCTAGTTAAAAAAACACATCTGCTAAGACTATACAGGACATGTTTCTAATCCGTTTATGTTAAACACAAGAAATACATTTGGACCACAGGCTAGGGAACTACTTGGCTCCCCTAGTCTCTCCATTTGACTCTCAAATGGATAAAATGCAGGTCACACTTATCCAACACTTTTTTTCCTACCACTGTTAAATGTCTTGCTTGTGCTCTGCACAGCAACCATACATACTAAGATGCTGATGTACGATCTATGGCCTGCACAGCCCAAACAGCCACTACATTTAGTCTTTATGAGATAACAGTGGGATCAAATTAAATGCAACACAAATATTAATAAAGCCATACATAACTTACCAGAAGACAGAATGCCATCAAGAACAGCTTAATACCCCAAGAAAAAAGGAAAACTTAAAAAAGTCAGACTTTACATGTCTGCAAAAACACTGAGGAGACATGTAATATGGGGCTAACAGCAAAGACTGCAGAATGCAAAGGGCCAAACAAATTCATCCAGGCATACTCAACTACAAAAACCCTTGGCAAAACATATCATATGATGTTAAATTGGTAATGTAACAGTCAAAGACCAACTTTCCAAGTGCCTCTTCCCCATGCCTGTTCAAATCTATCTGACACTGACTTTCTGAAACTTTCCCTCTTGACCTGTATTGCATACTTCACTGCTTCTGGCAGTGGACTTTAATGACTGGGTCTATATTAAATCAGCGAATGCTTAAAAAAATGAAAGCTGATTTATTGACCCCATGTAAGCAAAAGCTTACAATCCCGAACACTTGGAACAGCGATTTTTTTCCCAGGGAAAAAAAAATCGCTGTTCCACAAAAAAAAAAAAAAAAAAAAAAAACAACTTCAAAACATTACGTAAAGTGGGGGGCTTCGCCCACCACACCCCGCTACTTAAATATACCAACTCTGAAATCAAACTACAGTGAGGAAAACGGCAAAGTAACAGAGGTGGCCAAGCAATTTCTTTCCCAGGGAAAGAAATCGCTTGTATGCCATTTCGCTATTTTGCTGTTTCATGCTTTCAAGTTCGATCAAGATGCATTTGAAGGCTTGCGTCTTCGATTATATAATAGAAACCCTAATGACCCCACCACCTTCTATGTGAAGCAATGTTTTTTTTTTTTTTTAACTCAGTTCTTCATTTAAATACAAAATTGCCACCACAGCCTCATCCTTTATCCTTCCCTCTTCAAATCTATCTTGATCACTAGCACCCTCATGATAAGTTGTCCTTATATAATTACAACTTTTCTCATCCTTCTTTCAATGTACACATGCTGTGTCATGTCTAACTGTAAATCTTTCTTCACTGCCTTTCCCTTCCTTTTCTAAAATCATTTTGTTCACTGTATATTCTCTACCTTCTTACAGTGTCTTCTTCACTATGGGCACTACTGGGGATAATATCTCCTTCATACAGCCCCACTAATGTCTTGTACTATGAGAAAACATGTTTCAGATTTCTGAATTTTAACCCCCCCACCCAATTACACATCTCAACCTCATGTTGGCCTGTAGTACTTTATTACTACCTTTATGCAAAGCATATCTAAATCAGCCTGGGCAAGGTACATGCAAATTCAAAACCTGTTATTCTGGCAACTTTCTATACATATAAGAATAATATTCAAAACCTGTTCCTGATTTTGTGCCTTTTGGCTTTGTCCCTGATTCTTTTGCTAAAAGTTTGAGAAGTATTATTTTTTTTTATCACATTCAAATGAGTTATACATGACAAACTGGTTTTAACAGCTGGGCTGGAGGGATGGCCGTTTGTGGATGAAAGTAAATTACACTCTGCTGATCTGTACAGTTAACCATCTGGTTTGCAGGACTGATGTACATTTGTGTGGAATGTGTTGGCACACTTGTGGTTACCTGATTTCACAGATTGCACCTGATTTTGCATTATATTTTTAGTCTATTCCTCATAACATTTGTGATTTCTGAAAAATCACTGAGGACTGTAGCTATTAAATAATGATGGACATTGAGTTGCACGCTTAATATCCTTAAAAAATATATACGGTAAAAAATGTTACTCCAGCAAGTTTTTAAGTACTTACAAAAAATCTCTCTCTGATTCTGGGCTTTTGTCCCTCACTATGTTTTGGCTTTCTCCCAGCTTCTTGCACTAAGAGGTTGAGAGGGATAATTTTTTATAACAATTATACAAAGTAAAGTGACTATATCTAATGGGTGGGAGCTTTCTGTAGATGAAATTAATGTACTCTCTTGTTTACTCAGTTTAAACAATCTACCTTTATAGGACTAGTATGAAGTTGAATGAAATAAGTTAGAATATTTGGGCTATTGTATGTTTAAGTGAAACAAACTTAAAATGCGTTGTGTTCATAACTTCTAATTTGTTTTACCAGAATAAAATAGCTGCATTGTACACAGTCAAGTATATTTTATTTGGCCCTCCGTGCAGCTGACCATTAGCTGAACCCAAGTGCATTTACTCATTCGCTGGGTCTACTGAATGTGACTACCTCCCTCAAACTTTGTTCAATACATTCAGTATACCCTGTTAACAAGATGGGGCACTTGGGTTCCGCTAATGGTCAGATGTGAGAAAGGCCAAAAAAATGGAAATATAATTATTGAGTATTGCACCATTTTGCAGGTAAGAATGGTTGACTCTGGCTGTCACAATCAAGTTAAACATCACTTGTCTGTTTTTTTAGGACTAGTGTGCATCAGTGTAAAATAAGTTGAAATCATTTACCGTGACCATTTTTTTGTCAAAATCAGATTTGGGGTGTACACAGTCAAATGGCTACAAGTGATGGCTTCTAATATTGGTGAATTACAATAACTCAGGAAGGTAACTCCACAAGAACATGAGCATTTACGCATGTTCCAGAAAACAAACAAACAAAATAACTGTGGAGGGGGGTTTTATAGCTTGAAGACTGCTCAGGGCCCAAAGGTACTCCTAATCCACTACTGTTCAGTCTAGTATTTCACTAGCTTGGTTTGCCTGGTCTTAATCATCTAGATTAACTCCTACTCCTGAACTAAGTACAAACTTGCAGTGTTAAAGATTGTACTGCATTTTATTTTTTTGTCTATTTAATTGTTTCATTGAATATTGTGGTCTGTCTCTCTCTGTAGTTATTTATCATTGTTTCATAGAATACCGTGGTCTCTCTCTGTCTCTGCAGTTAGTGGGGGCTATTGTGTTTCACTTCACTCATATTCAGTGTTACACTCTTAGCCTAGAGGATTTCTCTGTATTTATAAGTGTTAGTCACATATCTTTGAATTTATTACTGCTCAATATCTGAGTTGTTTGGCTTCTGCTACATACCTACAATCACCTGCATTACTAGCTGAGTTAATTACAACCTTGCAGTGTTAAAGACTGGGCTGGATTTTATTTTTTTGTCTATTTAATTTTCATTGAATATTGTGGTCTGTGCACTCTGTAGTTATTTATTTTTCTGCTTAATTGTTTCATAGAATACTGTGGTCTCTCTCTGTCTCTGCAGTTAGTGGGGGCTATTGTGTTTCACTTCATTGCTATTCAGTGTTAAACTCTTAGCCTAGAGGGTTTCTCTATATTTAAAAGTGTTAGTTACATATCTTTGAATTTATTACTGCTCAATATCTGAGTTGTTTGCTTCTGCTACATACCTACAATCACTTGCATTACTAGCTGAGTTAAGTACAAACTTGCAGTGTTAAAGATTGTACAGCATTTTATTTTTTGTCTATTTAACTGTTTCATTGAATACTGTGGTCTGTCTCTCTCTGTGGTTATTTATTTTTCTATTTAATTGTTTCATAGAATACTGTGGTCCCTCTCTGTCTGTGCAGTTAGTGGGGGCCATTGTGTTTCACTTCATTAATATTCAGTGTTAAACTTTTATCCTAGAGGGTTTCTCTGTATTTATAAGTGTTAGTCACATATCTTTGAATTTATTACTGCTCAATATCAGAGTAATCTGGTTTCTGCTACATACCTACAATCAACTGCATTACTAGCTGAGTTAAGTTCAAACTTGCAGGGTTAAAGATTGTAGTGCATTTTGTTTTGTCTATTTAATTGTTTCATTGAATATTGTGATCTGTGTCTCTCTGTATTTATTTATTTTTCTATTTAATTGTTTCATAGAATACAGTGGTCTCTCTCTGCCTCTGAAGTTAGTGGGGGCTATTGTGTTTCACTTCACTGACATTCAGTGTTAAACTCTTAGCCTAGAGGGTTTCTCTTTATTTATAAGTGTTAGTCACATATCTTTGAATTTTTTACTGCTCAATATCCGAGTTGTTTGATTTCTGCTACATACCTACAATCAACTGCATTACTAGCTGAGTTAAGTACAAACTTGCAGTGTTAAAGATTGTACTGCATTTTATTTTTTTGTCTATTTAATTGTTTCATGGAATACTGTTCTGTAGTTAGTGGGGGCTATTGTGTTTCACTTCATTGATATTCAGTATTAAACTCTTATCCTAGAGGGCTTCTCTGTATTTATAAGTGTTAGTCACATATCTTTGAATTTATTACTGCTGAATATCTGAGTTGTTTGGCTACTGCTACATACCTACAATCAACTGCATTACTAGCTGAGATAAGTACAAACTAGCATTTTTAAAGATTGTACTGCATTTTATTTTTTGTCTATTTAATTGTTTAATTGAATATTGTGGTCTATGTCTCTCTGTAGTTATTTATTTTTCTGTTTAATTGTTTTATAGAACACTGTGGTCTCTCTATCTCTGTCTCTGCAGTTAGTGGGGGCTATTGTGTTTCACTACATTGATATTCAGTGTTAAACTCTTAGCCTAGAGGGTTTCTCTGTATTTATAAGTGTTAGTCACATATCTTTGAATTTATTACTGCTCAATATCTGAGTTTTTTGGCTTCTGCTACATACCTAGAATCAACTGCATTACTAGCTGAGTTAAGTACAAACTTGCAGTGTTAAAGATTGTACTAAATTTTATTTTTTACCTATTTAGTTGTTTCAATGAATATTGTGATCTGTGTCTCTCTGTAGTTATTTATTTTTCTATTTAATTGTTTCATAGAATACCATGGTCTCTGTCTCTGCAGTTAATTTCCTGCCTGCCCTCCCTGTTCTTGTGCTGGTGTTAATCATGGTGGCTTTGGAATTGCCTGCCCCTGCTGTAAATTTGTGTTTATACACTCCTCCTGGGTTTATCTCATTTGCTCACTCAACTGAGTACAGTGAGATCATGCTTCGACTTCAGACACTCCTACCAGTGCCATCTGTTCAGCTCTATCCCAGCTCTACTCCAGTCTAGTGTCACTTGCTCATTCTACCTAATACAGAGAGAACATTTGTGAGGGGCCAGCCACTCGGGTCCTTAATTTTGATTTATCTTCTGTTTCTCCTTTCTCCCTATCCACTTTCCAAAAAAAAATTATAAGCTTGTTTCCTGCCTTTCCTGTAATTAGTCTAGTCCAGATGCAGATTTGCTGTATCCAGGACTGTTTGTAAGCTTCTGAGCCCCCAAAGCCTGTGCTGGAGGGAAGCCCTCTAGCTTATCAGTGGGAGTGGTAAGCACTAGATAGCCTATCTACCACAAGAGTGATTCATGGCACAGAAATTGTAGTTTATTGGCCGTTCAGGCAGTTTTACCATCTCTTTCAACTTTCTGGTTTAAAAGCCTGCATTTGTGCTTGTTTCCCACCTTTCCTGTAACTAGTCAAGTCCAGATACAGATTTGCTATATCCAGGACTGTTTGCAAGCTTCTGAGCCCCCAAAGCCTTTCTGTGTTGGGGGAAGCCTTCTAGCTTATAAGTGGGAGTGGTAAGCACTAGGTAGCCTATCTACCACAAGAGTGGTTTCTGGCCCAGAAATTGTAGTTTATTGGCCATTTGGGCAGTTTTTCCATCTCTTTCAACTTTCTGGTTTAAAAGTCTGCGTTTGCGCTTGATTCCCACCTTTCCTGTAACTAGTCTGGTCCAGATACAGATTTGCTGTATCCAGGACTGTTTGTAAGCTTCTGAGCCCCCAAAGCCTGTGTTGGAGGGAAGCCTTCTAGCTTATCAGTTGGAGTGGTAAGCACTAAGTAGCCTATATACCACAAGAGTGGTTTCTGGCCCAGAAATTGTAGTTTATTGGCCATTTGGGCAGTTTTTCCATCTCTTTCAACTTTCTGATTTAAAAGTCTGCGTTTGCGCTTGTTTCCCACCTTTCCTGTAACTAGTCAGGTCCAGATACAGATTTGCTGTATCCAAGACTGTCTGTAAGCTTCTGAGCCCTCAAGCCTTTTTGTGTTGGAGGGAAGCCTTCTAGCTTATCAGTTGGAGTGGTAAGCACTAGGTAGCCTATCTACCACAAGATCCAGGTACAGATTCTTAGTTTTAGCACTTGCATTTGCTTAATCGTGCTCAGCACTTGTTCAGAACTTGTTGTTAGCACTAAATAAGCTACAAATTACTAAAGCACTCAACCTTCCTCTTTACCTAGAGGAAAACAGTTTTTGTACTTACTTTCCTCACTCGCTTAGAGAAAAAAACAGCTCTTATACTCACTTTCCTCACTTGTCTAAAGGAAAGTAGTTTTTTTATTCAGGCATGTCCAAGGGTCAGCTCCCAGTGTTCTCTCCTGTCGATCTGATGAATGTGGGCATCCTGGGGCAATGTAGCAATTGCCTCATGTACACAGACAACCCTCCCCATCTACCACCCAACACCACAACCTGTGAGAGATGCACTTATCTAGCCAAACTAGAGGTAAAGCTCTCTCCAACCAAGACTGAACTTGACAGTCAGGAGGAGAAGGTAAACACTTGCACTACACCACACTCATCACATAGTCCCACTAAACCTACACCACCAAAATCCACACAAAGAAACACAAAAACATTTGCAGAGGCTCTCAATAATAATCTGCTCAAGCAACAGAGACCTCCAAAGCAGAAACGCAAGCAACCTCCACCCCCCAACACAACCCAAATGACACATAACCCACAGACTCAGTGTGCCAATAAACCACAGCCCATAAGGCAAAACAACATACCCAACACACTAGTCATAGGTGATTCTATAAGTCAGGCACACTGATGTCCCACTCACCAGGCTAAACAAGGAGAAGGTTACTGTCAGCTGCCTATCGAGTGCCAGGATCTGCCACATAACCCACACACTCAGGTCACTCCACAACAAGTACAAATATGACTCTGTCATTGTCCATGTTGGTGTGAACGACCTGAGATATACCTCCCTGGACTACATGAAAAAGAGACCGGGAAGAGCTCTCCGATCTTGTAGCCCAGGCAGGTATGACTCTAGCCCTGTGTGGCATCCTGCCATCTTCCAGAATGATACTGCAATACAAGGACAAAATGATTGACTTCAACAATTAGATAAGCTTCTGGTGTCATTCTAAGGGGATGCAGTATCTGTCTGCCTGGGACGACATGGTCGACATACCACGATGCTTTGCCAGAGATGGCCTGCAACTGTCGCCCCTGGGATTCCGGATACTGGCTAAGGGTCTTGCTGCCCCTATAGTGCCTTTTTAGGCAAGGTTCAAATGACAAATTCACAACTGTAACAGGAGCAGGCAAGCAAAAACTGAGGGTAATGCTACTCAATGCTAGAAGTCTAAATCTTAAAATGCACTCACTCGAGGCACTCCTTAAAATGGAGAACATTGATATCTGTGCAGTGACTGAGATCAGGTTCAAGGCTCTAGAGAGAACCCCTGCATTACCAGGCTATAACTCATACCACACTTTTCAGACATCTAACCTGGACCAGAACACCAAAGGCAGAGGTGTGTCCATATTCATTAAGGATATCCACACCTCCAGGCTAGTTATGCAGCATAATGCATCTGAGGTTATCCAAGTGCAACTAACTATGGGCAAAACTGCAATCCAAATTGTAGCTTGCTACAGATCCCTCACTATGCCCCAGGATTCCCACTCCTCTTTTCTTGATATACTGGAAAATATTAGGGTTCAACCAAACACCCTAATAATGGGCGATTTCAACTACCCTACCATTAACTGGGAAAACTACTCATGTACCAACTCCTTCGCTCAGTGCTTTCTGGAACTGATAAATTCCAATGCCCTGGATCAACTTATCCACACCCCCACCAGAGGCAACAATATCCTAGACCTAGTCATTACCAACATGGGTGACTGGTGTTCCACACCTGAAGTCAACTCCTTGTTGGTCAGATCCTACCATAAGCTAATCACCCTAGATATCCACATCCCACCCCCACCCACCATTAAAGAAACCACGGTAAAAAAATTTCTCCAAAGCCAACTTCATGCTTCTTAAGACAGAAGTGGCGAACTTCATGACACCCATGCAGATGGACAATACAGTTACGACTGCTGAATCCTACACAAATGCACTCTATAAGCACTTACAAGAGTGCATGCATCGTGCTATCCCAAACAGAACCAAGACGCTATCCTCCAAAAAAAAGAAGCCAATCTGGTGGTCCCCTGCCATAAACAAACTCTACAACAGAAGGAAGACACTGTTGCAAAAGAGAGTAAAATCCCATGAGTGGAGGAGCTCCCTGGTCAGCCTCAGTATCTGAGATCCCTTATAAGATCCTCCAAAGCTAGCTATGAAAACAAAATCATCACTGATTCTAAGGGCAACCACAAAGCATTCTATAGCTATGTCAAGAATCTCAATGGCAACACCCAGATCTGCCCTGAGTTACAGCACAACGATATGAAAATTACAGAACCAACTGATATTGCCAACATCCTGGCGGATAGGTTCAGAGCTAACTTTACCCACCTCTCACCCCCTAAAGGACCCATATCTATACAGGAAGAATGCAGAGTCCCTGTAATCACATCTATGCAGGTAAAAGCTGCACTCTCTAAAACCAAAAACACAGCATCCATGGGACCGGACAACATCCCAGGCTGTGTTTTACATGAACTTCAAAACTAACTGGCTCCCCACCTAAGCACCATGTTCAATCATAGTCTCACGTCAGGCTTTGTGTCCACTGAATGGTGCACAGCAACACTTATCCTACTCCACAAAGGGGGAGCCACCACTGATCCTGGGAACTATTGCCCTATTAGTCTGACGTGCCTGGTCTGCAAGGCCATGGAATGTATCATCATGGGATTCAAAGACATTGGTAACCTCCAAACTCTGGACTCCACCCAGTTCGGGACTGCGAAAGGCAGATCATGCCTTCTGAACCTGATTGACTTCTTTGAGGCAGTCACCAAAGCTGTAGATGAGGATAAGGTGGTTCACACAGCCTATGTCGACCTCGCCAAGGCTTTCGACACCATCCCCCATTCCTGAATTATAGCAAAACTCACTAAACTAGGTATAAATCCCTACATCACAAGATGGGTTGCCAACTGACTTACTGACAGAACCCACACTGTAAAAGTTGCAGACTCCAAATCTGACTTCAAACCAGTGACAAGTGGAGTACCGCAGGGTTCAGTCCTGGGACCTCTCCTGTTTGGTATCTACTTCTCTGAAGTACAGGCTAACACAGAAGGCCTCTGGCTAATGAAGTTCGCAGATGACTGCAAACTAGGAGCCGTAGTAGAGTCCCCAAATGATATGGACATCCTACAGAAGGGCCTCACTGAGACAGATGCCTGGTGTCAGAGGCATGGCCTCAAGCTCATGCCAAAATGTGCATTGTCATCCCCTTTGTTAAAAACTCTGTACCCATGAATTACCACATAAACAGCAGTCTACTTAATGCCAAATGTGTGATAAGAGACCTTGGGACCCAGGTGGACAGTTGTCTCTCCTTTGATAATCACATCACTACAGTAGTCAGGAAATCCTTCTATGTGGTACACCTCATCACAAAAGGGTTCTCATCCAGGAAAAAAGAGGTCATTGTTCCCCTCTACTCAGCACTCATTAGACCCATTACAGAGTACAACGCCCCTTTTGGAATGTACCTCACAAGACATGTGCAGCAGCTGGAAAGGCCACAGAAGTACCTCACAAAGAGGATTACTGGCCTCAAACAGATGCCCTACACTGACCGTCTCAAAAAACTCCAGCTTTACTCTGTAGCATATCGCCTACTTCAAGGAGATCTCTGCCTAGAATATAAAGGTATGTTAAACCCACAGCTGTTGGACATGCTACACCTAAAGAAATTCTGGTCCCTCCGAGCTACATGCTCTAGGGACCTACACCTTGTCACCACAATAAACAGGACATGCTGGAGGGATAGATTCCTGTCCCAGAGACTTCCTGTACTCTGGAACAATCTACCCATCTATGTCAAGCAAAGTTCCTCATTAGCACTATTCAAGAAAAATCTTGATGAGTGGATGGGAAATAGGAAATACACCCCTGGGATCACTTCTGTGGCTTTGCTCAACAGGGGCACAGGGAATTAACTTTCTTGGGTGGCGTAAGCCAGGGAACCTTGTTGGCTAGGTTTACTTAGGGCTTTGGGCCGATAGCCTAGTACCTACCTATGAACCTACAGCTTTGAACTACTTCCTTAACTTTTAGTATATTAGATGTACCATTCTGTACCATCTCTACTGACTTTAGACCATTCCTCTATTCCTGATGGGCTCCTTTTAATCCTTTCTACCTTTTCTGTGCATAAGCCTTATTACATATCTTTGTTTCATCTATAGAAAGCTATCACTTTTCTTCCAAACCTTTTCTACAATATCACTTACAAAGCCTCCAGAAAAGACCAGACTTAGCACTGTCCTCTTCATCTGTGATAAGTAATAGCCATACTCTTCCAAATGGACTGCACTTTCTGGTTACCATTCATCTAGTGTTTTACTTGTGCTACCCATACAGGAATCACTTTAAGGCTTTTCAGTATGCATACTAACCTTCCGTGATGGGTTCCAGGTCAAGATCACTGTTGACATCACAAACAAAAATTGAAAATGCATAAAGCACACACACACACACACACACACACACACACACACACACACACACACACACACACACACACACACACACACACACTCATATTCGCACATAAACAACATAAACAAGTAAGAGTTGGTGTGTAGGCAGAAATACAGCATTCAACATGCCTCACAAATGCTATAACAACTCCTACACCCCAACTCTAAATCTAAATCTAAACCTAAACTATAACCACAATCTTAAAATCTAATCCCAAGTCTAATCAAAATAACTAAGTTAGAACAATGAATTCAATTAACAAATGGTCTTTCATTCAATATATCTGACAACACCACACTAGACTCAACAAAGTGGTCTTGATTAAATGGTCTTTCCTAATTTTATTTTTGATCATTTGACCTCAATCTCATTACCACATTCAACAGAACAGGCTGGAGGGACAGGTTCATAACCTAGAGACTGCCCATGCTATGGAATAGACTTCCTGTACTTGTCAAGCAGAGCACCTCACTGGCCCTCCTCAAGGGAAATCTTGATGAGTGGATGGGAAATAGAAAATTCACCCCGGGGATCACTCCAGTGGCTCTACTCAACAAAGCACTAGGTATTAAGGTCGGGTGGCACGATGCCAGGGTAATCCTATGGGCTAGGCTTGTAAAGGCTCCAGGCCCAATGGCCTAGTACATACCTATGAACATTAGACTGGATTTTTACAAACAAACCAGACAAACTGACAAAGGTAGGCTACCTCCAAGATAGCATAAGTGACCACATACCAACATATGCTATTAGAACTCGCCATAACCTAGATAAACATATTATCTATAATGAAATGTGAAATACAACCAGTTTCAGCAAAGAAATTTTCAATGAAACACTAAAACAATGTAACTGGAATGTACTTAGAACAATGCCACTAGATACTGCTGTAGAATACTTATTCTTATTTAAGGTTTGTATGAATATGTTATTAAAGTCCAACCCTGCACCATGGCTGACAAAAGAAACATAAAAAAGTCATGACAAAAAAGGGATAAAGCCTGAAAAAATTGGTATAAAAGTAGAATTAAATGCCTTCCAGCAATTTAGACATCTTAGATACCTTACAAAACTCCATGTTAAACAGGCTAAGCAAAGATACTGTACCAATCTACAAGTCAAACACAAAAACAACCCAAAACATTTTTTGTCATAACTAAATAAACTACTCCACCCTTAGAAGACCACCACTCCCTCTCCAAAAACAGACATTATGATAGACTCTGTCCCCACACAGTGTAATTCCTACTTTATACAATCAATATCATTTCTTTGACACTAATACATTTGTCCCCCTCTCTCTACTATTGTCCAATCAAAACCACCCGCAGCTCTTCAGTTTTAGTCTAGTACCTACCTCGTGCATAAGGAAGTTGATCATTAAACTAAAAACTACTTCCATAGCTGTAGGCCAACTTCAATTAGACTACCTAAAAATGGCCACAGAAGTCATAGCTTTCCCTGTGTCCTAATTTATAGGGCCAAAGCAGAAAAATAAAGTCCCATCACTGTGGAAAAAATCCATCATACCACTGCAAAAAGGCAGCACATCTGCAGAGTTTAATAACTACAGACCAATAGCAATTCTCTCCCTCTCTCCAGAATATTAGAGAAATGCATCCATATGCTGCTGATACAATACCTAACCTCAAGTAACCTACTCTGAGAAACATAACATGGCTTTAGGCCCCAGCACAGCACCCTTACTGCTGTACTGCATTTTACCAATATAACAAACCAACATAGAAACAGTAGTCTGCTTGTGTCCACCATGTTCTTAGACTTGTCAAAGGCATTTGATACTGTCTTGCACCAGCAATTGCTTGTTCAACTATCCTGAATAGGATTTTCACAGAACTCCTTATTGTGGTTTCTTATTTAGCCATCTAGAAGGGAACAAACCTACTCATCCTTTAAACCAGTTACTGCAGGTATCCCTCATGGTTCTATCCTGGGTCCTCTTCTATTTAATATATTTATTAATGACCTCCACACGGGTGGCGACAGATGTGCAGCGGTTAGCGTTGCTGCCTCACAGAGGTTCTCCGGTTCGATCCTCGGCTAGGGTGCCTTCAGTGTGGAGTCTGCATGTTCTCCCTCTGGTTGCGTGGGTTTCCTTCGGGTGCTCTGGTTTCCTCCCACATCCCAAAGACATTCTGTAGGTAGTTTGGATGCTCTAAATTGGCCCTTGGCATGAGTGCGTGCATGTGTGTGCCTTCTGTGGAAGATTGGGTGCTGGGCTGGCAACTCAACACCATAAAACTCCACTGCCAATCATGAGCAGACAGGTGATCTGCTGTGGCGACCCCTAACCAGGAAAAGCCGAAAGAAGAAGATGACTGGATAATTTTCTGTTGTACTGACCACATGCCTTCTTATATCAATGAAGTGTATGTTAGTTAACGTTTATTTCCTTTGATCTACTTTATATTCAATTTAATTTTAGTTTTGGGCCCAGACAGCCTTATTGTCTACGTAATTGCAGCAGCTTTGTTTATGATAGACAAGCAACTCAGTTCATTTATTACTGGTAGGTCACTAGCCACTACGAAATTGGCAGGTGTTAGAAAATGCTTGAAAGCACTTTTTATTTGCTGAGTAACTAGTGAAAAATAATGGGCCGGTATGGAATTTACATCAGAAAAACTGATGCCAGCATGTAGAATGTCCAGTTTCACTACTGCTCTCTCTCGTTATGTAATGCTTCCTATTTAAAGGGACAGCAAAGGACACAGAGGGAGGCAAACACACACACACACACACACACACACACACACACACACACACACACACACTGCACACAGTTACACTTCCTGCATTTTTTACCTTTTTGTATTATCACGTTCATAGTGCATGTATTTAGAGCAATAATTGGCATTTTTTACCTTTTTGTATTATCACGTTCATAGTGCATGTATTTAGAGCAATAATTGTCATACGTTCTACAAATTTTACTTTCCAACGTTACTAATCCTCATATCATTTCCATTTCATCCTCTTGTTCTCAGTGCTCTCTTCTTTTGTAAATTTAGCCATGCACGAATCAAAGCATTTAAAAACAGCAGTGACTGGGGATTTTTTCAGTTTTGACTTGCACTCTATGCATAATCCTTCTGCAAAGGATTCAGGTTTGTCATTTCTTTAGATATGCTTCAGTTACTTACAATGCCTTAATTGTCTTTAGGGATTTTATTAAAATTTGTAACTTCAGAGAATGAAAAATGTCATACGACTGCCAACGAGCGGTAACCAGATGCAATAACACAGTAATAACAGTACCCTGAATGCTGCATATTAAAACATCATATAAAAAAAATAATGACTGGGGTGGAGTAGCAAAAAAAAAAAAACGTCATTGTTACCAACATTGATTACTAAACTACACCTTCTCATAATTTTCAAACCATCTTGTTCTGCTCCCTGTAAATGTACTAACAAATGCATTATACAGACTCATCTGGCAGGCAGCATGTGTGTTATTACAGTTCTGTTGATGCACTCATGCATTTTTACTGTTCTAATGCTGATGTGGCTGAAAATCAATCGATCAACTTAACAGCACTGCTTCATAGCTATATTTGAGCATTCAACAATGGGGTACAAGCAGAGAGGATTTATTGGACAAAGTGATTTTTTTTTTTTGCTGCTGAAAAACCCAGATCCAAGCCTGTTTCAATAAAGCACTTACATAAGTATGTTTCAGCGTCGTATTTAGTTGCCTTTGGCAGAAATATTAAACAGTTTACTTTCAAAGTCATGCTGAAAGTAGTCACTGCAGTGATATAAATTTGCTTTCTCTGATTACATTTTGACTTCAGAGTAGATTATAATATTTAAGGGGGGCACTGGGCTCTTGCTTTCACATAAAATTAGTGTGTGTTAAGTTCTGCATCTCTAGATAGTGATATGCTAATGTTGCAAGTGTAACTTTCAGTCATGCTGAC
Source organism: Protopterus annectens (assembly GCF_019279795.1). Classification (NCBI taxonomy): domain Eukaryota; kingdom Metazoa; phylum Chordata; order Ceratodontiformes; family Protopteridae; genus Protopterus; species Protopterus annectens. The sequence goes on from NC_056743.1 coordinate 1,084,490,253, forward strand.
GTATAGTTGACTTCCATCAGTTACTTTGGTTTTGCTGTATTGCTATTCAGTAAAATGACAGACTCAGCACCCCTTTTCCCCGATACATCGATATCTACACACACATACACACACACACACATATATATATATATATATATATATATATATATATATATATATATATATAGTTCCCCTTCATATGACCGAATTTCTCTAAACTCGAAAGTCATAAACTCGAAACCAGAATCTCAAATTTAGAGAAACTCGAACATATGAAAGGGACAAAAAAATAAATTAACACCTTTCAAATGATTTTGCAGGAGGACTTTGCCCCCCTGCACCCCCCACACCCCCCTACTTAAATATACCTACTCCGAGATCGCACTATAGTGAAGGAAAGGGAAATCTCTCATTCCGCGCTATACTCGTAAGTGCAAAACGGAAGATTTTCCATTCCTCCGCTATAGTGCAGTCATGGAACATTCACATTTAAACTGCTAGGGTACAGGGGGATCTGGCCCCCTGCAATAAGGTAAGTTAACCTTTTTTTTAAACCTAAGGCTCCCATTCGGAATTTCGAGTGAATGGAAGTTGTGAGATTCTAGTCTCGAGATTATGAATTTCGAGCTTCCATCCATTCAATCTTGTGGAACTATATATATATATATATATATATATATATATATATATATATATAAAAAACTGTCATACACAAGTACACAACCACACCCACACATATATACCTCTAAGCACAAGAATTCTGTACAAAACTAAGAATAATGAGGGGACAAAGGACCAAAATGAGGGACAGATTTTAAATATTGCTTTTATGTGCTTAGTAAGTTGTTAAAATAATGGGGTTTGCATTAACATACATTTTCTAAAGCATATGAATTGGTTCAGCAATACCTGTATTTATGATGGCATGGTAAGATGAAGTATTTAGCTGTATGCTTTTAAAAGGGTATGTGGTAAGAGACTAAATAAATGACAACAGCTGAGAAACTGTAAGCTCTTGATCACAGATATGGATAGTAACATACAAGCAGAAAAATGTTTTTAGTGTCTATTTTTATCAACCAGTGGAGAGGCTGTGAACTGCGATTAATAAAACAGTTGAAATAATTTATTTGGGAGGGGAAGAGGACAAGAGTTCCATGGGATTAGATGATCCCTCTCAAAGCAAGGCAGATTAGGATTACCTGATTGAAGAGATACTTAAAAGCTATGCAGTTAGGGTGCATATTCACAGCACAATCAGAAGGTTATAAATCAAAGGGTACAGCAATGTTAATGAAACAGGATGGGGGTGGGGTGTCAAGAAATAAGGAGGCAGTGGAACTTAATATGCAGGTCCTTAAGGAGAATAACAACAACCATACAGATACAGATACAGATAGGGGTCCAAATGGAAAGATGAAAAGTCAGCAAGCAAAGGAGAGTAGTAGTGCTGAAACTGAATTCATCCTCAAGTCTTGGTGAGTACCTTCATGAGGTGGACCCTGTTTTCACAAAATCTCACCAAGGCGACGCTGATATATAAACTGTATTTATATAGCATATATCATGGAAAGAATTAGGTCAAAAATTAAAAGAGATTGCTGGGTACATAAGACCCAGGATAAAAAAGTGCCCAGTCCTGGTAGGCACACTGGTGCCTGGACTGGAAAAAATGACCGTGTAGAATCCTCAAAATATGGAAACATTCCTACAATGGGGCCAGGCCAGGCCCAGGGGGAGGATGGTGCCCCTGCTGTAGAAGGAAGTAGCAGTCCACAAAAATCACAAAAACTGATAGGCCAAAGAAGAGTCATAAAGACGATAGAGTGGATTATTGAGAATAAGAAATAAATTATGTATTGTTACTATTATGCAAAAAGCCCAGAATTTCCAGACACAATATATACAAAATGATTAAGAGAGAAATTAGAGGAAAGAAAAATATTTCCGCAAGAAAAAAAGCTTCAAATGAAAATTTGCATTCATTAATACAACAGATTTGTGAAAAACAGTATATAGATCAAGAAACTTTGATCTGGCTGGAAAAAGAAGCATCTGAGGAAATGCAAAAAATATAAACAAAACCTAGAGATATTTGAAAAGTGTAAAAAAGAAATATGGACATAGGAAAGAAAGAGAGATTTAATATGATGCAATATTTATGCAAAGGAGAAAGCCAAATTAATCAATATAAAGAAGGCAGCCCCAAAGATATTCGAAGAGAAATACAGGCAAAGGCACCCGGATATGGAAAATTTCACAATAAAAAATATCACAAAGATGGAATGTAGAAAAGATTAGTAAAATGGAAGTTGAAGTTATGGAATACCTGCGAAGTGAAGGATTTGATGTAGAAGGTCTAACACAGATTGCATCATAGCATGATGGAGTGAGTCCCCAAAGTAAGGAGAAAAAGGCAGATCAGGAGACATCTGAAGAAGAAATATGGACATGGGAAAGAAAAAGAGATTTAATATGGTGTAATATTTATGCAAAGGAGAAAGCCAAACTAACCAATACAAAAAGAGCAGCACCAAAGATATCTGAAGAGAAATACAGGCAAAGGAATCCTTACATGGAAAACTTTACAATGCAAAAAATAGGAAGACAAAGAGGAAAAGTACAGAAGGAGATTAGCAATGGAGAATTTAAAGAAACAGAAACTGAGGTTATGGAGTACCTGCAAAGTGAAAGATTCAGTGTAGAATATTGAATGCAGAAAGCACCACAAAAGGATAGAGCAATGGATATCCAAATTAAAGGCAAACCAGTGGAACAGAAAGCAATTGGTCAGGTACCATATCAAGATATTTTGTAGCCTTCCACAGGAAACCAGTACAAACATTCACTTGAAGCTAGACAACAAGGAAAGGAATGGGAAACTGTGGAAACTCTGATGCTGTCAATGTTAAGGAGTGATAGGCCAGTGAGTTCCCATATGACAGAGCAACGGATGGCACAGGATGAAACTGAAGAGAAGATGCTATAGAACTTTCTATAGAATGCCCACAGGAAATGGAAAACAAGGAATGTACCTCAGTTTGGAAGGAAATGAGCTAAGAGAAGAATTGCTTGATTTAAAAGACATGGATAGCTATATTAAGATTAAGGAGAGAAACAGAATGCAGAAGGTCAATAAAACTCCAAAAGTCAGAAGTCTGATAAAACGAATGCAGTAATTAGGACTGTCCATAGAGATCCATTCGATATAACAGAAGAAAGACGATATATTACTGTGCTGCTAAATTAATAACTGATAAAGTTCTACCACAAGAACACAGGGTAGTGAAGGAAAGGAAGGGGACTAATCGAATATCATCATGGAAGTATCGAATAGAGAAAACTATAAAGCAATTAAGACAAGAAGTGTCACTGTTAGAAAACTACAAAAGAGGGAACAACTAAGAAAGCTATATGTGATAAAAGCAATGCACAGTATTAGAACTGACCAGGATCTATCATGCACTATCGCAAATAAACTAAAAATTTCAGCACAGGCAGAAAAACGTAGAAGATACACAGATAAATATAAAGGAAAAGTACAAAATAAGCAACTTATTGATCACAAAAAGTTTTACAGAGAATTGGGAAACAAGGTAAAAGGAACTGAAAGACCGCCAAAAAAAAGAGGAAACAGATACATTTTGGAGAAGTACCTATAAAGCTCCTGTGGAACATAAAAATGATAAATGGATAGAAGAAGTAAAAGAAAAAAATAAGAAGTTTAAAAGTGCAGGATATCAAAATGGGATGAAGTAACAGCAAGATAGATTGAAACAAAGTTAAGAAAAGCCTCTAATTGGAAAACCCTAGGCCCAGATGCAGTACCTAACCTTTGGTTAAAAGTATTAACATCTTTGCACGAAGATTTAGCCATGAGTAAGAACTATTTATATTTGCAACCCAGACAGACACCAACCTGGCTAACAACAGGAAAAACAATGCTCCTACTTAAGAATGAACCTGCAAGCTACCCTAAAAGTTATAGACCAATAACTTGCCTTCCAACGATGTATAAACTTATACACGGGAATTGATGCTGACAGAGGTTATAGTCATTTAGAAGAAAACTCAATTATGGCAGTAGAACAAAAGGACAATAAAAGAAAGTCATATAGAACAAAGGATCATTTGTTGCTAAATAAAGTCATACTGGAGAGCTGTAAAAAGGGGAAGAGTTTAAGTATGGCATGGATTGACTATAAAAAAGCATTTGATAGTATGAGTATGGCATGGATTGACTATAAAAAACATTTGATAGTATCCCACATTCATGGATAAAAGAGTGCTTAAAAATGTATAATACACACCCTACACTGATCAACTACATTACAGTGACCAACAGTGCCAGACAACTTTGCAATTAAGCCATGATAAAGGACAGATTATTATCCCAGGGATAAAAATTCAAAGGGGAATATTCCAAGGTGACTCTGTCACCGTAGCTATTCTGCCTTGCCATTAACCCAGTAAGCTGTTTACTTAACAGCTTAGGCCATGGCTACAATATGGTTCCTAGAAAACAACAGTCTAAAGACTTCTCATCTTCTCATTGTTGATTATTTATATCTGTATAGCTTATCAGATGAGGAACTGAAAGTACAGCTGTAGGTTGTCAAAACTTTTTCAGATGATATAAGAATGTAATTTGGTCTTGATAAGTATGCAAAAGCAACCTTTAAAGCAGGAAAACTGCAGCACCAGGAAAACATCAGTTTGGAAAGTACAGTTTTGTACCTACCATAAATGTAGATGTTCGAGGATCCACATTGCTGCAGTCCTAACTATTGGGTAGTCCGCTGTCCCAGTCGGCCCGAATACCAAAGTATATGGCTGACGTCGGTCAAGGCGCATTAGACTGACGTCAGTACGTCAGGGTACTAATGCGCATGACCGACGTCATATCCTCAGTCTTTTCTTGCCCCAGATGTCAGAAGACCCTAAAAAGACAAGGCCAAAACCAAAAACTCCAAACATTCCTGCACCAAAAATATGTACAATATATACAAAATTACCAGAGTATAACCTCACCTACACAACCACCCCTAAACACAGAGGGGAAGGAGGGAGGGTAAATTGGACTGCAGCAATGTGGATCCTTGAACATCTACATTTATGGTAGGTACAAAACTGTACTATGTTCTTCATTCCACATTGCTGCAGTCCTAACTATTGGGTAGAATCCCAAAGCAGAGGTAAGGGAGGCTGGCAAATCATAAGGAAGCAGGAGCTGACAACATGCCTTGCAAAATAGCTGTGGCAAAACCAGCCCTAGATTTAGAGGAAAGAGGAAGGTGATAATGCTTAGAGAAAGTATGCACTGAACTCCAAGTAGCTGCCTCCAAAATATCCTTAGTTGCCACCCCCCTTAGAAATGCTGTTGAAGTGGCAGTAGCCCTAGTGGAATGAGGCCTAATCCCAGCTGGAATCTCCTTGCCATGATGGGAATAACAAAATGCAATGCAAAACCCAATCCACTTAGAAATAGTTTGTTTTGACACAGGCTTGCCCTGAGAACTCAAAGCAAAAGAAACAAACAACTGTTGAGACTGCCTAAAATCCTTAGTCCTGCTTAAATAATAACGCAATTGCCTGTGTACATCTAAAGTGTGCAAAATCTTTTCCCCTTTATTTTGGGGATCTGCATAAAAAGTAGGCAAATGAATAGTTTGGTTTAAAGCCACACTAGAAACCACCTTAGGCATAAAGGAAGGATTAGTACGTAATGATACCCTATCCTTATGAAAAATCAAAAAAGGCTCTACCGCCATAAGGGCCTGCAATTCAGAAACCCTTCTTGCAGAAGTAATGGCCAACAAAAAAGCAGTCTTCCATGAGAAGTATTTCAATTCAGCAGTAGCCGCAGGCTCAAAAGGTTGTAGAGTAAGTTTCTCCAACACAAAATTGAGATCCCAAGCAGGAGTAGGAGCTCTACGTGGGGTCTTATATTCTTTGCCCTCTAAGAAATTGCTTGAACAAAGAATGCGAAAACAATGGTGGGTCACAATCATAGTGAGCTGAAATTGCTGCAGCATGAATCTTAATGGAAGAGAAAGACAAACCTTTGTCCAATAACTCAGTAAGATATTGAAGAGCCACACTCAAATTAGGCTCAGAAATCTCCAAATTGTTTGCTGCACTCCAAAATAAAAATCTCTTCCATTTTTCTGCGTACACTTTCCTTGTACTGGGTCTTCTGGCTTCCAAAATCACATTTAAAACTTGTTGAGGAAGTTGAGACCTGCTGTGTTTCAAAACAGAATATGCCAGGCTGTTAGATGAAGAGAGTGAAGCTTGACATTGAGCAGGTGACCGTCCCTCTGAGACAACAGGTGTGGAATCAAAGGTAAAGGCCATGGAGGCTTCCTTACCAGATTCCTCAGTAATGGGTACCAGTGTTGCCGAGGCCAATCTGGAGCTATTAAAATCATCCTTGTCTTGTCTTGTCTGACCTTTAGGAGCACCTTTGGGAGAAGAGGCAGAGATGGAAAGGCATACACATGAAGATTTTTCCAACTGAAAGACAGAGCATCCACTTTCCAAGCTGTGTGATGAAACCTCTTTGTGCAAAACTTTGGCAGCTGGTGGTTTAGTGGAGAAGCGAACAGATCTATGTCTGGAGTTCCCCATGACACTGTCAATTTTCAAATACATGAAGATCCAGTTTCCACTCGTGGGGATCCATGATTTGTCTGCTTAACACATCTGCTAAGGAGTTCTGTGCTCCGCAGAAACCTTGCCTGAAGAGTTAGTTGCAAGCTGAGCGCAGTCTCCCATAAAATCATTGCTTGCCTGCACAACGGGTAAGAATGTGTTCCCCCTTGTTTGTCGATGTACCACATGACAGTTGTGTTGTCTGTTAGAATCAACACCTGCCCTGGAAGAAGTAACTCCTTGAAAGCCATTAATGCAAACTGGACTGCTAACATCTCTTTCATGTTGATATGTAGATGCTGTAGTCTGGCAGGCCACTTGTCTTGTATCCACTTTCCATTTAGATGAGCTCCCCAAGCAATGTCTGAGGCATCTGTCGTTAGAATCTGACTCGCCTCTGGACGGGTCACAGAGAGTCCCTTGTTTAGGTGACATTCCTGAGCCCACCACAAAAATTCCTTTTGAATGCAAGGTATTATTTGAATGACAGTGTCCAAATCCTGGCAGTGCTGTGTCCATACATTTTTGAGATACCATTGCAGCTTCCTCATATGCAGTTTGGCATTGGGAAGCACCAGAATACAAGATGCCATGAACCCTAAGGCTTGAAGGACTGTCCTTGCAGTCAGCCCGGACTGAAGAGATAGTTGATGGAAGTAACTGGAAAGATTCTTTTGTTTGTCCGGGGTTAAAAAGGCCATCTGGGCTGCTGTATTCAGTCTCACACCCAGAAAGCACATGTCTTGAGAGGGTACTAGACTGGACTTTATTTCGCTCACAGAATACCCTAGGCATCTTAGCACTGCTATCACATATTCCAAATGCTGTAAAGGTCTTCCTTTTCTTGAGCCAGAATCAGGCAGTCGTCCAAGTAAGGATAGATTTGTATTCCTTTTAGCCTGAAGTAAGCTATCACTGGAGCCAGAACCTTTGTGAATACTCTGGGCGCAGTGGATAAGCCAAAGGGCAATGCAGAGAACTGATAATGAGAATCTCCAGCTCGAAAACGCAGATACTTCCTGCAACTTAGTCTGATAGGCACATGAAGGTAAGCTTCCTTGAGATCTAAAGTTACCATCCAGTGATCTTTGCCCAGCAGAGGTAAAAGCTGTTGTAACGTCAACATTTTGAACTTGGGAATGTCCAGATAAGTGTTGAGGATAGATAAATCCAAAATTGGTCTCCACGTGTTCCCCTTCTTGGTACTAGGAACAGGCGAGTAAAATCCTAGGCCCCTTTCTGGCACAGGAACTGGCTGAATGGCCCCTATTTGGAGCAACAGAGAAATTTGCTTGTGAGCCTCTTTTCTTTGTAGAGGAGGAATGTCTGGCATGCCTTTGAAAGGAGGCAAGGTATGGAAATAAAACCTGTAACCGTGGTGAATGATATCCAAAACCCATCTGTCTTGGGTAATTAAATCCCAATTTTCTTTGAAAAGAGCCAGCCTTCCTCCCAAAGGTGCTGCCAGGCGAGAATGTACTGGCAGCTGAAAAGGTAGGTCATTGGGTCTGTTTACGAAAGGACTGACCCCTGCCCTCACCAGAAGTCTGAGCAGGTGAACTCCCTGTTCTAGGCCTAAAAGAACCTTGAGCTCTGCCCCTACCACGTCTAGACCTACCTCTAGACTGGGAATCATAAGCAGGATATGTCCATCCCTTAGAAGGCCAATTTCTACTAAACTTCGGAGGCTGCACCTGCAAAAAATCCTTAACAGTTTGCATAGACTTAGCCTTGTCCTCCATTTTCTTTAAAACTGCTTCCACAGGCGAACCAAACAACACATCAGACTGTAAAGGAGCATCCAAAATCCTTGTCTTAACATGCTCAGCTAAATTCTGATCCCTCAACCAGGCGTGCCTGTGAAGAACAGAACCAGTGGCAGCCACCCTCGAGGAGGCCTGCACAGCATCAAAACCACACTGCAAGGAATGCTTACCCACCTGTTCAGACACATGAACTAAATCCTGCAACTCTTTACACTCAATACCTTCTGCCAGAGCATCCACCTTAGACTTCAATTGTGAAAGGAGATAATTCTGATATTTTAACATGTGAAACTGACAATTCAACACCCTCATGGCTAAAGTGGAAGAAGTATACACTTTCTTTCCCCATCTATCCAAAGCCCTTGCCTCTTTATCAGGAGGAACAGGATTTTTAACAACAGAAGCCTTCACACCTTTAGGCCCCTGAGAGACAGTTTCCGGTCTGCCCTAGGACTCTTAAAAGATACTTATGAGCTTCAGGCACCCTATAGTACCTATCCGGTTTAACTGGGGCAGGAGGCAAAGAATCAGGATTCAGGGAAGCCTCTGCAACATCTTCCACCACATTCAGAACAGGAGGTATAGCTAAAGGCCTATGCTGGGGTAAAAACAAGAATTCCCGAAGCCTCTTCCTGGAATCAGAGAAATCTTGACCTTCCCATTTAAAATGCTCCCTCATGGAATGCAGAGTCTCTGAAAATGAAAAATCCTCAGGAGGAGAAGCTGAAGGAGTAGAATCATCCACATCAGAATCAGAATAAGGAGGGTACTCCTGCAAGTCTTCAGCCGAAGACTCAGAAGCCTCCGAACACTGCTCAAAACTCTCAAACTCAGGTTCCACCCTAGGCCTCTTATTAGGAGGGGGCATAGAACCTCTAATCATAGTAATCAAATCCTCTGTCATTTTAAGCATATGTTTCTTAGGCAAAGACCCTGAAGCACTAGGAGAAACCCCCACTGAAGTTAAACTTGGCCTGCCTCTCAAAGAAGCCTTGGAAACAGAAGGGGAGGCTCTAACCACCTTAGGAAGAGAGGGAAGAACAGCCACCTGAGAAGCCCCTTCAGCCTGGCCTACTTCCTGAGAGGACACATCCTGTAACAGTAAAGTCTCTCCCTGAGACTCCAAAGAAACTCCTGGCAGAACCTCCAGCTCCACTGAGCCTTCTAAAGAACCGACGTCTGGGACTGTCGGTTCTTCCACTCTAGGCTTTGCTGCTTTATCCTTGCGCTTTTTGGTCAAGCGGGCGTCGGAGCATCCGACGGCATTTTATAATTACAATGCTTCCCAAAAACTAACCTGGCACAGTCTAACCTTCTCTTAATAGTGCGTTTGTTAAATCTAGCACAAGAGCGGCATCCAACAACGTCGTGCTCAGGCCCTAAACAAGGTATACACAAAGTATGGTAATCCCTATGAGGTATCTGTTTCCCACAAGAAATACAGTTATTCACTTTTTCTGACATCCGGTTAAATACTGAGGCAAGAAAAAAACAAAATATTCCCCAACGGGGTACTTAGCCAACTTTGATTCGGTCTGAAACTCTGACTTCAGAAACTTTCAGAACGCCAACCTGCACTCACAAAACTGCTTCTGCATCGGACCATGCGGCAAAAAAAGACTGAGGATATGACGTCGGTCATGCGCATTAGTACCCTGACGTACTGACGTCAGTCTAATGCGCCTTGACTGACGTCAGCCATATACTTTGGTATTCGGGCCGACTGGGACAGCGGACTACCCAATAGTTAGGACTGCAGCAATGTGGAATGAAGAACATCAAGAATGTGATATAAAAGAACTGGAGCAAGAGGGAGTGTATAAATATTTGGGAATCTATGAAGGATCAACAATAAAACATGAACAAATGTGAATAAAACTTAGTAAGGAATACTTTAGAAGACTTAAATTAATTCTGAAAACAGCTTTGACATCTAGGAACAAAATTCAATATATAAACCAGTTTGCTCTTCCTGTCCTTACAGTTTTGGAGTGATTGACTGGCCCCAAAACGTGTTGGATAGATTAGACAGGAAAACAAGGAGGATGCTTCATGCTCACCAAATGATTTATAAAAATCAGTGTATACCACGATTATATATTCCTCGTTCCGAAGGAGGGATGGGCCTCCTTGAAATTGATTACATGTATAGATCTGCAATTGTGGGAGTCCACACATCTGCTGACCTCACAAGATCCAAATGCAGTGAAAGTTTTGAAACATGAGGAGAATAAATCTAAGATGACTTCTCTGCTTAATTTATCAGAAGCATATCAGTGTCAAGCAGGAATGGAAATCAAACCAGAAGTAGATCAAAATCAGGCAGCAACTGAATGTGCCAAAAAACAAAAGAAAGAATATAAGGTGAAGGACCAGGTGAGAAGGCAAGAAATGTGGAAAAAGCATAAATATAATTGCAAGTATAGAAAAGATCTGGAAGAACTTCATGTTGATCAGGAATGAATGCAGGAATGGTTAAGGAGAGGTGAATTCAAACTAAGAGATGAAAGGTTAATATTGGCAGCCCAAGATAGTGGGCTACGTACATGCTGGTTTACAAAGTCCACTGAACATGTAAGACAGACAAATGTAAGTTTTGTAAAACCGAATTGGAAACAGTCACACACCTTGCTGCTGGATGTGACCTACTAATGGCAGAAGGACTGTATACTGAAAGGCATAATAATGTGACAAAACTGTTGCACTGGAAATTGTGCAAACATTATGGTACTGAAGTGGCTGAAAAACACTGGAAACATGAGCCACAAAGCATCATAGAAAATGATGAAGTTTATATCACATGGGATCACCCATTACCAACAGTGCAAAAGATAGATGCTAGAAAACCGGATATAGTGGTCCAAGAAAAGAAGACAAAAGTAGCATTGATCATTGAAATCGCTACACCCAGTGACTACAGTATCTTGCATACAGAGAAACACAAAGTCATAAAATATCAGGATCTGCAGGCAGAAACGAGAGCAATGTGGAAGAAAGATACCCAGACAGTTCCAACAGTAGTAGGAGCAATGGGTCTTATAAGCACTTTTGGCTGACATCAAAGATTGAAACAATACTAATTTCATGAACTTTAATTGTACTTTGACTTTGGAATGGGGTCCATTCCCATCATAGTATTAGAAACCCAAAAGATAGGGAGAAATAAAAAAAATACTGGCAACGTACCCAAAGTATTAGGAGCAAACAACTACAGAGGGAACAGTAATAGAATGAGGCTAAGCAGAAGTTTGGACTGCAGGTTAGAGACTGCCTTCAGTACCAGAGAATGCTATCAGAGTATAGGCAAACAGAAAGGGGAAGGGTTATACCAAGTCTGGTAGATGTTTGAGTCTAGAATAGAAACTGCTGTTAAATAGGGATAATTAGTAGGATATATAAAATGGTGCATGATAATTGTAAAAATCAATTAGAGGAACTTAGAAAAGATTTGAAAGACAAATTGTAAAGGCAATTTACAAAGAAACAATAGATAGATATCTATCTCATTGGCTCCAAACTATGCAACAAAGCCCAGAAGGTTTAGGGTTTTTGCTTGGAAGTGCTGGCAAAGGTATTTTTATACGCCAAGCAGACTTCAGAGAATTTTTCATAAGGTAGATATCAAATCCTGCAACTGTGATTGGGAAAGAGAGAGGTAACTGGGAATATGCTTTTTTTTTTTTGGGGGGGGGGGGTAGAGCGTAACATGTTTGCAGATTTAAAAAAATTCCTACAGAGTACTTTGTTAGAAATGTTGGGGAAGCAAATGGATAAAACTAAAGAAATTATTCTTTTTAGCAGAGACAAGTATCTGAAGTGCCTGGCCTTAACTAAGTTTAATGCTACTGGCTGCCAAAAAAAGCAATTACTAGAAAATGAAAATCAAAATCTAAACCACCTCTAACTAGGGTACTGAATATTGTAAAGGAGGTAAAAAAAAAATTGGCGTTGGGATCTTTAGAAAAGGGAAGGAGCAAATTATATAGAAATAAATGGAATTTATGGGAACAATACATGCAGAAAAATGTATATGAGGAAGAGTGAGATTTAAGAGGAGGCAGGAATTGAGCAATTTAGGTAAAGTTAGAGTGAATGATAATTCTTAAAAAGAAAATGTATATACTGCACAAAATCAATGAAAATATTACTATGTTTTGTGTTTTTGTTTATTAATGTATTTGTACTTATGTCACATACATTAATATCTCTGGCAACTGAAGCAGACAGTTAACGCTGTAAGCTGTAGTTCCGATCATATAGGCTTTGATTCCCTTAGCCCTTATTTACCTTCTGTGTGACCTTGAGCTCATCAATTTATCACAGTGCTCAGGGGCAACTGGGAGTTTGTGCTCGGCTCCTCAACGACCCCCTGGACTGCAGGCATAACTACCAATGAACCTATTATGTAAGAGGTTAAAAAATAATGAGTATAATACAAATCTTACAAAGTTAATACACAGTTGTATCGACCTCTGTAAGCAGTATATTTACACTAGCATTTTTATGACAATGTTGTAACAGTTATGTTCATATTTACATGTGTTGTACAACATTTACAGTACACATGTTAAAGCATATGTTCTGGGAATCTGGGTTGTTGTTTCTCCAATATACATGTTTAAACATGGTCATTGGTCATTGGAGGAATTGCACTTAAGTCTATCAGTCAGGTACTATATTAATATCTAGTGGAACAGTATTAGATTGCCCAAACCCTGTGGTTTATTAGTTAAGAGTGTTCCAGGAAGAAGAAGCAATATAGCTGAAAGCGGTTTCTGTAGCACCAGTAGTTTAAGGAAGTTGTCCTTTGACACCTTACTGATTTCAGAGATCAAATATGGAATTTCTTTGATATAGTTTATTTGTAAGAGATGGACAGTAAGTACAATTATGGATTTTTATCATTTATTGAGTAGGAAAAGTGTCGTAGCTTAAACTAGTAGCCATTTAGCCTTTTAAATAGTCTTGCTATGGTGATCTTTGTTGTGGATTAGGTGAATAAAACATAGTATTTTTTTGTGGTTTGTATAGCTAAAGGATTTTGGGGGAGATCAGAGTAACAATTGCACAGCACATTCTAATGGGTTCATATTAAAAACACGAATGTTTACTTACCCGAACACCTGAACGCCGACATGTCTACATCGAACTGCGAAAACATCGAACATCCTGAAGTGCGAAATCCGAAACATTGAATCGTCATGGTTGGCGCTTCTGCGGTATAGCTCTGTAAGGTAAGTGTGTGATAGTTACAGACCTTAGGGTTAGGGTGCGGGTTAAGGTAAGTGCATAGATGGTAATGTATGTTAGATTTAGTGTAGTGTTAGAAGTAGGGTTTTATTAAATGTATGTGTGTGGATTATTTAGTTTGTTTGGGTATAGCTTTTTAAGGTAAGTGTGCGATAGTTACGGACCTTAGGGTTATGGTGCGGGTTAAGTTAAGTGCATACATGGTGGTATATGCAAGATTTAATGTAGGGTTAGAAGTAGGGTTTTGGTTAGTGTGTGTATGTGGTTTATTTAGTTTGTTTGTGTAGGTAGTATGTAGCGGGGGGTGGAATGGGACAAGTATGAGATTTCGAGTTTTTGAATTTCGCGGTTTAGGACATTTGGTGTATTTGTGGTTCGCGGAATATGTGTCGGCATTTAGGTGCTCGGGTAAGTAAACGTTTGCGTTTTTAATATGAACTCCATTCTAACCTAGCGGGGAGGACATTTATGGCTATAGAATTTCATGCTGCTATGGTAAGTAGGTGGGATGTTTTGTATTCCTTTAGTTAATTTAATACTTGTATCTGTTTGTTGCTCTGTATGACTGCTTTATGTGTTTGATCTAGTAAAACTTCCAGGTATTTTTGCTGCATGTTAGGATCTGTATTCATTCGGGATCCAATGATGATAGAGCCTTTAAAAATTCTAGGCTTTGATGTGTCCCACATATTATTTTGGAGTTTGGGGTATTATCTATGGACACACCATTGCTGTTAAACTAGTTCCACAGAAGAGGAAAAGTCTTTTTGGTGTTGTTTATTCAAAATGGTATGCGATTTGTGAGCTTTTGAGATTACAATACCGAAGGTATGTAAGATGCATTGATGCTGGACAGATGAAAAGGCAAGTCATTTAAAAAAAAAAAGGGGCCTAGGACAGGTCACTAAGGGGATGCCTTTAGTTGCTGTACCAAAGGTGAAGAAGGCACTGTTGGCATAAATGGTAAAATGTTCCATATTCCATGATTTCTTAATGAATGTAATATAGGTATGCTACTGAATTTTTAGAGAAAGCAATACTGTCTGTCAGAGTATGTCATAATGTTCATTATACTGATCATAGCTGCATAGGATACAACAGCTGTCAACTTCAAAAGCTTCAAGGCACCTTCTACATGCTCAAACAGTCAGCTTGAGCTGAGCAGGCTAAAATACAGGTTTGGGCACAAAGCCCTTCAGAGCTTTTCTGCCACCAAAGAGAGCACTCCTCTGTTGACTTTCAAGGATTGATGTTTTCTTGTGCTAGTCCATTGCTGGGCAGATAAGTTCCCTTTGGGGAAAAACAACTTTCACATTTTATTTTTGTTGCTTAAACTTACTTTCCATTTTAGGAAAGTATACTTTAAGCTAGGAATATGTGTTTTATTGACTGTCATGGGCTTTTCCTGTGGAAAAACTGTGTTTAAATTACTTTTTTTATTAGAGTGCTTTTTACTGTGTTTTAAGTGGAAGAGTTACTTTTTAACTACTTTTTTTTAATTTTACTGGCTTGTGCTGCTTCGTTTCCCTGGGAAATGAGCACCACTTTTGGCTTGACCATAAAACAAACTATTGGTCCCATGGTCAGTCCTTCTTCTAGCCACAAAAGAAAAACAATTAACTAAACAGCCTTTGTCACCACAGCAGGCAAGCAATTTGCCTCAGTTACATATAGGTTACTCTGCTCTGACCAAAGCTGGCTCCTCAGATGACTCATCTTCTTCCTCTGATCATTCTGGTGTTATCCATTCAGTTACTATGGACTGAGGGTTAGCCATGTCCTCTGTAGCTGTTGTGGTCCTCTAAATGGGAAAAGGAGGACCACTGTTGTCAGTCTTGGCAGAAGGGGCAGGGAAGATGCCCCTGCTTGTGCCCATCCCTAGGGAAGCTGTTGCTGCCATTAATAATCATATCTGCCCCAACTTTCCAGTCAAAAAGAAACAGAAAACTTAACATTTACCATCTCCTGCACGAATTACACTAGACAAGAGTAATTTATTAAGTCTGGCTCAAGGTCTTGTACAGGCTGCTGTCTCTACTTATTAGGTGGTTTCTGGAAAAATGAAAAGGAATTCCTCTTTTTCTGATGAGACCCAAGAAACTGAATCTGGGGAGGAATGTCATGAGAGATGCAGATTTTTTTCTCCTGAGATTTCTGATTCAGACTCAGAGGAGAACATGTTATCCAAATTGCCCAGTCAAGGATTCTCTTTCTCTGACACTATTTCCAGAATGTGCCCACCTTTTACATGGGAGAATACTTAGTTTTCTCTGTCCCTCAGAAAATACTATGAGCTGTTGCAGTTGTCATTCCCTGCACCTCCTACCATCCTCCCACTGCTGCCAACACTGGACGATGTGTTTGTCACACACAGCCAGTGGTTTCCCTGACAGCTGGCCTGCTGCACCTAAGAAAGCAGATAAAATGTACAAAGTTCCTAAGTCTATCAAATTTTTACACACTCATCCCAGACATGACGCAGCAGTTATAGCTTTAGTTAATCCAGCTGCTGCCAAGCATTTTGTTAATCCTAGCCCTTCCTCTTATAACAAAGATGGTAAAACAACTGATAAATTTGGGAAAAAAGTGTATGCTTCTGAAGCTTTAATTTTTATAATATTGCATTTTCAGGCTCACATGTTAAAGTTTATTCTGACTAATTGTGAAAGTATAAGGAATGTTTTATCTACAGTTCCATCCTGTTAGGAAAACCTGCTTTATGTGGTTTAGTTTCTTCTGTTTCTCAGGTCACTACTCATTGTTTAAAATGTATGTATGACTCTGTAGATATTACATCCAGGGCTGTAGCCACTAGACTGTTTTGAGAATGTTTGCCTGGCCGCATTCTCAGAATCTCCTAGAAGATGTAAAAATGTGACTTTAAATTCTCCTTTGGACAGAGATGTAGTTTTTAGACCCTCTGCTGCAGAAGTTAAACAAATGTGATGAAAGAGATAAACTGAGGCAGAGGATGTCTCAGATTTTTCAGTTTTCCAGCTCCAAATTTTCAAAGGGATTTTCTTCTGCATAGTCCAGTTTTGGCAAGAAACAAAAGAAAGAGTCTCATCAAAATGCTGGTGAGCAGACATTTTAAAACAATGTCGGGGAGGTTCTAAAAAGAAAGCAAGGACCCCACAGAACAAAGGACAGTCAAATAAGGCATAAAGCCTATATATAGGATCCTGACACGCACCTTGGCAGTAGTCCCTTACCTCTTCCAGAAAGTTTGAATTTCCATGTTTCTCTTTGGCAGCAGATTGTTTAAGACAAATGGGTTCTGAAGCTGATTCAGGAGTCGTTCCCTGTGTGGCATTACCACATCTCTGAATCAGTGTTTCTTTTCGCCACACTAACCAGCCAATCAGCACCGGAGGACAGAATTTTTCTGATTCCTGGCCTATGAATACTGTATTGAGTGTGAAGGGGAGGAACCACCAATGGTCCACCATGGCCACAAAAGTATCACATAACTTGACAGAGAATTCTCTTACAAAGAGTTGTGGTCTAACAGCCCTAGGTCTTCTCTTCTTGATCTTATGCTGTTAAGGTTTAGCCATTGCATATTGGCAAACTTTGCAAATTGGATTGAAAGGCCAGGGATGGGAATCTTGTAGTGATGTGCCTGTCAGAATATTAAAAAAAAGAAAATATTAACTGCAAGTATTGCTACAGACTTGCTGCCCAGGAAGGGCAAAGTATCAGCATAAGAATGAAATAGAGTACCTCTTTTCTTTCCAGATGCTAAAAAATCTATTAGAGGCTTTTTTAAACAGTCTATCCTTTGGAAACAAATGTAGCAACAGAAAAGCACTGCACTTCTAGATGAAATCAGCAGGTGTTCCAGCTACTGGAAGCATTTTATAAGGCTAGCTGGAACCCTTAAATACATTCATCCACCCTTAACCCCCTTTTCCCACTTTTCACATGGAGTCAGGGTGTCACTTCAGCAGTGATAATCACCTTGAGCCAAGGTTTACTCCGCCAGGTGCCTAGCCCTGCTGCGGCCTGGAACCCTTAAATATTACCAGTTAATAACAGTGCTAAAACAGCTAGTTGCAATACCTGAATATCACCTGTAGCTATAGTGCTAATACCAATTAATGCAATAGACTTGTTAATGCAATTTTAGCCCAGGTTATACCAAAAATTATGGAAATATAAGCCTTTAAAGTATAGAAACTAGCATTAAAAGCACACAAAAGAGGTACTGCCCTTCTATTCCTACCCAGAGTATCTCAACAGAATGCATTTTCCTAAAACATACACTGCACTGAACTTACAGTAATGTCAAAACACCCCCCAATAAGAAACCATTCCTAGGGTTAATTTAAACCCGGCATTAATAATTAGCCAAGTCACTTTTTAACAAGTGTTCAAATATTTGGCCATTAATGCCACTGCAGCCTAAATACAACTACTGCTAGGAAGATTAAGCAGCAAATAAAGTATAACTTCTGCATCTCAAATTAAGCAAGCATTTGTGTGTGAACCTAACTGGAGGCTGCACGACACCTGCAAAATGTACAAGTCACAGACAAAGGAGTAGCAGTGAACTCTGTGGTTACAAGTAAAATCTGAAAAAGAAAAAAAAAATAGCCACTGATGTAGAGTAGCCAGAAACTCACCTAGAAACCATTTTAATGAATCCACAGTGCAATCCAAAGAGCAACACAAAAACTACAAATCATCAGGCACTGTAGCAAATACATGCAATTTTAGGTAATCAGTAATGATTTCAGAAATTAGGTATCTCTTTGTGTAAACTGCTGATCACATTTTTGAACATGTGACGGTGTAATAAACACAAGATTGTACTATCTCAATAAAAACATACATATGATTATAAAAAAAGTCATGTACTTAGGATAGCATTCCACCTGTGTTGTTCATTTTCATTCTTCCTCAACAGACGGGTTCGGATCTGACACTCTAACTTGGTCGTTACACTAGCTCGTAGACTCTGACAAACTCTCGAGCTCCTTTCCTACCCACAAAGCACTACCCCTAACATCCCTCAGATCTTACTTATAGCTTGACAGAGAGAGAAACTATAAAAGAATTGCCATAACTGGAGTTCAACAAAAGGGACATATGGTGCCCCTAAGAGTCTCATTCCTCCAGAAGCCATTTGTAAGAAATGGGGAGAGGTGTAGGGTGGGAAGATGAGGAAGAATGAAACCTTATAGCAACAACATAACTTCTTTATCTGATGTTGTCAATTTTCATTCATTCCTCAACGGATGGCACAGAGTCCCCAAGCTTCCTGAATTTTTGGGTGGACTCTAGTGAAGGATATTCCTGAGTACGGTTGAACCAAAGGCTGTTCTTCCCATTGAGACCAGATCTAGTTTATAATGAGTGATAAAGGTATGTGGATTTGATCAAGTTAGAGTTGTGCATATATTGTCCATTGATCCTCTAGAATGGAATACAGTGGAAGCAGCCATAGACCTAGTTGAAAGAGCCTTTAGTGGTTTACGTAAGGGGAGACTCAATTTGCTGTAGAAAATGAAATGCAATCTTTCAGCCATCTCGCTAGAGTTACCTTTGTAACTGATTCGTCCAATTTGTTATGTGCAAAGGAAACAAACAGCTGGTCTGTCTTTTTAATTTCTTTTGTTCTGTGCAGGTAGAAATGTAATTACCTATGAACATCCAGTAAATGCAGCATATATTCTCCTATAATTGTAAAGTTTGGAAAGAATACTGGCAGGTTAGTGGCTTGGTTAATGCTGGATTCTGGCACCACCTTAGATTGGAAGGAAGCATTGGCACATAAGGTGACCCTATCCTTGTGGAAAATCAAATATGCGGGTTTAGAAGACAATGCTTGAACTTCTGAAATTCTTCAAGTAGATGTAATTGCAACTAAAAACAGTTTTCTGGGTCAGACATTTTAAATCATATTTAGCTGCATGTTCAAAGGGAGAATGTGATAAGGCTTGCAGTACCAAAATTAAATCCCATGGTGGTATAGGATCTTTATGAGGAGGTCTAAGTAGAAGGGTACCTTTCAAAAAGACTTTCCACAGTTTACAGGAAGCCAGGAATTAATTCTGAAACCACACATGAAAGTTAGAGATTGCTGCGAGTTGAACTTTAATAGTGGACGAACCAGTACCCTCATTAAATACACTCTCTAAAAATTCAATAACAGAATGAATTGGGGTTGAGAAGGGGTCTACCTGATTCTGCTCTGCCCAATAAACACATTTTCTCCATTTAGTTCTGTAGAGTTTCCTTATAGAGGGTTTATGGGAAGACAGCAGTATAGAATGGACAAGCAAAGAGAACATAGGTTGCCTGGCTATTAATGGAATTGGAGAAATCATGCAGTCAGTTTGAGATTTGAAATGTCCAGGTGAACTATGCCTACCGGGTGAGACAGAAGGTCTGGAGTTGGATCCAGAATCCAAGGTGGGTACAGAAGATGAAGGTGAAGCAAATCTGTTGAAGCCAGTAAGGTGCAATAAGGATGACTTTGCACTTCAACCTGGCTGCTTTCTGAAGAAATTTGGGAATGAAAGGAGTCAGGGGATAAGCATACAGAAGACTGGGGGGCCAATCGTGGAGTACAGCATTCCTCAATGACTCTCCCGGTGGGGAGATTGGGACAAAGAAGCTGCTGCACTTGTTTAGGGGAGATGCGAAAAGATCTCAGCAAGGCTGTTCCCACTGATGGAAAATCATGTCTGTCACTTTGTTTTTGAGAGACCACTCATGAGGTAGTAAGAGAGACCTGCTCAGTTTGTCTGCTATCACTTTGGAGTTGCCTGGGATATGTGTTGCAATTAGAAAGTGGTTGGAAGAAATCGCCCACTGACACACACTTAAGGCTTCAACACAAGGGGTGAGATCTGGTTCCCCTTTGTTTGTTGATGTACCAAACTAATGACATGTTGTCTGTTTGGATCACAGTTGTTGCAAGAGGGAGAGAGTTTTGGAATGCTTGCAATGCCAAAAGCACCTCTCTGATTTCCAGAACACTGATATTTAAGTTGGCCTCTTCAGGGGATCGACTGTCTTCCCCAGAAAATGCCCGCCCCCCCCAACTCCGGTAAGTGTCCGTGGTCCCTATGACCTTGGGCTGAGGGAGAATGAAAGTATGACCTTGAACAGTTGTTGTGACGGCATCTACCAGGAAAGATACCATTTGCAAACCTGAGTTATACTTATCTTTGTCAACATGGGTTGAGAGAACTGACTACTGTATTTGTAGCATCCATTACAGAATTTTTATATGATATCTTGACAATGGAAATAAAATTATTGCCACTGATGTTGATCCCAGGGCTTGCAGACTCAACCAGTCTGAAATTCTGGTACTGCAAATTATTTTCCTGACATGATTCCTTATTGTTTGTACTCTTGAAAGAGGAAGAGATGCTACCAGAGATACTGTGTTGAACAATGCTCCTATGAATTCCAATGTTTGGGTTGGTTGTAGGTGTGACTAGTTGTAACTGATGGTTATTCCAAGATCTGAACAAGTCTGCAACACTTGGTCTCATGCTTGTAGCAGTTGATGCCTGGTCAGAGAGGTAATGAGCTAGTCGTCTAAGTATGGAACTACCCAGAATCCCTCCAGTCTCAAGTGAGCTGCTGCTACTGCCATACATTTGATGAACACCCTGGGAGCTGTGGTCAGGCCAAAGGGCAGTGCTCTGAAGTGATAATGACTGGCTCCCAAGATGGAAGCGTAAGTACCTTCTGGACTGCCTGTTCATTTTTATGTGACAGTATGCATCCTGAAGGTCTGTCGAGCACATCCAGTTGTACTTTCTCAGAAATGGCAGAATGGACTGAACTGTGACTATCCGGAACTTGGTGTGTCAAACTGATTTGTTCAACACACTGAGATCTAAAACTGGTCTCCAGTCCCCTGTCTTCTTTGGCACTAAAAAGAATCATGAGTAAGTTCTGGATTCTATTTGGTTTGGAGGGACCTCTTGGATGACTTTTTTCTAACAGCTTTTGTATTTATAGTGCTGCTGTTTCCCACTAATTGGGTTGAACATTGGGGATTTTCCTGGGTAACAGAGGTAGTAGGGAAAAGTGAATAATATATCCTCTGGAAATTATTCTCTGCACCCAAGTGTCCTTTGTTATGTTTCGCCAGGCTTCCTGGTGCAGAGATAACTGACCCCCGACTGCCTTCAGAGGAAGGAAATTGGGCCTCCCTTCAAGAGCGCTGAAAGCGTCGGTCTGAAAATGTATCTGTAAACCCTCAGTTCTGCGGGCCTCCTTTGTCATAGGGGAGTCTTCTGCCATTATCGCTACCCCCTCTGCGTCTGGGGGAACTACCTCCACGTGCGTCTCAGAAAGGACCCTGAGACTTCCCAAGCCACATCTTTTGATCTCCCCACTGATTCCTGGAAAAGGTCTGCTGAGGGATCGAAAAACATATGCACAATGCAGATAGGGTCTTTTCATCCTTCTCACACCTGGAGAGTGTGTCTTTTACTGTGAGGTCAAACAAAGAAGAACTGTCAAAGGGAGCATTTACGAAAGATGACTTGAAGGGCTCCACAAAATCACACAGGCACATCCAGACATGCCTCCTGATGGAAATACCTGACCCACAGCCCTTGAGGTACCTTCTGCAGCATGCAAGATGAGCCTCATGGACAAATTTCCAACAGATTGAAGAGTAACTAACTGTGGGACCACATAAGCTTGAGCCTCTGCAGTAGTGGGCCCTGAAAGGGAGTTTGAAAGTTCCTTATTCAAGTCCCTTTGCAGTCTCGCGAAGTGTGCCAATAAGTTCAGCAATCAGGCAGCAAATGTCACTGGAGCATAAACTCACTTCCTAAATCTGCCCAGTGTCCTGGATTCTCTATTAGAGGGATGACTAGTGGAACTTTGTTCCACGAGTTCCTACTTTGTAGCTGCTGCCATGACCACTGCATCAATTGGTACCCCTTTACTCCAATGTTCTCTTCCTACCGGTGGAGCCAGAATCCTGTCTGGTCTCTTGGAATTGGCTCAGTCATATCAGGTTCCTTCCACAGCAGTTTAGAAACCAAATCAATAAGTTCAACAGCAGGCAGTGTAACCAGGGAGGTAGATGGCCCAGTCCCAAAAGCTTCTAGAAAAACTGACTCCTCAGGAGTTGGGTTTTGGGCAGACCAATCACCCTTCTGTTTAAGGATCTCAAGGATGTCTCCAAATAAGACATCATTGGGTGGTTATTTGGGAGACCCTTCTCCCTCAAAGTCAGTAGCCTCAATGATGGACTCCTGGGGAGAGTCCAAGTACCTCTTCTTGCATGTCCTCTTGCTATGGACTTCTTCAGTGGGATGATACAAAGAAGTATCAGAAGAGATGACAGTACCTGGGCTGTGTGGTCTGGAAGCTTTTAGCTGGCTGTCTCCATGGAGTAGAATGCTGAGGATCATGTTGCAAACTTCACCCCCCTCTCACCCCCTAAAGGGCCCATAACCATACCAGAAGAATGTAGAGCCCCGGCAATCACTGACGCACAGGTTAAAACAGCCCTATCCAAAGCCAAAAACACAGCTTCAATGGGACCGGACGGTGTCCCAGGCTGAGTCTTGCACAAACTCCAAAATGAACTAACCCCTCACCTAAACACACTGTTCAAACTCAGCCTCTCTACAGGCTACGTAGCCATAGAGTGGTGCACAGCAACAGTTATCCCACTCCACAAAGGTGGAGCCACAACAGACCATGGGAACTATCGCCCTATAAGCCTGACTAGCCTGGTCTGCAAGGCTATGGACTGCATCATCATGGAACTCATTAACAAAGACATTGGGAACCTCCAAACATTGGACCCTACCCAATTTGGCTTTGTTAAGGGCAGATCATGCCTCCTAAACCTGGTGGACTTCTTTGAGACAGTTACCAAGGCTTTAGACGAGGGAAAGGGGATCCACACAGCCTACCTTGACCTCCCAAAGGCTTTCAACACCATTCCCCATTCTGGTATTATAGACAAGCTCACCAGCCTGAACATAAACCCCTACGTCACGAGATGGGTTGCCAATTGGCTCATGGACAGAACCCACACGGTGAGAGTTGCAGGCTCTAGGTCCGACTCTAAACCGGTTACAAGTGGCGTCCCCCAGGGCTCAGTCCTGGGACCCCTGTTCGGTATATACTTCTCAGAGGTACAGGCAAGCACAGGAGGATTATGGCTGACCAAATTCGCAGATGACTGCAAACTGGGGGCCATAATTGACTCTTCGGCGGATAGAGACATCCTCTAGAAGGGTCTCACTGAGACGGATACCTGGTGTCAAAATCATGGCCTCAAGCTAAATGCCAAAAAGTGCATAGTCATCCCCTTTGTAAAAAATGAAGTACCTGTGAACTACCACATACATGGTAGTCCCCTAAATACAGAAAATGTAATAAGGGATCTGGGGACGCAAGTAGATAGTAATCTCTCCTTTGATAATCATATTGCCAGGGTGATTAGAAAATCCTTCTATGTGGCTCACCTAATCACAAAAGGGTTCACATCTAAAACAAAAGAGGTTATTGTGCCCCTCTACTCACTCATCAGACCCATCATGGAGTACAATGCCCCATTTGGGATGTACCTTACAAGACACCTGCAACAGCTGGAAAGACCACAGAAGTACCTCACCAAGAGGATTACTGGACTTAAACAGATGCCCTATGCAGCCCGACTGAAGAAACTCCAGCTGTACTTGGTTGCATACCGCTTACTCAGAGGTGATCTCTGCCTGACATACAAGGCCATGTCCAACCCAGAACTGATGAACATACCCCACCTAAAAAAAATCAAATCCCCAAGAGCCACACACTCTAGGGATTTAAACCTCACCACAATGATAAATAGGACTTGCTGGAGGGATAGATTCCTGTCCCAGAGACTCCCCATGCTTTGGAACAGGATTCCAATCTACATTAGGCAGAGCCCCTCACTAACAATTCAAGAGAAACCTTGACGAGTGGATGGGAAACAGAAAATTTACCCCAGGGATCACTGCAGTGGCTCTGCTGGACAGACGCACAGGGAACGAATGGCTCTGCTGGACAGAGGCACAGGGAACTAATCTAATGGGGCGGCGAAAGCCACACATTCTGGCTAGGCTTACAGATGCCCTCGGGCAGATAGCCTAGTACTTACCTATGAACCTATGTTGCAAACTCAGCTGAAATGGTGAGGGTGGATCCGAGAAGGAAGGACCTGTCTGACCTGCTGGAACAAAGAAAACCCTCTTCACAACCTCAAAAGCAGACTGCTCAGGAGATAAGGAAGTCAATGGAGCCAAGAAAGCTAGTTTCTGGCCTGCTGCTTCCTTCTGCTCTGAGAGCAATCTGCCTGAGGTGGAAGCCAGAATCAAACTATCCAAAGCCAAAGCTCTGAGAGGAAGAGATGGCTCTGAAAACCTCAGAGCCAATCCTATCTGCTCAGATCCAACCTGCAAGCTTTGACTCTGAGAGTTATGTGGATCTGAATGTTGGGGCAGGTGCACTCAGAGTAACAGTCAGATCCGAATACAAATGTTTCTTCGGATCTGACCCAGAAGGGCTCAGAAAGCTTGGATCCAAGGACTAACACCACAGGCTGGGTCAGAGAAGGAGCTGTTATCAGTGCAGTGGTAGATCAATGGTGCTCCTGACCCGAAGGAGTAGGATCCATGAGAACTCCCTTCTGAACTTGTTCTTTGAAGAATCCGTTCTTCATTCTTTCCAAATCTGTCTGTGCGAGACTGCTGGAGGAATGAGAGGACACCAACAAAGGGACTTAGAGTGCCGCTCCAAAAATGGGGAAGGTATCTCGGAAGGGACTGGATCCATGCTAGGTGATGGCAATGGTTTAGGATCTGGATTATGTCTTGTCAGATCTGAGGTGTTTGGAATGGAAAGATATTTGGTCAGATCTGAGAATAGTCAGATCCCAGGAGACTTTGCATCCAATTTTTCCCTCTTTTTCATCAGCTCTGAGAATATAAAAGCAGAAGAATCCAAAGATCTGGACCTTTTAGAAGGGTCTTTAGTTTTAAATTTAGGAGACTGAACTCCAGATATGGCTTCAAAGAATGGAGTTGGCAACAAACCCTTTAAGATTAATTTATTCTTTCTCTCAGATAAAGCTCATGGATTGAAACCACGGCAAATGTTGCAATCTTGGGTAAGATGTTCTGGCCCTAAGCAATAAACACACACACAGTGTGGGCATCTGAAAAAGGCATTATTATGCCCTCACCTCACATTTTTTAAATCCTTTCTCAGACAGAGAAGGAAAGACTAATAACCAACAACAGTTACTGGAAGAAAAAACAGTGAAAAACGTATAACCAGCAACATTAATAACCAGAAGAAAAAGCCAGCAGCAAAAAGATAATAAAACTTTTTTTTTTTTTTATTAAGAGGAGAAGAAGAAAACTAGAGGATTAGAATACCCTTGAAGTGAAACGATAAATGGTGTAGGAAAGGCCTTCCAACTACGGTAGCGTAGAATCAGACACCTACAGCAACTGGAAAGATCACAAAAGTACCTCACCAAGAGGATCAAAGGGCTCAAACAGATGCCATGTGCTGCCCGGTTAAAGAACCTCCAGCTCTACTCAGTGGCATACCGCCTGCTCAGAGGCGACCTGTGCCTGACGTATAAAGCCATGTCCAACCTGGAATTAATGGACATGCTGCACCTCAGAAAATCCAAATCCCATCGAGCCACGCCGAGAGACTTGAACCTCAGCACTGAAATAAATAGGACATGCTGGAGGGACAGATTCATAACCCAGAGGCTCCCTTCACTCTGGAATAAAATCCCAGTCCAGGTTAGGCAGAGTCCCTCATTGACTCTCTTCAAGAGGAATCTTGATGAGTGGATGGGAGATCGTAGGTTTACCCTAGGTATCACTTCTGTGTCACTGTTAGACAGAGGCACAGTATACTAACCTCGAAAAAGGGCATAGCAAAATAAATTTAAAATGGGTGGCGAAAGCCAAACACATTCTGGCTAGGCTTATAAATGCCCTAGGGCAGATAGCCTAGTATGAACCTATGAACCTATGAAGTGTAAAAAACAGAATAAAGGTGAATAAAGATAGCAAAACACTTAAGATACAGATTAAACTAACAGAAAGAGATTAACTCAAAATTAGCATGAAGAAAATTATTTTTGAGAAAATTCACTTATCTTGATGAATTAGCCCGAGAGCTACAGTCGATCACATCTAGTTGCGAAAGCAGCAAACAAGATCTGAGGGACATTAGAGATAGTGTACTGTGGGTAGTAAAAGGAGCTTGAGAGTTTGTCAGAGGTCATGAGCTAACGTAACGGCCGAGTCGGATCCGAACCCATCTGTTGAGGAATAAATGAAAACTGGCATCAGATCTAACATCTAATAAAACAGGTACTGCTGCAGGGCACCAGAGATCTGTAAGTACTGGTACATACCACTGAATCTCTTGTGCAGGATGTTTAAAGACAAGATGATTCTCTAAACGTGTAATCTTGTCTGTCAGATGAACAAAATGTGCCCATTATTAGCTAGCTGCAGCTGAACTAAGATGGTGGTTCTATCCATTAGCATGCATAAAATATGAATGAAAAAACATCGTTTTTTTTGTATTGAAGGGAAATATGGTTCTGTCACACTGAAGGCATGACTCTTAGACCAGCTGTAGTGAATAATGTCTTACACAAAGGTCAGACTCATCTGTGTTGGACTTCCACCAAACAAAACAAAAACATTCAGCAATGCGCTGACCAGCTAGAGGAGGTAGCACTCTGCTGAATGTGAAATAACCATACAGGGGAAGGACAGGAAGGGAGAATGGGATTTTTGATAGTGGACTACACTGGCTTGCAAAACTCCTGTTAGACAATTGTTTTAAAAACCTGGGAATACTATGGACTAACACTTGGTGATAACCATCACACAAAAAAGTAATGCACAACAAAGCACAATGCACACTTGTTTTTTTTTGACACCTAGACTATAAGGTTGCTTTGAATTTGTCAACTTCAGCTGCCTTTACTACTGTAGATAACTCTGCATTGATGAAGCTGAATGGGTTAACACAAGCAGCAAACCTGTTATAGGTGGCTAGGCCTAATTAATGTATGTGAGTTTCTGGGCTTCATTTCTCAATGTCCACAAAAGAAACAAGGAATGGAGATATGGGACAATCCACTCAGCAAAATCCCAAGGAAAAACAGTATTTACAGGTAAATGGCCAGGTATGCACCGTACGGTGGTTCAGTAAGTGAGTAAAGGCTTTACAAGATGGTAGTAACATAGAGAAATTGATTCTGCTTGGTTTCACGCATACAAGCAAATTAGGCTAAAGCATCCCAAAGAATGTGTCTGAAGTGTAACCCAGGGGAGCATGCAGCTGAAAGCAAAGAGATCTACCAGACAGGTTTTGGGTAGAAATAAGGGTGACAGTCAACTACACTGTTGGTTTAGAAAGGAAGAGGTAGTTGGGCAATAGCCGAGTCATACAAAAGAACTAAAATCTTATGGACATTGTAAGAGAGCTGTGATGAAAGTTTGACGAGGACTACAGAAAGTGCAAATGAAGTAGATAAGGAAATGCACTGGGTGGAGCTACATTAACAGTGTGGGGAAGTTAAGTACAAAAGTAGAGTCCAAGCAATATGAAAATGTCTCAAAAGCTAGAATGTTGAAAGTCTTATATGGCAGCTGGTGAAAATGCCAGATAATGTGAAACTATCCTGAGGTGGTATGGCTGAGTTCCTAATTGATAATATCCTGCCTAATCCTGATACATGAACTACAATACTCACCTAATAGAAGGCCTATGTCCAGGTTAGATAATATGCTCCACTGTTTAGGATCATAACTTAAATAACTAATGTCTAGCATGTATGCAGAAAATAAAGTTGTGTAAACTCTTACCATAACTGCAGATGTCCTTCTCTTCACTGTCACAGTATTCTTTGCAATAGGGATTCCCTACCAAGGGCAGCCCAACGTCCGGCATGTGTACCAAAGCCTTTTGGTTGTAAAGGGTATGCCGTATGTCACATGTATGCTCCATTCTCATGGTATAGGGCATAAAGGTGACGTCTGGATGTACCATCCTCAGAAATGAAAAAGCCCCAGTAGGAACAACAGTCTAAAGATAAAAATAGGCAACGGGCATATCCAGAAAGAAAAAGGACAAGGGGGAAGGGGGAGGGAGCGAATACTGCAACTGTGAAGAAGCTACTGTTATGGTATGATCTACACAACTGTACTATGTCCTTCCATATCACTGTTGCAGTATTCTTTACAAAAGGGTGAGTGCAAAAGCTCAGGAAGAAGACTGGGAGGAAGAAAGGTTATCAGACCTCTCTAGGAAGTCATGGGGCATGGCCCTGGCAAAGGTAGTTCTGGCCCTAAACATCACATCCAACATATAGTGCTTAGTAAATGTATGTACAGAAGTCCAGGTTGCTGCCTGAAGAACATAATTAGTATCCAAACCCTTGAAAAAAGCACCACAAGAAGCCACAGCAGAATGAGCCTTAAGAGAACAAGGAAGGCTCTTCCCAAGAAAAGAATACCAAAAGAAATGCCTTTAGATATCCAAGCAGAAATGGTTTGCTTGGAAACAGCCAAACCTAAGGACCTAGGATGAAAAGAAACAAAAAGCTGTCCAGATTTACAAAAATATTTAGTCCTACCCAAATAATATCAGAGTTCCTATGCCAATCCAAGGTGTACAAAACCTTCTCGCTAGCAGACTGTGGAGAAGGGAAAAAAAGTGTGCAAATGAATAGACTGATTGAGAGACAACTTATTAACCACCTTGGGCATAAAAGAAGGATTAGTACAAAGGGACATCCTGTCATAATGGAAAACTAAAAAAGCAGGAACAGCTATAAGGGCTTGCAGCTCAGACACCCATCTGGCAGAAGTAAGGAACAACAGAAGAACAGTCTTCCAAGAACAATACTGTAAGAAAGCTGAAGCAGCAGGCTCAAAAGGATCCTGAGTCAATTTTTCTAAAACAAAATTAAGGTCCCAGGAAGGAGAGGCAGACTTCCTGGGATGCCTAATGTGAAGAACACTTTTAAAAAAAAAGTTTGGCGTCAAATCTAGAGGCTAAAGGGGAAGCCAAATTCAGACAAGCAGAAATAGCTGATAGGTGGGCCTTAACAGAAGAATATGCCAACCCAGCATTGAGCAATTCACACAAATGAGAGAACCAAATGAACATCAACAGTAAATGGATCCAGATTATGAGAGAGACTTCAAATAGGAAAACCTTTTCTATCTGGATAAGTATGATTTCCTAGTAGTGGGTTTCCTGGCCTTCTGCAGGACCTGAAGCACATCCTCAGGAAAAAAGGTGTCTGTAAAGGATCAAAACCCTATCACCCACAATGTCAGTTGAAATGTGAACAGGTGGGGATGAATGAGAGATCCCTTGTCTTATATGAGTAGGTCCACCCTGTGAGGTAACTCGTGATGACTGCCCTTGGCAAGATGCAGAAGAAGAGGGAACCAATGCTGTTTGGTGCAAAAGAGTCACCAGCAAGATTTCAGGAGCATCCTGTTTTATTTTGAACAGGACTTTCGGAATGAGAGGAAGGGGAGGGAAGGCATAAAGAAACATCCCCTTCCAAGAAAAAGAGATGGCACCCACCTTTCAGGTAAGTGGGCAATGGGACTCTGGCACATACAAGAGGAAACTGTCTGTTCAGGGGGGAGGCAAATAAATCTACTTGAGGAGTACCCCACTGATGAACATGTCCAGAAACATAGCCCTGTGAAGCATTCACTCGTGGGATAGTGTTATTGACCTGCTCAAAGAATCTGCCACTATGTTCTGATCTGAGGGAATGTAAACTGCCTGAAGGATCCCCTGATACTGGGTCGCTAGCTCCCAAATGTGACGGACTAACAAACATAGGAGATAAGACCTTGCCCCCCCCCCTTTGCTTGTTGACATACCACATCACTGTGGGATCGTCTGTGAGGATCATGAGAGGCCCTGGATGAAAAAGAGAATGAAGAGCCTGAACGGCCAGCATAACAGCTCTCATCTCCTTGACACTGATGTGGTCTTTCTTTTGTTGAAGCATCAAAAGGCCCTGTACCTTCAGAGGGCCAAAAGAGGCCTCTCATCCCACATCTGAGGTATCTGTGAAAAGTTCCTGAAAAGGGATTGGAGGTTGAAAAGGAAGCCCTGGGTTGAGGGACAACTGATGAATCTGCCACTGAAGTTTCAGCTTGAGGCATGGAAATAAAGGAACTAGAAAATCTAAAGGATGAGAATGTTGAAGCCAAACTTACTTTAGGAACCACTGCAGCTTTCTCATGTGGAGCTTGACTAGACGGAGCATAGGAATGGTGGAGGCCATGAAACCCAGAGCTCTCAGAAATTCCCTGGCAGTAACTGAAGCCAGAGGAAGAAGAGACTGAAAGAAAACAATGAGAGTTAAGGCCTTGGGAGGAGGCAGGGATGCCAGCATTGAAACAGTCTGGATCCTGCAACCCAAAAAAACATGATCCTGAGAAGGAGTTAGGAATGACTTCTGGAAACTTACAGTGAACCCCAGGTTTTGCAAGAGAGAAATTGTAAAGCATAGATACTGAAGTAAGATCTTTTGAGAGTAAGCAGGTCATCCAGGTAGGAAAAGACTTGTATTCCCCTGCAGAAAGCAATCACAGGAGTGAGGCATTTGGTGAAGACCCTTGGGGCGGTAGAGAGGCCAATGGGCAAAGCAGAGAACCAATGCCAGGAAACAGAGAAACATAAATACTTCTTGAAAAGGGGATGAATAGGAATGTACACATCCTTGAGATCCACAGAAACTAGAAAATCCTGAGGAAGTAACAGAGGAAATGAGGTTTAAAGGGATGGCATCTGAAAAGAAGGGAACCTCAAAAAGGTGTTTAGCTGAGAAAGATCCAGAAGGGTCTCCAGGTGCCTTCTTATCTGGTGACCAAGAACATTGTGGAGTAAAACCTCTTCCCCCTCTGAGGAGTTGGAACTTCCTGAATTGTTCCTTGAGCCAACAGAACCTGAAGTACTTCTGGAAAAAAAGGGGAGTTGTTTCTGAGGAGACTGAGGAATGCTCAAAAGGGAGGGGGGTAATTTCCAAACCATGTAATAACCCTGGCAAATTATGGAAAGAATGCAGGGGTCTTGGGAGATTTTTACCCAAATAGGAAGGGACTGGGAAACACACAGGAAAAAGAGGAATGTGGCTGAGAACAGGATAGTTAGAGAGCACCTGGTTTGTCAGGAAGGAGGCTTCTGAGTAGAAGGAGGTTGGGTAGTCTTAACAGTGGGAGCCCTTCTACTACCCCTTTTACCTTTGGGGGCAGGGCAAGACTGTTTATGGACAAAGGCAGACTTATTACGATAATTACTCTGAAACTTGGGAACAGTGGAGACAAAAATAGGCTTCAACTCCTATAAGGCTTTGACCTTTTGTTGCAGGGACTTAAACTCCTGTGCAGCAGCAGTGCCAAACAAATGTTTATTATCCAAAGGTGCAGCCATCAGTTTAGACTTGATATCATCAGGTAAAGGCTGAACTCTGAGCCAGGAATACCTCCTCAAAACAGATCCAAAAGCAGCAGCCCTAGGTGTAGCATCAGCTGCATCGTAGTTGCATTTAATCGAATGGTGAGCTACTTGGGAGGACGTCCCAAGCAAAGCAAGAGCAGAGGCCTTCCCCTCAGAATCAGGGGGATCAGAAACAGTGTGACAGGCTTGAGAGAGAACAGCCAAAATGTACCTAGTCATGTGTCTCTGATAGCTAACAGCTCTAAAGGCTAGGGTAGCAGACGTATAGGCATTCTTATCCAGTCTCTCCATGGTTCTTTTATTTTTATCAGATGACAGCAATTTAGTGGAAGGCAACATTTTGGAAGGCTTATCAGAAACCACTGACACCACAGAGGTGTCAGGTGAGGGAAACTTATAAAGAAACTTGCAGTCCTCAGGCACCTTATAAAACCTATCAGGTTTTTGGGGAACAGAAGGTTGAGTATCAGGAACCTGACAAGCAGTAGAAAAAGTATTGAGCCAGGCAGCAAAAACTGGAGGAGCAGCAGAGGGCCTAGGAGACTCCATTTGCAAAAGTTATAGTACCTCTTCTGAACATCAGACACTTCAGCACAGTCCCACATGAAAAAAATTCCATCATTCTGGAAACAGTATCACCAAATTAAATCCCCTCAAAAGGAGAGTCAAGACTGCCAGACTTCTTCCCTCAGAACCATAGTCAAGTTCTAAAGACATGCTTCTGGAGTGTTTCTCCCCGAGCCTCTGCTGAAAATAGGCTCTGTCCTAGTCAGACTTTCCCGGTCAACAAATGTTAAATTAATAAATAAGTGGTGAAGAAATATGGAAAGAATAAGTCAGGTATTCTTTGTCGAAATCAGCAGCAGCATCCTCAGAAGAAGCCTGCTTCCTAGGCCTCTTACGAAGGTTGGAAGACTGAAGGGAACACGAACAGAAACACCTTGTGGAGGCTTGAGAGCCATAATGGCATTAAACAAGCCTTCAGTGAATTTCTGCCATTCAGTCTGAGGATCTTTGAGAGCAGGCAAAATATGTTTAGTTTTCTGCTTTTTTTTGAGTAGGATGTCAGCCTTGAAAAAGTTTGGAGGCTCTGACCCCTGACGGTACTCAATAATGGTAGTCAGGCTCTCTTCTCTAACTAAAATTTGAGGTACACCCCTATCCCCTTCGGTAATAACCAGCCATGGCTCCCCCTGTACATCCAAGGCAGACATCTGCAAAACCTCCATGGACATACATGTGTTGGGTCCATGCTGGCCTCAGAAGTAGTCATGCCAGAGAAATTGAGAAAGAAACTAGATGCTCCTCCAGGCTTTCACCAGCCTCAAAAGAGTTGTCCAGTGGAGCTGGTATAACTGAAGAATCAGGCCTAACTTTCTTGGCTTTTTTCTTCGTAGATGGCTGACCCTCGGTCCTGGAAGATCCTTCCATGGTATCCTAAGCCAACAGTTTAAGTAGTTGGTTCTCAAGATAAATCACTAGGGAAGAAAGCAGACTCTTCAATGTCTTCGGGATAAATGACTGACAAATCTCACAAGATGTATGGCCATGTGAAGCTCCTAGACAGAACACAGCTCATGACAATCTTTATGGGGAATCTGTCTCCAGCACTGACATTTCCCCTTTCTGGATGAAATGAAACCCATAACCAGATTACAAGGCAAACAACATAAATAAAACCAAAAACCCCAACAGGGCACTTATCTGAAAGAGGTAGAAACAACAAATGAACGGGCATTCAGACCGAAGATCGAAGATGGCATTCGGACTCTCAGCAAAGACGTTCTGAGGATGGTATGAATGGACGTCACCTTTATGCCCTATGCTGTGAGTGGGGAGCATAGGTGTCATGTATGGCATACTTTTAGCAACCTAAAGGCTTTGGTATACTGGCTGGACATCAGGCTGTCCTTGGCAGGGGATCCCATTGTAAAGAATACTGCATCAGAGATATGAAAGGACATCTTTATTTGGTGATACATTTAAGAGGTGCTAGTGACATATACTTGCTATAACTGTAAAACTTTGAAAGTAGCATGTGTCATGGATATTAATTTTATCAAGTGCAAGATAGTAAAAAAGCCTACACTGGCTTTGACTACCAGTCTCAGACAGCTTTCCAGTTGCACTACATTACAAACCTGAAGAAGCCACAGCCCATGTACTGAAGAATGGAAGTAGCAATTTGTGCTCCTGGGAAGACAAGAAGAATCAGTCCAAAGGAGTATAGAAGCTAGTGTACATTTTTCATGTCACTCAGCTCTTCTTTACATGTCATATGACAAGGCTGTTTCTACTTTAACTGGTGGTTGGGGCTGGCAAATGATGGATAAATACTATATGATAACACTTAATTTTCAAATCATCTTTGGAAATGCCCAAGGAGAAATAAGGTGACTACACAAATGGCATTATCTGCCCCATGCCAAAGACTGTTGCCTCTGTAGTAGGTCTGCACCACATAACTCCAATAGATGGCAGTAATTTTAAGGGAATGAAGATCAGTCTGTCAAGCACTATACAGCTTTATTCTTAATGCAACCAACATGACTCACTAGAGACACCAGCTACTGTGTTGTCAGAGAGAGAGAGAGAGAGAGAGAGAGAGCGAGAGAGAGAGAAACAGAGAGAAATGTGGGTGTTGGGAAAAAGAAAATTAACTCTGCAATGCTGCCAGCAGCTTCAGCCTAGCATTTCACTATTCTGAATGGCAGATAAGTGCTATTCTCTGCAAGTAATGTTAACCAGAAGTGCTGTAGTTAAGCCCACACAGACTGTACCTCTATATAACAGCATTATTACTCATGCCTCGGATGTGTTGAGGAGCTGCCTTAGTCATGTGATGGAAAAAGCCTAAAGGAGAAAGTAGGCCAACCCAAAACAAGGTTCCTTTGGCAACTCATCACTATGGTTAGCCTGACATCAACTGTAAGTGACTATTCCCAAGGGAAACCATTCTCGTAACCAGCTGTGACTGTTTACAACAAGGAGCTCAACATCTTGTTGACTTCAGCTCTCACGTACAGTGGCTACGTTTAAGCTGTTCATGAAACATATAGAAACAGAAAACTGTGTCTCTTACTAGTGCTGAACTAATGCCTTGTCCTATTCAACACTCACAGGTATAAGCATCATCTACCACCTTACTGGAGAAGTATTTACTTAAGCCCTAGTCAATACTACTAGTCAACACTACCTTACAGTGGAAAAAAGTTGTGGTGGAGGGCTTTACAAAGATGGCCTGTTTTTCTTAAAATTAACTGCGCTATTCTGCTCAAAATAAAAATCACCCATGCTTGTGTCTGTCAGTTCTACTTCCAGATCTTGAAAAGTATGTGCATACACAGCATTTAATGAATCCTGTGGCAAAAGTCTTAGAACAAAGTCAATCAAAATTTCTTGTCATTCTAGCTAGAGCCATCTTGCAGAACTGCTTCAAAGAATCTCCTACTTCTTAATCATTCCATTGTCTGTAAGAACACATTAAATCATACTCTGACCTAGGAGCTCAGAGTGAAAGACAGCCATCTTTAATTAGCCTAGTACATAGTACTGTTATTTATTACATGTTACTCTCTATGGCGTCCTTAACAGGTCATGCAACAGGATGCTCTGCCCCTAGATACCCACCTTCTTCCATTCATCAACTACTTCATGTTAGTTCTGATACCCACAAAATCTTCTCTAGTATAAATTTCCTCCTCTGAAGTACAAAACCATATAGGAATTTCTGGTGTCCACAAAGAACAGTGGAAGGGGCCACTATCAGGGATGGTGTGGCAGCAGCCATAACATCAGCCAGAAAGGACATTCTCCACAGTTTCTTCCCAGTGTTGACAGTGATGTCCTGATGCCATTTTACCCTCTACTTTCCACTTCTTGGGTGCAGACACTAATGCTTCTTCCAATTCCTACCTCCAGCCTCCCGGAAATGTAGAAAGGGAATTGCCTCTACCGCAGTGAAACATTTGATCCATCTTCTCCTGGACAGCCATCCTCTACTTGGAACTCTTCCTGAGCCCACTGCAAAGAACTAGACGTCCCTCCCAAATTAATGAAAAGACAAGATGAAAACTGGTCAGGGAGGCTGCCAACAGACCTACAGCAACACTGAAGGAGCTGCAGGAATTTCTGACAAGTACTGGTTGTGTGGTGCTACGGTAGTGTTGTCGCCTCACAGTAAGACGCTGTCCGGTTCTATTCTCAGCTAGAGCGTCTTCTGCATGGCAACATGCATGAATGGGCATACCTTCATTGAAGGTTGTGCATCAGGGCTGGTAACTCGGCACGTAAAAATCAACTACCAATCATTAGCAGACCGGAGTTCCGCTGTGGTGACCCCTAACTGGGAAAAGCCTAAAGACAACAACAACAACAACTGGTTGTGTACTACATGTGATAATCTCCTGTATTCTCCGTATGTCTGGACTATGGGGTAGGTTTGCAAGACGGATGCCTTTTCTTACACAGAAAAACATCCAGGCCCGGCTAAAATTTGCGAAATAATACATCAAGTGTTCCAAAAGCATGTGGGAAAATGTGCTATGGTCTGATGAAACCAAGGCTGAACTTTTTGGCCACAATTCCAAAAGGTACATGTGGCGCAAAAACAACAGTTTCCATCACCGAAAGAACACCATCCCCACGGTGAAGCATGTTGGCGACAGTATCATGCTTTGGGGTTGCTTTTCTTCAGCTGGAACTGGGGCTTTAATCAAGGTGGAGGGAATTCTGAACAGTTCCAAACACCAGTCACTTTTGGCCCAAAACCTTCAGGTGTCTGTTAGAAAGCTGAAGATGAAGAGGAATTTCACCTTTCAACACGACAATGACCCCAAGCAAACAACCAAATCAACAAAAAAATGGCTTCACCAGAAGAAAATTAAAGTTTTGGAATGGCCCAGCTAGAGCCCAGACCTAAATCCAATAGAAAATCTGTGGGGTGACTTGAAGAGGGCTGTGCACAATAGATGCCCTCGCAATCTGTCAGATTTGGAGTGCTTTTGCAAGGAAGAGTGGGCAAATATTGCCAAGTCAAGATATGCCATGCTGATTGACTGAATGCTGTAATTAAATCAAAAGGTGCTTCAACAAAGTATTAGTTTAAGGGTGTGCACACTTATGCAAACAGCTTATTATACGATTTTTTACTTTTTATATTTTTCCCCTAACAGATGTGTTTGTTTTTCAATTGAGTTGTACAGGTTAAAGGTCACATTAAAGGTGGGAAAAGTTTTGAAATGATTTATTGTGGTCTCATTTTTTTATATCACAAAAACCTGGAATTTTAACAGTGGTGTGTTCATTTTTTATATCCACTGTATATATACAGCATACCCCCCCCCCCCACACACACACATACATACA